>NC_134546.1:49656521-49962934 GCF_050624435.1 Tenrec ecaudatus
TCCTGCAGCCAAGCTAACGCCCATCGACCGCCAGCCGCCCTCCACCCCTGCCCGCCGCCGCCGCCGCCGCGGCCACCCGGGGCCTGGAGACCTGGCGCGCCGCGGCCTCCCGCCTGCCGACCGCGGGCTGCGAGCGCGGCCTCCGAGCTGCCGGGCTGCTGGCCGGCGTCCGCGATCCCGGCGCCGCTCGAGGCGCGGTGCGACCCACGACGCGACGCCCCGCCCCAGTCACCCAGCCAATCGCAGCGAGGCAGTTCCGGTTCCCCTCTTCCGGCTCTCCCGACGCTCCTCCGGCTCTCCGGGTCGTTCCACCTCTGCAGCCCAGCCAACTACCGGCGCCAGGAGGCGGGACTTCCGCCGTCACCCAAACGCGCGAACGGAGACTGCGCCCCACTCAGGGACCGGTGTACGCGCGCATGCGCGGATGCCTGGACCTCCGGTCCGCTAGAGCGAGTCAGTCCGTGGGCCGCCGGCCAGGTGTGCGCTGATGCGGAGAGCCAAACCATCGGTCAGTGCTGACTCAGCGAGTCCGGGTGGGTTCGTGGGCCTGGAACTGTTTATGGGAGTAGAAAACCCAGTCTTTCTCCCGAGGAGAAATGAATTACATTGTCACTTGAATTACCTCATGCCCTAGGAGTATGATTTTTTGTTAATTTTTCTTCTTTTTTTTAAATCATTTTATTAGGGGCTCATACAACTCTTCTCACAATCCATACTTCAATTGTGTAAAGCACATTAGTACATTGATGGCCCTCATCATTCTCAAAACATTTGCTCTCCACCTAAGCACCTGGCATCAGCTCATTTTCCCGCTCTCCCTCCCTCATTTTTAACGATTTTTAATGTTATCCAATAAAATGATGATGTCTCTGAAATGATCAGAGACATCTATAAATCCTAGATATCTAAATCGGTCTTGGGTTCGTACTTCTTTCTAGCCCCAATCTAAGAGCAATTAGTTCTTAAGACATGGCCCTACTCGCCCTCATAATAGATCCCTGAGGATATAAGTGCTGTAACAAAGGGGGAAGAAATCAGATGGTGCCCAGCTATCAGAAAGAACGGCATCTGGAATCCCAAAGACTTGTCTTACAACAAACAACCATTTAAGTATGTCAACTGAGTCCCATGGAAAAGCACACAAGCCTGTGTGATCCAAGGATTGTAAATAATAAAATCCAAGCACGTGAGTGATCTCAGAGCTTAAATTGTGAACACCTAGTTTACAGAAGGCTATGGATGACAGTGGACACCCAAAATTCATTTGCAGAATCCCCCACGTGGATTAAGCCTCCAGAGAATCCCTTCATCTCCTCAGACCACAGTGCAAAGTTGATGATAGCAGATGTAGTTAGGTTAAAATGTAACTGTTTTTATCATTTGATCTCAGTTTTGACATTTTAAAGTTGTTTTAGTTTTTCATATTTTCTGTTTTCTTTTAAGATTTTCCTGGTTTGTTGTTGTTTTTGTCATTGTTGGTTTTCTGTTATTTCTTGTTTTTGTTTTGTATGATTTTCTATATATGAAGTCCACGATACTAGGGGCAGGGCAGGGAAGTTGGAGGGGGGAACTATTAAATATATAAGCATATATATGTCTGCCCATATATTTTCACATATAATCATTTGGGAAATATCAAGAGATTTTAAAATTTTTGTAACAGTTTTATCGACATACTGTAACATACAACATATATAAACATACAACATATACATAACATGCAACTCAGTAGTTTAAGCATATTAAAAAGAGTTGTGCAATCATCACAGCACTCAATTTCAGAACATTTCTGTCTTCTATACTCTAACTACCGGTTTCTCCCCAAACTTCTCTGCCATTACCCCTAAGAAACTATTAATCCGGTTACTATCTCTGTAGTTTGTCTCTATAGATTTACCTGTCCTGGATTTCATATCAAGAAAAACAAACCAAGAAATCCAGCAAAATAAAACAAAAATCTCAATTGAAAAGACAGCACAAATTGTTAAGCTAGAGCAAATTTAAAATGGGTCAAAAGGGATAACAAATGATAAAATGTTCAACTTAACTCCATTTCCATTAGTTGGGGTTGAATTTTTAATGGTAATAATAATTACTTGGAATTGATGGAATTAGGGGTGATATTTTTTATGTTTGGCCTTTTATTAATTTATTGAGTTGTTTAACTAATGAACATCTATCATTTGACAAAAATACTGATGTTATTCATTACTCATGTACTTCAAGTATGTTGCTTCCAGTTTTCATCTTAGTTTGTCCTAATGAGGTAGTTTGCATGTCCTGTGATGCTGGAAGCTATATAAACAGTATTTCATAAGTGGGTCATCTATAATGGACAGATTGAGACACCCAGGAAGGGCCTGAAGACCTATTGCTGGAGAAAAATGTTTAGCCATCGTATAGCAGTGAACACAGTGATGGAAAATTAGCTCCTCATTTTGAAGTCACACAAAATTAGACTAGGGAAAAGTTGATAACTCAAAGTATAGTCAACGTAATTAATGTAAAGTTTTGGGGGTCTTCTTTTCCTGATATAGCATGGCTCAAAATGAGAGAAAGAACTACAAACATCCCTTCATAACTTGGAATATATGAATCAAGAAAAATTGGGAGTTGTCAAAAATGAAATAAGACACTTAAAGATTTATATCCTAGGCATTAATGAGTTGTACGAGCCCCCAATATAATGATTTTTTTTAAAAAAAGAAAGAAGTAGTGAAGCAGGTGTCAGATGGTTCCCTAAAGGGCATCCTGGGCTACACTGAGGACCAGGTTGTCTCCTGTGACTTCAACAGTGACACCCACTCGTCCACCTTTGATACTAGAGCTGGCATGGCCCTCAACGACCACTTTGTCAAGCTCATTTTCTGGTATAACAATGAGTAGGGCTACAGAGACGAAATGGTGGACTTCAGGGTCCACATTGCTTCCAAGGAATACGTGCCCCATGGACAGACAGCACCAGCACTAGAGGAAGAGCGAGTCCCTCAGCTGCTGGGAGTCTTTGCCCCAATTTGATTCCCCAACACACAGAATATCCCATCATTTTAAGTTTCCATCCAGACCCCCTGAAAAAGGTGATCAATAAAGTATACTGTACTCAGCCCCCCCCCCCCAAAAAAAGAATTACAACCTTGAAAACACTATGTAAGGTTGCTATAAAGTTGGAATCAACTCAATGGTAGTTGACTTTTTATAGACATATCATTTCACTAACGATTATGTGTTGAGCTGCTAACCATAGGTCAATTATTTGAAACCACCAGTCATTTTGCAGGAGAAAGACAGGGCTTTCTGCTCCCCTAGAGAGAGGTCACTCTCAGAAACTCCCAGAAGTAGTTTGGCCCTGTCTTACATGGTTATAAGTCAGCTTCAACTCAGTGGCAGTGAGTTTTTCATTATATACTCTTCACTAGCTTTGTTTCTCCAGAGAACCCAGCCTTGGACAGTTTTCCCATATATGATGCTCTTGAAGTCACCCGACAAATTGTCTCGTTTTCAGCCCTTAGTGATTGTGTCAAATCTGTTCTTCAAATGGTCTGTAATTCAGGTGGAATATACTCAAGGTTGTATTGTGACTCTCAAAATCTAGATTTAATCCAACTACAATGACCTTTCCATCCTCTCACCAATTTCCTGTGACCCCATGAACTCCTGGGCTGGTGCTAATCCATAACTGGTGCTAATCCATAGTACACCAGCCATCCAGAGTTTTCTTCTCTCAGGGCCTTGACCTGTAAATAAGAACCAGTCAAGGATGTCCTTTATTATCACTGTTAATATAATCCAGAAAGTATTAGCCAGAGCTATTAGACATCAAAAAGAAACCAAAGGTGTATGAGCCCCTAATAAAATGCAAAAAAAGAAAAGGGGAAAAAAATAAAATGATTATGGCAAAGAATGTACAGATGTGCTTTATACAATTGATGTATGTATATGTATGGATTGTGATAAGAGTTGTATGAGCCCCTAATAAAATGTTTTTAAAAAAACGTTTAAAAAAAAAGAAAGAAACCAAAGGTATCCAGGTTGGAAAAGAAGAACTGGTTTGCAGATGATAGGATACTATGTCTAGAAACCTTCAAATTATTTATAAGAAAGTTGCTGTAACTGATTAAATAATTTGACCACGTGGCAGGATACAGGATAAACATTGAAAAATCAATTAGATTCCTGAATACTAAGGAAAAAACTCTTAAAAGGAAATTCAGAAAACAATGTAATTTGTGATCACTACCCAAAAGATTCACAATTTAGGAATAAACTTAACCAGAAAAACAAAATATGTGTACAAATGAAACTGCAAAATATTTAAGAAACTAAAATATATCTGCATAAGTGTAAAAATGTTCCATCTTTGTGGAAAAGAAGATTCATACTGCTACAACGTCAACATTACCTGGAGCAATCTATGAATATAATGGAATTCCCGTCCAGATCCCAGAATCACTCTTCAAAGAAATGGAAAAACTAATCACCGACTTTGTAGGACAAGAAAAGACAATCCTCATAAAGCAAAGCACAAGTAAAAAGGACATGTCAATTAAGTCAACCCGGAAGATGCACACCAGCCAGTGTGATCCAAGAATTGTAAATAATAAAAGCCAAATCCAAAGGAAGGGATGTTATGAGAGCTTGTGAACACCTGGTTTGCAGAAGGCTCTGGATGAAAGGGGAAGCCCAAAATCCATTTGCAGTGTTCACACATGGAATAAGCTTCTGGTGAATCCCCTCTGATCATGGTGGATAGATGTGAATTCACCTGTTATCAGACAGAGAGCATTGTAAAGCTGATTATGGTAGGTGTGCTTAGGTTAAAATGTATATCATTTATCTCCCTTTTGACTCATTTTAAACCTATTTCAGTTTTTTGAAAAAGTGAAGGGTAAATACACATGGATTAAGCCCCTGAGGCATCCCCTCTGACCATGTATTAGAGAAGTGAACCTTGGTGTCATGCAGAATGCATTGGATTGTTGCAGCTGCAATTAGGTTAAAATTTGGCATCGTTTGATCTCTCTCATGACCCGTTTAACTGTGAGGTTTTTTGTTTTTATTTCCAATGAATTGCTTGAATTCCAGATGGTCCAGAATTCTGGGCACAACAAAGACTGAAGAGCAGCACTGGCAGGTTCGGGACTGGGTTCACTCTGACCTCACAGCTGAGATAGAAATGGCTGAGTGAGAAGAACTAAACATTGTATGGTTTTTCTTCTTTTTTACAAAAGCTTCTTAAATGTACAGCAGTCTCCAAGACAACACTTCGGTCCAACTACAGGTGGCAACAAATGTTCTAGCAGGGACTCCAGATGTTTACACAGGACTTTTGGCCAGATTTCCTCATTCCACCCATGGCCAGGGTGCCCTTCCCCGCGGCCTTCGCCTTGAACTCCTCCGGTTTCTTTCGTTCTTCCTTCTGTTTCTGCTTGAAAGCCTTCTCTTCCTCGTCCACCTCCTTGGTCTGCATCTTGGGTTGTTTCAGGGCCTTCTTGCCACCTTTGCGACCCGACATGGCGCCTGCCGCCCCTTCCCCAGACCTGCCACCCTATCGTTCAGTATTTAATATTTTCTGCTTTCTTTTCACTTGAGGCTTTTATCTGTTTTATTTTGTTGTTGTTAGTTTTGTTTTGTTTTCATGTTTTTCTGCATATGAAATGGAGGGTAGGTGAATCTATAGATACAGTAACTGGATGAATGGTTCCTTGGGGGTACACAAGGGAAAGTTGGGGGAAATGAGCCAATAATGATGAATACAAGAAAAAAAGAAAACATACAGAAGCAGATTGTGGTGATGATTGTACAACTCTTCATGATGTGATTGAACTATTGACTTGTATGCCGATAAAATTATTGAAAATAGAAAGTTATATGAGGAAGTGTTTACACAGAATAAATAAGATCTGATGGAGAGCACTAATTAACAGGTGTATATTTTGTAAACCACAAGTATATGATACATCTCTCCACCAATTTGCCTAAGAGAAACTCCTTTTCTCTTAAACAGGCATTTGATCTGGGGAAGGGGTGACAAAGGGGACATGTTGACCTTGTCTGAGAGAAGGGATGTGGAGTATGAAGGGAGGGAGGGCACATCCTCAGAATCTCAGTGTACCCTTAATTCCAACTGCATGGGTTGAAGAGCCATGCCCAGATTTTGTAGTTTTATTTATTTTTAAGTTATCTTATTTCAAGTTGAAAGACTAATATAAGTTAGATTCCTGAGCTTGTTCTAAGAAGTTAAGTATTACTTATGCTTCTGTCTGTGTGTGTGTGAGTGTGTGTGTTTGAAAGATTATGAGATATATTTTTAAAATCAACTGGTATTTTTTTCCTGAAACACTACTCAATTATCTGCATTTTTTCCTGGAATTACAACAAATAGACAATTTGCTTACAGGGATAATTATTAAATGTTACATTTGTCTGAATGGCTGTACCAAATTATTTAATACTTTGGGGAGGGAGGTGGTCATTGATTTAAATACCATTTCAAAGCCTGGTTATATTTCTGTTCCTCCAAAATGTGAAAATAACACTTTAATCATCATTGTTCAGTTAAATAAAATATTGATTTCTTATTCAAAATAAGAAGAACAAACTAGGAAGATGCTTACTCCCTGATTTCAAATCCTATTACATAATCAAAATAGCCAAAACAGCTTGGCATTGGTACAATCACAGACATGAAGACCAATGGAGCAGTATAGAGAACCCTGAAATATACCCAATTTTTATAAAAAGGCTGAAACATATTAAATGAGGGAAGAGAGAATATCTTCAACAGGTACCGGCAAAATTGAATCTCCATTGGCAGAAAAATAAAGTAGGACCCATACCTCACACCATTTACAAAATTGAAATCAAGATGGATTAAGCACCTGAATATAAGCCCTGAAACTGTATGAATCATTAATAATAAAATAGGAACAAGCTTAAAGGCCCTAATACAAGTATAAATACACTACCAAGAATAATTTAAAATATCCATACAATAGAAGACAAAATAGATGACTGTACTTCCTCAAAAGAAACTCATATATATGCACCAAAAGACTTAATGGAAAAAAGTAAAAGCAGAGCCTACACTGTGAAATTTTTTGACAAGGAAACATCACAAAAGAGCTAACCTCTAAAATCTATAGAAAACTACAACACCTTAATGAAAAACAAACTATTCAATTTAAAAATGGGTAGTAGACATGAATAGACAGATTATTAAAGATGGTGGGAAACAAACAAATGAATAAATTCCTATGAGCACTAGTTATATGAGAAAATTAAATTAAAATAACAAGACACCAGCCCTGATAACATAGTTTTTTGGGGTTTTTTTAGGGCTCATGATAACATAGTTTTAAAAAGAGAAAATAACAAATGCTGGGGTGGATATGGAGAGGTTGGGATGCTCATACACTTTTGGTGAGATTGTAAAAAAATGTGCAACCACTGTGGCAAGTGGTATGGCATTTTCTTAAATGGTAATAGAAATACCATATGACAAAAATATCTCTACCCCAGCCCCCAAAATAGGCAAAGTACAGATATCTGTACATCCATGTTTATTACACTATTATTCCCAATAGCAAAACAATGGAGACAACCAAATGCCCATCAATGGAGGAATGGATAAATAAACCTTGCTACATATACACAATGGAATACTATGCATCCCTAACGGATAAAGATAAAATGGTCAAACACCTCATGACATGGATGGATTTGGCAAATATTATACTTAGTGAATCTAGTAAATCTCATAAAGACAAATACTGGATGAGACCACTGTTATAAAAGAAAATTTCTTTGGACACAGCAAAAGCAGTTCCCAGAGGGCAATTTATAGTAATCAACACATACATGGAGGGGAAAAGGGGGAAATCAAAAATCAACACCTTTACATCATACCTCCGACAGCTTGAACAAGGACAACAGCATCAACCTTCCAACAACAGAAAAGAAATCATAAGATTAGAGCAGAAATAAGTGAACTGAAAAACAATGGAGAAAATCAGCAAGCAAGAAGCTGGTTTTTTGAAAGGATTACAAAATTGACAAACCACCGGCAATCTTAACAAAGTAAAGAGAAGATGCAAATATCAAGAAATAGAAGTTAAAAGGGTGACATCACAACAGGTCCAAATGAAATAAAAAGAATAATAACACAGTACAAAGAAAGACTGTAATCAAGCAAGTTTAATAATGTAGAAGAAATGGACAAGTACCTAGAAATACACCATGTGCCTGAACAGACACACAAAAGAGGAAATAGAGATGGTCATCAAGAAACGTCTAACCAAGAAAACCCAGGACCAGATAGCTTCATTGAGCAATTCTACAAAGTATTCAGGGAAGAGTTGTCACCAATTCTACCCAGACTATTCCAGAATATAGAAAGGGACAGCAAACTCCCAAAATAACTCTCTGAAATCAGCGTAACACTGAAACCAAAATAAGGGAAAGAGCCCACCAAGACAGAAAATTTCTCATGAACATAGAAGCAAAAATTCTCATGAAAATTCTAGCCAATGGAATTCAATTACATATGTATTAAATATGTCACATACATATTTAATCCTTCATGACCAAGTGGGATTCATACTAGGGATGCAGGGATACAAGGATAGTTGAACATTTTAAAAACAATTAATGAAATGCACCACATAAATAAGACAAAGAAGAACTGCATGATCATATCAATAGACGTAGCAAAGGTGTTTCACAATGTCCAACATCAATTTCTAATAAAAACAATCAAAATAGGAATAGAAGGGAAAATCCTCAACTTAATACAAGCCATATATGAAAATCCAATGGCCAATATCACCCTCAATTTGGAAAAACTGACAATATTTCCCCTGAAGACAGAAACTAGAAAAGGGTGCTTATTATCACCACTTTATTCAATACTGTGCTTTCCATCTTAGCCAGAACCATTCGACAACAGAAAGGAATCAAGGGAATACAACTGGGCACCAATAATGGAACCTCTTGCCATTTGAAGATATTGTTTATATGGAGAGAACTCCAAATCAAAAAATGAAATTCACTGCCATTGAAGCAATGCTGACTCATAGGACCCCCTGTGAGTGTCTGAGACTGTAACTGTTTACAGGAGTAGAACGCTCTGGCTTTTTCCCACGGAACTCCAGTGGTTTCGAACTGCTGACCATGTGGATTGTAGCCCAACACATAACCACTACACCAGCAGGGCTCCTTCAGAGAGAACACACAGAAGTCCACAAAAAGTCCGAGCAATTAATGGATTTGGGGAAATAGCAGAATACAAGATTAGCAATCATAAACCAATCAGATGCCTATATACCAATGAAGAAAGTGCCCAAAAAGACATCAAAGAGACATTGACAATACTTTGGAATGTATTTTGGAATACAATATGGAATACTTTGCCTTCCTAAAATAAATGGTGATGAAACCATGAATCATTTTATGGCATGGATGAACCTGGAAACTATTATGCTGAGTGAAGTTATTCAATCACAAATATTGTATGAATTCACTACTAAGAAAACAAACACCAAGAAGAAGGCAGGCTTCTCAGGTCATGTAATCTTCTAATCCGGTCCCCCAAGCAGAGAAATAAATAGCCTGCCGAGTGTCCATATATCACCCCCTTATAGTACATATTTTTTTTTAAATCATTTTATTGGGGGCTCCTACAACTCTTATCACATTGTCACCTTCATTCTTTTCTAAACATTTACTTCCTATTGAGCCCTTGGTATCAGCTCCTGTCACCTCATAACCCTCTGACAGATTATACATTGTTATTATTTTCATGTCTCACACCGACCGATGCCTCCCTTCCCCCATGGTTTCTGTTGTTCTTCCCCCTGTAGAGGGGTGCATGGTTATGTGTCCATCACTGTGATTGGTTCCCTCTTTCTCCCTTCCTCCTTCCTCTCCCCCTTCTCCCTACCCTTCTGGTATCACTATTCCCACTCCTGTTCCTGGACTCTGTGTGTCATGAGCTCCCGTCTCTTATATATACCTGTGTACATGATCCGATCTAGTCTGAATTGAGAAGCAGCACTGGGGTCATGGTAGTGGGGGTTGAGGAAGCCTCAGGGAACCAGAGGAATATAGTGTGTTGAATCAATGCTTTACTGCACCCTGGTTGACTCATCTCTTCCCTGTTGTCCCTCTGTGGGGAGATTGTTCCATTGTCTACAGATGGGCTTTGAATCTCTGCTCCAGTCCCCTTCAGTTCTCAACAATATGTTTTTGTTTGTTATGTGTCTGCTGATGCCTATTACCCAGTCCCTATGACTCCTCATGATTGCACTGGCGTTATGCTTTGTCCATGTGGATGTGTGGCTTCACTGCTGAATGGCGGCTTGTGTAACTTCAAGCCTTTAAGACCCCAGATACTATATTTTTTAATAGCTGGGAATCATCCACCTTCTTCACCACATTTTCTTATGCACCCATTTTGTCTTCAGCAATTGTGTCAGGATGGTGAACATCTCAGACTGCTGATTGGTTAGAACAAAGTGTTCTTGTATTGAGGGAGGTATGAGCAGAGGCCCCAAGTCCATCCCGTACCTCAATGTATTGCCGTATGAATATATGTACATGGGCCAATACCTCTATTTTTGTGGATTAATGTATTTACATATGTACACTGCTATATTTATACCTCTATCCACTGCGTTGCTTTCTTGGTCCATCATCTGTTTCCTTTTACCTTCCTCCTGCCCCACTGCCACTTTCCCCTTATTTCTTGGTACCTCCTCTTGGCTAGTTGGCAGTTGTCCAGACACACACCCTCCTCAAATCCCTGTCTCTTCCTTGTTATTGACCCCAACACCCCAGTTGTTCCTCCTGTCCATGGTGCAGCCTGCTCACCATCCCTTTTCCCACCTCCCAGGTCTCCCCAGGACCATTGATCCCGCTGCTCGTGCCTGGGGTATGTATGCCTCCCGTGCCTATCCTACATACCATGCCTCAACAAAAATAAGACATACCCATAAAATAAGCAATAGCAGGATTTATAAGCATTTGCGCAATATAAGCCTTCCCCCGAAAATAAGACAGTTATAGGCGTGCCTCTGCGGCGTACAGGGTTTAGCCGTCATGAGGACACCCAGTCCTTCTCTTCTGCCCCACGGCGACAGCTGCTATCTCGGAGGTGGCTGGAGAGGTGCGGCAGCCTCATCCACAAGGTCAGCCCCCTGTCAGGTCCTGGTCCTTCTGTGCTGCTGCAAGTTGAGGCCTAGAGGGAGACATGGACAGTGAGAGTCAAGGTCTCCCTGGTGAAGTGAGGAGCAGGACGCTCTGCTTTAGGGGGGAGAAGGAAAGCTGTGGCTGCCATGTGACTCAGCACTCTGGGTCGATGTTCCAGAAGAAGACGACTTAACTATATTTGAATAAATGTAGATTGTGGTACTACACTTAATAAAACTAAGACATCTCCTGAAAATAAGCCATAGTGTGTCTTCTTGAGGAAAAAATAAATATAAAACTGTGTCTTATTTTTGGGGAAACATGGCTGGTAGGTTCACCGATTTTGACATACCCCCAATTGATTTAAAAAATAATAAATAAGATAAAATAAAAATTAAAAAGAGAGAAGTGTACAAAAATCCTGGGTCTGTTCACTGGCCTTCAAGACTGTCCAGGAGCTGCCCCTCCTGGCCTAGAGTGCCCCTTGGGGCTCCTCAGGGCCTTCATAGCTCTGCCTCACTCCAGCTGCTGGTCTGCTGTGCTCCCTTCTTGGTTCGCTCCCTTTTGTGGGGTTCAGACCATACTGCCTCCCCACCATGTGACCCCAGAAATGTCCTCTGTGGCAGGCTGTGCCAGTAAGAGGACAGCATGACACACGCTGTTGTCTGTTGCCCAGTCCCCTCTGTGTCCCATTAGCTCCCTGCAGGGACTCATCTTCAGGGCCTGGTGTGGCTCCATGGGGTCCAGGCCGGCTCTCTCCTCTTCCTTCCAGTTTGCCTCCATGTGGGTGTGACTGGCCCCTCTCCCCAGCCACACCCACTTCCAAGGAGGGGTCAGTTTGGCTCTGGCTGGGGCCAGCCCTGTAGCTCTCTCTTTTCATGCTTCCTGACATGTGGCCACGCTGTCCTCATGGTTTGGTGCTTCATGGTAGGGTTTGCATGCCCCTTCCAGGTTCTGTGAAGACAAGACCAGTACTCTCCCCCTGGGTAGATTAATGCCCTGCTCCCTCCATTATCATTTCACTTTAACAGCCCCCACCCCCTATTCTCCCTTCCACTTCCCTCCTTTTCCCATTTTTGTTTGGACCAACATGTACCTCCCTGGGTTTGGTCCAACATCCTCCCGACTCCCTGTATCTCAACCCAACTGTTAGGCTATAGGTGCCTTCTGTTCTATACCTAAGGGGCTGATTACACTTACCTCAGGGGACTCATGCTGTACTTCTCCTTTTGTGATTGGCTGACTTTACTTAACATAATTTCCTCCAACTCTTCCCATGAAAAGACGTGTTTCATGTTCTCATCAGTGCTTTTTAGTGATGCATAGTACTCCATTGTGTGTATGTGCCAGCGTTTACTGATCCACTCATCTACTGATGGAAATTTTGGTTGTTTCCAACTCTTTGCAATTGTGAATTGAGCTGCAGTAAACATTGGAGCGCATATAACTGCTCGTGGTTTATTTCTTACCTCTTCTGAGTATATGCTCAGTAGAGGTATGGCTGGGTCATAAGGTAGATCAATTTCCATCTTTTTCAAGTATTGCCAGGTTGCTTTCCATAGTGTTGTAAATATTTACAAAACCACCAGCAATGTAGGAGAGTTCCTATCTCATCACATCCCCTCCAACAATTGTTGCTCTCTGGTTTTCTGATTTGGGCTAGCCTCAAAGGTGTTAGATGGTATCTCATGGTTGTTTTGATTTGCATATCTCTGATGGCCAATGATTGGGAACATTTTCTCATATGTTTATTGGCCATATGAGTCTCTTCCTTGGTGAAACTACTTTTCAGTTCTTTTGCCCACTTCTTCAAAGGGTTAACTGTTTTCCTCTTTTTGCAGGCAAGGAGGGTATTATAGATTTTTATAATAAGCCCTTTATCTGTTGTGTCATTGCCAAAAATCCTCTTCCAATCTGTGGGTTGCCTTGTTACCCTTTTGGTAAAGTCTTTTGATGCCCACAGGGCTTTATCCTTAGTAAATCCCATTTGTCAACTTCAGATTCCCCTGCATGTGTACCCTGCCCTATTGCAGTTAGCCTTTGTAGTCCCTGGGCCAAGGTTCTTAGGTTTGTCCTGATTCCTTCGCTAATGGTCCTGATGATTTGGGGTTTCACTTCTAGGTCTGTGACTCAGCTTGAGTTTGTTCTTGTGCATGGGGTGAGGTAGACATCTTGTTTCGTTTTTCTACATGTGGATTTCCTGTGTTTCCAGCACCACTTATTAAATAGGGTGTCGCCATCCCACTTGATGCTTTTGGGGCCCTTGTCAAAGATCAGTTGTCTGTATGCTGATGTTTTTTTTTCCGGGATTTCTATTCTTTTCCATTGGTCTGTTTATTTGTTATTATGCTGGTACCACACTGTTTTGACCACTGTGGCTGTGTAGTAGGTGTGAAACTCAGGTAAAGTGAGCCCTCTGACTTTGTCCTTCTTGAGGAGTTCTCTGCTAACTCTGGACTTCTCTCTCCATATGAAATTGGTGGTGAGTTTTTCCAATTCTTTGAAGAAGGTTGTTGGTATTTGAATTGGAACAGTATTAAACTTATAAAGTGCCCTGGGTAGGATAGACATGTTTATTATATTGAGTCTTCCAATCCATGAGCGTAGGATATTCCTCCATTTGTGGAGGTCGCTTTTGGTTTCCTGTAGTAGGGTCTTGTATAAGACTTTTGTTTTGTTTTTTCAATAACTGGTATTGCCTTCTTGATCTCCTCTTCCATGGTCTTGTCCAATGTATACAGCAAACCAATCGACTTCTGTTTGTTAATCTGGTATCTGCCACTCTTCCGTATTCCTCAATCGCTGTCAGTACTGCGGCTATGAAGCTTTTGGGATTTTCAGTGCACAGAATCATGTTGCCTGCAAATAATGATAATTTCATCTCCTCCTCTCCCAAATTTGCTATTTTTCTTTGGTTGGTTTGGGTGTGTGTTTCAATTCTTAGTCACATTTTATTATGGGAGACTTCAATTTTGAAAATACTGAAAAATGATAAATTCTAATATTTTCATTATAATTACTATATCCAGGAATAATTACCTAAAGCTGATAATTGGTAAAATATGGGAAATTAAAAATAAGTGATTTGCCTTTTTCCAATCCATCATATTATCAAAGTTTATTTGAATAAATATATAGTTTGAGGTTGGAGTATTGGTTTCTAATTTCCTAACATAGAAATGATAGTCACAAATATGAGACTACAGCTTTTCTTCATTGCTATGTGAGGGAGTGGTGACAGATTCACTTCAAGAAGCAATACAAGGGAGGATTACAAATTCCCATTGCTATAGTTTATTGTGCCAGCCTGGCCGATAAACACAAGTAGGATTAACTGAAGGGCAGAGGGATAAATGGCTCGGTGAGCCTCACCTTGGTTGTTCTGTGCCTCAGTTTAAAGGGGTACACTACCTGTGGGATGCCTAGCCTGTGGACTCTGTCACTGTAAGTTGAGGTCCCTTTAAGCCCACACGATTGGAATGTTCATCTCTGGAGCTGGGGACTGACAGTTGATGACAGTTGGGGACCTGCCTTGCTGTTTGCTGCCTGGGTATATATAGCCCAGCTCTCTCTACAGAAGGGGACTGGCAACTGGCAGCTCTCAAAACTTGAAGGACTGCTAGTGTCTCACTGCTTTATAATTTAACTCTTAATTTCTTGTATTATCTATCTGTATATTATTTAATGGTTTATTTCTTGAATTATATATCTATCTTTATAAATATATTTATATATAATTACTAGCAATCTGGTTTGTCTCTCTAGAGAACCCTGTCCAATACACCATTGTGCATATTTGTGTATTATTCCATGCTACCTCAACAAAAGTCATGACAACCACATCATATTTAGATTATAGCCAGGCTGTGGCTAATAAGTAAAATAGAGCTACAAACTCTCTTGCACATCTTTTTTGTGTATATGCTTCTGTATTGAAATTTTAGGAACATGTCTAGTGTGTTAGTCTAGGTAATTTAGAGAAAAATATCCACAGAAACTCATGTATAAGAGAGAGTTTTATATAAAGATTAAGTGTGCTTCAAGAAAACATCCCAACCCAGTGCTGCCCAAGACCACAAGTCCAACATTAACCCCTATGTCCAACACCAATTCACAAAGTCCTCCTCCATCTCACAAAACAGACACAATGATGCCAACTGCCGGAGGAAAGCCGAGTCAGTAAATGTGTAAACATCTCAGCACTGGCAGGGGTCTCCACATGGCTGCTCCAGCACCTAGGGCTGCATCGGGGTAGGTCCATGTGGCTTCTCCTCAGGGATGTCTCGTAGGAAGTCTAGTGGAGATGCTGGGGATCGAACCCGGGGCCTCACTGGTAACATAATGTGTTAGTCTAGGTACTTTAGAGAAACAGATCCACAGAATGTATATTGAATTTAATACTGTGATCTTCTCTATAAACAGTCACCTAATTCGTAACAGATTAAAAAATGTTTAAATGAGGACATTAGATGCTCTGACCACCAGCTCACAGCTCCGAGTGTGAAGACAGTGAACTTAATGGGGGACAGACAGCCTGAGGAAACAATTCCCATATCCTCCTAGTCTGGGTTCCTATTTGAGCGCTACACCTCCCACAAGCACCTGGCTTAGCCAGTGGCCTTCAGTGTCAGGCCAGATGCCTTGTAGGGCAGCAGTTCCACCTGGTGATTGGAGCTCCTCCAGTTCCCAGAATTTCATGAGACTTATTTATAGATTTTTTAAAAAAGTTATCTGAAATTTAAACTTAATTGGTAAGCTTATATTTTTATTTAATCCTGAGACTCCTCCTCTTCCTTTACACACACACCAAAGACTCATCCTCACTCCTCCTTCACCTTTGCTTGGCTCCTTCAGGAGGGCAAGTTGACCATTCCTTCTTGGCCTTTTATCTAAGCCTCCAGGTGACCTTCTTACCTTCCTCACGCATCTACCCCTATCCCCATCCCATCCAGGCCTCTCCCTTGGTTTCCACTTAGCCCAGCAGCCTCAATGTCCTTGTCTACCTTCCTCAAATCAAACCCGTCGCTCAAGACCTTTTGCTCCAGAATCCCAGCCCAGCCTCAGAATCTGAGAGCCTTCCAAATGATTTGCTTTTTTTTCTAGACTCGGGACAGGGATCTCTGTACTCCGGTAATGAGTTACAATCTCCAAAATCCATTGGTTCTTTCTCAGCGACTCCATCAGGGGTCCTCAAGCTTTTTAAACTGGGGGCCGGTTCACTGTCCCTCAGACGGTTGGAGGGCCAGGACTTTCCTATAAAACACCCGGTGGACTGGATTAATGTCTTCGGCGGGCCACATGTGGCCCGCGGGCCGTATTTTGAGGACCCCTGGACTCCACGGTAGTGTGTGTGTTTTCGTTTTCTACACTTTGGATAGTCTCTACTTGGATGATTCAAATCTGAGATAAATCCCCACGTCCAGGATTCCTGCCTCGGTGGTCGTCCGGGGGCCTGGCTGGCTACCTCTCAGCGCAACCTCGGTCAAGTCCACCAGGGCCCCCGCAGAGCCCCCGACATGTCCCCGTGCGCCCAACCAGGCCTGGCGCGACCCGGCACCCCTCGTCCCCGCCCCACTGAGCCCCCAGTCCTGCCCGCGCCCATGCCCCGCACCAGGTCCTGGCCGGCACCCCGGGCCCCGCACCAGGTCCTGGCCCTGCGCGCGCAGCGCGGGGAGAGCAGCGGGGGCGGGGTGGGTGCGGGCCGGCGTGCGCGCAGGCGCTGGCGCGGTGCGGGGGGAACGAGCGCCATGGGGACCACGGAGACCGCGGCCGCGGCCGGGCCGGGGGCGCGGAGCCCCAGCACCGCCGCCGTCTCTCTGGGCCTGGGCGTGGCCGTCGTGTCCAGCTTGGTGAACGGGTCCACGTTCGTGCTGCAGAAGAAGGGCATCGTGCGCGCCAAGCGGCGAGGTAGGGCTGGTCCTCTGAGCATGCCCCCCCCCCGTGTCCCCCAACGCCCCCGACCCCTCCCGCGCTCGCCCCGGGGCACGGAAGCGGGCTCTGCGGGGCAGACGGGGCTTAGTGCGCTTGTGCTGTCGCGCGGAGCCCGCGGTGGGCAGGGCGGTGAAGCTGCTCTGCCGGCCTGGGGTTCGGATCCGATCCTCACGCCCTCCACGCTGCATTCGATTCGCGCAGGGAGGTGTCTACACCAGGCCGCATTTCCCCAGGCCCGTTGGTGACCAGATTCCCTCGGATGCTGTGTCACTCTGGGCAGGAGCAGCACCTGGCTGCCCTGGCCGCCTGTGTGCAGCCCCGGTGGTCCGTGCCCTAGGGTGGCCAGCCATCCATCAGCCGCAGAGTTGTTCCTTTGGGGCCCACAACCTACACGGTGGCCCCACACCTTTTGCTTCAGAGGCAGTCTAGGAATCACGGGGTGCCCTCTGAGCAGTGGTAGCTGCGTTCCTGCCACCGTCTCTCTCTTCCCAGAGCCTTGTTTGATTGTATAGGGTTTCTCTCCTCCCTCCCAACTGGATTCTTCTCACTTCATTTCCAAGCAGCCCTGGGAGCACACTGAGTTAACATTGCTAGCCGCAAGGTCTTCGTGTCTTTTAAGCATCAGACTCCCAGGAAGCTAGATGAGAAATCAGAAATGCTAAGGAGTGGTTCTTAGTTCTGTTTTCAACTATAAGGTCACTCTGATTCAGAATCAACTGGTGGGTGGGCCATGGACTGGTTAGGTGAGTTCCTAATTTCCCCATCTTTCCAGCCCTTTTGCAGTCTTGTAGGAGAGCAAACTGTGTTCTTTTGATCCGAGTTTTATGATCCCTCCAAAATGGCCTGAACATACCGCGTGAGACTGATGGGCATCCTGCCTTTGCATGGATACACAGCCCTGCTGATTTTTTCATGCGCCCCTGAGTGACCACACTAGAACATAGTTTATGTAATTTAACAACAGTACTTTGAGCTGACTGGGCCAGATCCAGAACTGGAATCAACATTTAAGGAGGCCCGTGACTCTCTCAGGTTACAGCAAAAGGTTTGTGTTTTTCCAATGTCTTAGGTTCCTGGACGTTCTACTTAGAGCATCTCTAGTTTAATTTGAGCCATCTGAATGCAATTGATCTTCCGTTTGAACAAAACTCTAGCTAATTGAAAACCTAAACAAAAATGGGCACACTAATATTCCCCTGGGTTGCTAACATTACACCTGAGTGATACGGAAAGTCAGGGACATTGTGGAGTTTTTTTCTGCCAGGATCATTGTGCAGAGTCCCGGGACAGAAGTTTACTGAACTCCTGATGTAGTGTGCGCTCAACCTGAAAAGAGAGGCCAGTTCTAGGGGGACTGAGGAAGTATTTGATTTATTAGCTATCTTCTTACAGGAATTGTATTAAGAACCCTTTTGGGAACTGGGTAACTGCTAGCTTTATGAGCTGTAAAAGGAAGTAAATTCAGATTCCAGGACACAGGTGAAATTCTTGGAATGCTCTGAATCTTGAGCCAGAAGTGCTATCCCCAAAGAGATAAACAGGGTCCTATAATTCTGAGTGAAAGTGTACAGTCATGGATCTGCATTCAAGAATTTCCCATTACAAGACTTGGTGTATATGTATCTAATAAAACCGATGTGACTTCCCAGTGTCTTTAGGGTAAGAAACATACATCTAGGAGGGGTACCTCCCTCAGGTAATTCCTGTGTCATTGACTTTCAGGGGCAGTTTGCTATGACTGAAAAGTAAACTGCTTATGTTCCCTTGATATGAGAATAGCATTGGAGTCTTCCTCCCCCAAATTCAGAACTTCAGTGTAGTCATGACACAATCCTGAACTGAGAGGCCTTCTACCAAATCCCTCACCATTACTCTTCAGAACCGTCAGGATCACCCCAAGCAAGTGGTCATAGCCCTAGAAAGCCGAAGGAGACATGATGACAATGTTCACTGTGTCCTGGAAGAGGTCCTGGGACAGAGTAAGATAAACTAATCAGCGTAACGCTAAGGAAACGTGAATGCAGAGTTGAGTTAACTAAAAATATATTGAGTAAAACTAAATGTGTTTCCATCCAGCCTATGTATTCGAGGAAACTGAACTGATGAATAAGAAAACGAAACGCAGATCAACTTTAAAAAAAGAAATATTGATGCTGTTATTTATATAACATTCTAGGTCTTTAACTTAAATGAAAATGTAGTGCTAAAATTCCCACCCACTGCCACTTGATGTAAGCTGGCCTAAATAACATATGGTGATGGAAGACAGATCTTTGGCCATCATTGGGATTTTTTTTGTGGTTTGGGTGAAAGTTTACAGAGCACATTAGTTTCCATTTAATTTGAACACATTTTGTTTCATAGCCTTAATTGTAATCCCCTCAGTATAACAGTCTAATCTATTCCTCTTTCCTCCCTAGGGTCCCTGTTTCCATTCGCCCTTTTTCTGCCCTATACTTGCCATCTGAACTTTGTTTTGGGTCAGACACTGCCCCTTTGGTCCTGCATGCCTTGCTCTTTAGAGGTGTGGTTGTTCATTTCAGACAGCAAGGTAATCTTGAGCAATGTGTTCAGTTCCAGGTTTGAAGGGGTGAGTCTTGGGGTGAGTGGGTGGGTTGGAGATACACCAGTTTTAATCAGACCAGTAAATCTGGTCTTTTTATGATCGTGACTTTTGTTCTGCATTTTGAAGTCCTGTGATCGTGATCCTGATCAGTGTGGTTGATAGTGTACCAGGGCACCAACTAGTTCTGGTTCCGGGCTAGTGGAGGCTCTGTGGTACGTGGTTCCATGAGTCTCTGATTTTCTTCTCACTTTTCTGATCTAGGGAAGAGGCCAATAATATAGTATCATAATCACTTGCAAGCTTTTAAGACCCAAGCCACTGCTAACCGGAGTGGAATTACTGGATCAAAGGGTAATTCTATGGTCAATTTTTGGAGGATCTGCCAAACTTTCCCCAAGTAGCTGTACAATTTTACATACAGTAGTGGAGGTTCTCATTTCTCTATAACCTTGTCAATACTTGTCTTCTATTTTTTGTTTTTCTTTTCATTATTGCCGTTCTAATGGAGTGAAGTGATAGGTCACTGCAGTTTTGATCAACAACTCTGTAAGATTACTAAGAAGTCCAGGTGGGGCTGTTGGTAGAACACTGGGCTGCTAACTTCAAAAATAGGATTTTTAAGGATTCAGATTTCTGTAGCAACCATGTGTCCGAACTACCGACCTTTCAGGTAGCAGTCAGGTGCTTAACCACTATGCTACCAGAGTAAAAGGGCTGCTATTTACAGAAGATTCATGGTGTCCCAGACGCATGTGTTTATCATGGCTGTGTGGGCCAAATGTGGCATTTCTGACTTGAGGTATCTGGCAGTAGCCGTCAGCTTCAGATGAGGGCTGACTTTTCTGAGGGACTGCAGCGGCCACTCACAATAGTCCCTTCACTTACAAAGCCTCATTCTGCTCTAGGGTAGCTGAAACAATTGGAATGTGTGAGCATCTCTCTTTCCCTCCATTTCCCATTTTCTCTCTTCCTTCCTTTATCTGTGGTGAAGTGGACGTAAGTATTTGCCAAATAAGTATAAAATAAGATTATGGCTCGTGTATCCATTGTTCTATTAATTCATCAAATAAATGATTGGACAAGCAAACAGTTTTTGTTTATTTTGTTTGATACTTATCTAGGGTCTTTTTGTTGTTGTTTATTTTGTGTGATAATTTCAAATTCCCTTGGGTCACCTATTTTTGGGAATGGGCACGTTTCAGTCGGTTGGCCAGAAAGCTGCCGTACAAATTCCTCATCGCACTCTAGCTCACTGCCATCGAGTCCATGAATAGCGACCCCATAGGTCTCCAGGACTGTGACTGTTTATGGGTGGAGAAAGCCCAGTGTTTCTGAGTCCAAGATGCTGGTGGTTCCGAACTACCGACCGTGCGGATTTCAGCCCAATGCATCACCACTGTGCCGCCAGGACTCCTACGATATGCTTCTGAAATGGCCCTCTTATTCCTTGAGAAATGGCAAAACTGGCCTCTGTTAGTACTTAGAATTCCAGACACCTTATTTGTATGGTTGGCTTGCGTGATTGGATAAGACCATTCAAATAGGGTGTGTGAAATACTAAGAGGCCAGTTACGCCATTACTCAAGGAAGAAGAAAGCCCTTTAAGAAGCAGGAAGAGAGATGCCCGTGACTATCAAGAAAGGAAAGCCACAGTGAATCACTCGCGGGGCCTCTAGCTGACGTGGTGGGATCAGCAGAGGAGCCACAGAGAGAGGAGAGCAGCAGTGCCTCTGAGACCATGAGGCAGTGAACCAGCAGGATGGGCTCCCGGGCCCATGAAGGCAGAAGCCAAGGCCAAGTGATTGAGAGGCTGGGGCCTAGAGAGAGATGCGGCTGCTGCCTGAGAAGAGCTACTGCAGTGCTACTGATCTTCACATGGGCAGATGAATGACTCTTTCTATTCATAGCTTTCTGTACTTGCCAGACTTTAAACAATTCCCACCGCGAGTTGAGTTTCTCCGAGACTCTCAGGTTGTAAGGAAACTGAAGAAATCAAGTATAAAAGAAGTTGCCTGGAGCGAGAGGGAAAGGAGAGACAATGTTTTATTTATTTATTTTATCTTGATTTGTAGTAACCGGTTAACTTCCCTAATAAACAACCATAATTGTGTTACTGGAGAGTTCTGTGTGACCATTGCAATGGATTATCAAACCCAGATAAAGGAAAGAAGTAGAGTGCGATGGAGAAACAGGTGGTGCCAGAATAGGGTAAAAAGAGGCTGCAGGCTGGAGGCATGTCTGACCTCGGACTCAGGCTGTGGGTCTTGGGCTGGTGTCGAGCTGGATTCTTTTTCCTACTGAATCTAGAAGTGGTCAGATGTGACCTCCATGCCATTTCCTCACTGTCAGTATCTCCTCTCCTTTTCAGTACTTTAAAACATATTTTTCAAGAAATTTTATGTACACACACATATATCCATGTATATATGTAATATATAATAAAATAAGCATCATCCACCAAGTAGTCATATATATATATATATATATAATACTTTAAAACTTTTTATTATGGGAAATTTTAAAACAAAGCAGAGGAAATAGTGTAACATATTCCTATGTGCCTACCATGCAGCTATAGCAAGCACCTGTTCTTTGTTACTCTTGTTTCCCATGTCCTGGTACCATCCCCACCCTCTTGATGCCAGTGGCTGTTTTGAAACATAGTCTAGGCAAAATATGATCTCATCTGTGTATTTCAGTGAGTAGTGGGGGGTAAATAAAAAAGTATTACTACTAGAGTCCAAGTTCATACATACACAGATTCCTTCCAAGCAAAATATATTTAAGCATGTCTCTATGATTAGTAGATGGCTGCGGACAAGTTCTCTCAGTAAGAGGCTTGTTGGTTTCGAGTGAAGTAATCCAAATTTTTAAGGTTATCAAGAGATAGAGTGCCTTCAAAAGAAAGGTCTAATCAGAACAGTAGTTTCCAAGGAGATCTGATGGGTGAGTTACATTCAAACCTAGAGAGATCTGCTAGGTTATTGGAGACTGTTTCTTTGGACTCCAGAGGGATAATCTATATACATCTTCTCAAAGGACACCAGGAACATCATGGGGGCTTACTAGGAAGATGTTTTCAGAAAATGAGAAAAAAGACGGGAAGTTGTCTCAAGGAACTTTCCCGCCATTACAACATTGCGCCTGCTCATTCTACAATACGCCAAGGGTGTCCCATGAGAATTTCTTACCCTAGTCACCTTATAGGTCTGATCTTGTCCCTTCAGAGTTCTTTTTATTCCCAGAATTCAAGGGTACATGTTATGATTTCCGTGAGGACGCTAAAACTGCAATATTGGCTTGATATAAACTGAAGAGGACAGCATTATTCTGGGAAGGATAGAGAGATGGAGACACTCACTGCCTTCAGAGCGAGATAGACCTCGGAGGAGCTTATGTAGAGAAAGAAGAGCGCCACATTTTGATATTTTTATTTAATACACGTGGCTATGGTTTTGTAGCAGTACTTTATGACTTACCCTCCTACAGCTTGATTAAGCATAACCACAGTGCCCTTTTGTATCTGAAAATAAACAGCAGTTCTTTAATTTTCTCACATATCCTCTGGGTGGATGGGCCTCAAGTCTTTTTGATGAAGAAAGGGGAAAAGAAACCTCTGTCAGGTCAGACAACAGGATGATAGGTCAAGTCCCAAGGTTGGATGGTGACAAACTGGGTGTAGCATCTAGAGCACAGAAGAACCTTGCCACTTAATCCATAGGCTGTAGGTCACAATCCCAAGGAAACTCCCATTACATCAGAGTACTGCTTTATTTGAGTAAGGGTAGGAGTTGAGTCACGCTCTCCTGTGACACTGAAGATGCAGTCCACATTTATTAATGGGTAGAGGTTTGGTTTTATAACACAAACAATAGAGGGTAATTACATCAGATCACGAAACAGGATAAGAGAACAGCCAAACAAAACACTGGGAATTGTGGTCTAGCTAAGTTGTGTTCTAGGGAAAACACACCAACAACTCACTGCAGTCGAGTCGATTCCGAGAGATCCTATAGTGTTTCTTAGGTATGAATCTTTACGGGAACAGGTAGCCTTACCTTTCTCCCATGGAGTGACTGGTGGGTTTCCACCATTGTCCTTTTGGTTAATAGCCCAATGCTTACCTGACATCACCACCAGGACTTCTAGAGGAAAATAAGAACCCAAATTAAAATATAATTGATAGAGATCGATTTATTAAATCTTAAATAAGACCAAGACAAGAGGAAGGTAAATCATCCAAATAAGGGAGACTATCAACATGAGCGCATCCTGGATTCGGTCCAAGGATTCTCAGCCAGATAGGCTGCAAGGAACCTCTCACAAGATCATGATTGGTGCCATATCAATTCATCACGGCTGTAGGTGGGACTGGGGATCATAATCGGGGTACATATATTATTGTAGATTTTAAAAGTTTACAAGATTGGTTCAGGACTCTGACCAAAGTAGTCAGGGTCTGCCTCATGACTATGCAACCCTCACTGTATTGCCTTCCAGTTAACCCTGTAGGATAGTGTAGAATTGTCCCTATGGGTTTCCAAGGCTATAAATCTTTACAGGAGCAGAAAACCTCAGCTTTCTCTCAAGAAATAGCTGGTGGGTTTGAACCTCCAATCTTGTGACTAGCAGCCAAATGTGTAGCCCACTAGGCCTATGTAATCCTAGTACTTCATTTTCCACCAAGGGCACACCCAAGCAAGTCCTTGAGCACTAGGCTGACTCTGTAATGGCTAGGGAGCGGTAGTAATCCACTTACAAACACTCTGCTTGAGGACCTCGCTCTTCATATTTACAGCCAATAGAAAGCTTACTGGAGGCTGTTTCTGTGTGTAGGACTTCTGTGAGCTTAGCTTTCTGGAATCCTAGTGCTCAGAATTAAGCTCTGACTTAAGCACTAAGCATGACATTGCATTAACCACCACAACAATTCATTAACAAGTAACCAATGGCTCCAACAAGAGATCACAATAGAAATTAGAAAACCATTTCAAGTACATGAAAACAGCAAACTACTAAAACTCAAGGGATGCAGCTAATGCAGTGTTCAGAGAGAGGACTTACAGTTATAAATGCTTATATTAAAAAAACCCTCAACTCAACACCCAAAGGTCCCAACTTGAGGTAAGAAAAAAAGATGAAAACTTATCCAAAATAAGCAGAAAGAAGGAAACAGCAAACCCTAGAGTTCAGATTGATTGGATTATAGTGGCTTTATTTGGTTTAGAGTGAAAATACATCAGAAAGAAAAAATTATTGCAATAGGGGAAATAAAACCAAAGATTGATCCTTAATGAAACTGACAAAGCTCTAGAAAAAAAGAGAGCTCAGTTACTAAAATAAATAATGACAAAGGAGCTACTGCTAGCAGTATTCCACAAGAGTATAAGGGAATGCCACAAATAAAATATTAGATAACCTAGATGAAATGATAAATTCCTAGAAAGGTATAAACTAATGAGACTGACAGAAAAGAAACGGACAATCTGACTGTGTAACAGTACTCTAAAAAATGAATTGGTTAAAAACAAAGCAAAATATAAAAAACAATTGCATTGCCTGCCCCTGCACAACCCACGCCCAGGTATGGAGAAATTAAAAACAGTCATTAACTGATGATGGGACTGTAAAGCTGTACAACTTCTATGGAAGATTGCTTGGTAGTTCCTCAGAATTTAAACATATACTGATTAGATTAGCTATCCCAGAAATACTGATTTCTGTTATTTGGGGTATCTGCCTAGGAATGCTTATGTATAGACCTAAGAAAACCAGGGAGTCAGATACTTGTGTCCCAATGTTCAGTGCAGCGGTTTGCTAGAGGTTGGAAACATCTCAAGCTTTTTATCAACAGAATAGTGGATTAACAAAGTGTGATAGATCCCAACAGTGGAATATTCCATCCTAAAGAGAAATGAACATTTTATACATGGTACCATGTGAATAAACCTTGAAAGTAGGCTGAGCTGTATAAGACACAAGAGGATGAATATGTCATAGAAGGATGGTCCCACTTATATGAAGTATCTAAAAATAGATAAAGAAACAAACGTTTATCAGTGGTTATCAGATAATGCGAGACTGAAATGGTCACCTTGTTCTTGCAGGATTCTGAGTTTCTGTTTAGGGGAATGAAAAAACATTTGAAAATGCATACTGGCCTGGTTATATTTGGACAATATCGTAAATGTAATTCATGTCACTGAATTGTACATTTTACAATGGCGAAAGTGGCATTTTTTTGTTAGATACAATTTTTTCACAAGAAATAAAGAGTGACTGGAGAGGAGAGAAGATATAGTCGGAAGGCTCGCTTCATTTGTGGACACTTGTGTTGTCATTAGGTGCCACCGAGTTGGTTCCCACACACAGCGACTCCATGCACAACAGTGTCCACCTTTCACATGCTCATGAGACGATTGAAAATGCCATGGTTTGGGTCAGGCCCACCTCAGTCGTCAAAGTAACATTCTTGCTCTTCAACCCTTTACAGAAGACTTGGCCAGTGCAATGGGTCATCTATCTCTTGGCTGCTGCTTCCATGAGCATTGATTGTGACTTCATGCAAGATGAAATCTGTGAGAACTTGACACTTTTCTGTATTTATCATGGGATTGGTCCAGTCGCTAGAGTTTTTCTTTCTTGACATTAAGTTGTCTTCCGTGCTGAAGGCTGCAGTCCTAATCTTCATCAGCAAGTGCTTCAAGTCCTCCTTACTTTCAGTGAGCAGGTTGTGTCGTCTACATTTTACACGGTAGGCCTTCCTTCAATCCTGATGCCACGTTCCTCATATCACTTCTCTGATAATTTGCTGAGCATGCCAACTGAATAAATATGGTGATAGGATGCAACCCCGGAGAGCACCTGTCCTTATTTCAAGCCACGCAGGAGTTCTCTTGTTCTGTTAGAACAGCTGGCCCTTGATCCATCTTTAGCTGTAGTAACTTTTTTAAGTTTTATATTATCTGATTTTAATAGATTCCAGCTTTCTTTAGATTGCTGTTGGCATGATTTCTTTCCCTCTTTACTTTAAATCTGTTAATGTCTTTGGTTGTAAATTGCCCTTCCTGTACTTGACTACCTGCTAGTTGCTTCTGACTCATAGCAACCCTACAGGACAAGGCAGTGACTGCAACTCTGCAGGGGAGTAGGAAGCCTTATAGTCCCCTCAGAGGGACTATGGTTTCCAACGGCTAACCTTGGAGTTAGCTCAGTGCATAACCCTTTTTCCATCAGGGCTCCTGAACTTCCTCTAGGGAGCGCTACTTCTTTTATTGCCTAATAGTCTCTGCCTTTGGATTGAATTGTTTCCTTTAACATTATCATTTATATATTTGAATATATGAGGGGGTACGTCACCCCCCCCTGAAAACCCGGAATTGCACTGGGTGGAGCAGAGCTTTCATAGTATGCATTTTTTCCCTGGTAGGCGAGCATTGAGCATCTGGCTCTGAGTTAGTGTATCCAGTAGCGTCACCTGGGAAGGTTCATTCTGGTCGCAGTGATTTTTTTTTTTAAGCAGATTTGCTCAAACCTCGTTTTTTTTGTGATGGCCGACTTAAGGGAACGGCACGTGGCTGTGAAATTTTGTTTCCTGCTCAGGAAAAATATTGCAGAAATTGTTGTGATGTTGAACACAGCTGACAAGGACAACGCTACTAGAAAAACTCAGGTGTACAAGTGGTTTTCTTATTTCAAAAAAAGTGAAATGTTGATTGATGACAAACTTCGTTCTGGACATCTGTCAACTTCCTAAATGGACAAAAATGTTGACTTGTAGTGCATTTGTAGTCCGTTTCATCAGGTTAGATGTTAATCAAGCTTTCTATTTAGAGGTTCTGAAAAGATAGTGTAACAGTGTGTGACAAAAAGGCCAGATTTGTTGCTGACGGGACTGGTTTTACCACCATGATATGCTCCTGCTCATGCAGCCATCCTATTGAGCCAGTTTTTTGCAAAAACCAGCATGCTTCTCTTGCCCCATGCACCTGACCCACCTGACCTCACTTCATGTGACGTCTTTTTGTTTCCTCAAATGAAGGACAATGATGTGATGATGCAGCAGAAGTGAAGGGAAAAAATGAGGGGCGTGCTGTCAGCCATTGAAACAGATGAGTGTGAAAACTGTTTCCAAGAACATAATAGATTTGACAAATGTATTAAGTCTAATGGAGAGTATTTTGAATGATAAAGTTGTTTTGTTAATAGATAGATAGATAGATAGACCAACAAAACCAAACTAAACAAAATGTTTGGGTTTTTTTGGTGGGGGTACTCCGTCTTTTTTCTTTTCAATGTCTCAGGTGTTTTTTGTTTTGTTCTTGTGGTAGTTACATGATCTGTTGTCAACTTGAGACTATTAAGAGTGAAGGGGTGGAGTTTAGCCTGCCAATCAAGTCGCAGCTTCATCACCTCATTTGGAGGTGCTAAGGAGATAAATAGCTTCCTGGAGCCGGCACACAAACTCATTCCCTGCGAGACATTGCTGTTGACAAGTCACTTAGAGCTACACTGATGGCAGCCAGAGCCTTGCAGCTGAGCGTCCACATGGAGACCCACACCAGTGCTAAGATGCTTCCACCATTACTGGATCCACAAGACTTTCCACCCATTTGGCACCGTTGCTTTTGTTGCATGAGTCTGAAAAGGAATTTATAGATTGGTACCGGACATATGGGTTAATTTCAGACTTATGGACTCGCTCTGGACTGGGCTGGGTTGTTTTCTTAATATACAATTCCCCTTGTACATAAAGCTTTCTCTTATGCACATATGACTGTCTATGAATTTGTTTCTGTAGTCTACCCAGAAGAACAGAGTTCTCTACTCCTTGGTAGCTACTTTCTTTGCCATTAGGGTAATATTTTCTATTGTAATATGCTAATCCTTTTAATGCTTTTCCACGGTATATTTTAGCTTATTTTCTGAATGGTGCTCTAGGATTAACCATATTCATTTTAACTCCCACATAGCTTTCAAACTTTAACTTAATTCCATTGAGCAAAAAGTACATTAATTTTATATAGCAACATTATCATCTCTTGCTATTCTTGTATTTGCTATATTTATTTTATAAGCCAAACAACATTATAATAATTATTACTCTACTAGTTTTATGTCTCAGTGCAACTGAGAGAATACTGGAGTATGTGTATATGTATAGTGTTTTAAAATTAACCACACTTGCTATTTCTTGTTCCCTTTATCTGTTCCTGAAGTCATTTCCTTTGCCAATTAAAGTGTTGCTTCCATCCACGCCCTTTGGGCTGTTCGTATCACGTTAACAGACTTCTGTAAGTTGCACGCTAACGAGCCCTGGTGGGGTAGTGGGTGTGCGTTGGACTGCTACCTGCGAGGTTCAACAGTGGAAGCCACCCTTCAGGAGAAAGATGAGGCTTTCCACTCCAGGAAAAAGCTATCGTTTTGGAAATCCACAGGGGCAATTTAATCCTGTCCTATAAAGTCGCTACGAGTTGGAATAGATTTTGTTCATCTTTTATTTATGACAGTCCATATTCAAATTTTATCACTTGCCCCACTACTGTCCTTCATAGCAATATTTTTTCCAATCTTATGTCTTGTGTTTCAGTTAGGCATCGTGTCTCTTTAAATTCCTTTACTATAGAGTAGTTCTTTAGCCTTTCTTTGTCTTTCATGATCTCGCTCTTTCGGAAGAGTACCAACCAGTTAGATCATATTTTACACCTGGGGTTTGTCTGTGTGCCCTGGTGGTGCTCTTGGGTAAGTGTCAGGCTGTTAACCGATGGGTTGGTGGTTCACAGGTACTAACTAGTCTTCCTATGGGAGAAGCTTGTTGCTAACGGATCCCGTAAAGATTTGCAGCCTGGGAAACTCTGTGTGGGGTCACTGTGAGTTGGAACCGACTCATTGGCAGTGGGTTGTATTTTGGTTAGTATTGCAGGTATCACATCATGTATTCTCTCAGGAGGCGCATGATTTCAGTTTGTGTCATTGCTGATGATGTTAACTTTGACTCCTTGGTTAAGGCTCTATCTGCCAGGTTTACCCCTTAATAATTCATAAATAGTGTATGGCAGGACTTTGTTCAGTTAGGCAGCAATCGTATTTTTCAAGAAGCTTCCATTCAGTTGTTTTAATATCCATTGATGATTGTTTCTTACATCCATTTTTATGTGCTTTTACCAAAGAAGAAAAATCTAACTTTAGAATTTCTCTACATATATTTATTTGCCTCATTTTATTTTTAAGCATGTATTATAATACCCGTCTCTCTGTTCTTTCTTTAAACAGGCTGTACATTGTGCTACATTCGTGAGGTTTTATAAGAGGGACCAGTGTGATAGGAAAGCTTGGGCCGCTCCTGGTATCTCTGTTTGCCTCCTGCCCAGGGAGGGTAGAGGATACCCTGAGAGAATATAGCGGAAAGCATCGGGTGAATGTAATCTTTTTGCATCCAAGTAGTTGAAAAAGAAGGCAGGCATGTCAGAGGGCTTCTAAATTGTGAAAGGGGAATAATCTCTGAAACTAAGTTATTGAACCTCGTGCACTGAGCCTATCCTATAAGTTGATCCAGTGCATGCATGGCAGTTGGACCTTAAAGACCAACTCTCATTTGACGTTTAAAGAGTTGTTTCTCTGAAGGAGATATTGAGCTAAAGAAAATTAATTTATCAATGATTTTAGGTGTTTGTTTGGCTGGCTTGGTTAGTTGCAAAAAAGACCTTGATCACTGTTCATGGCTTCTTCTGGTGCTATTTAGACTGAATTAAAGATTCCTCATAGTGTAAATAAACAGTAGACCCTTCATTAGTCTCTCAATTTTAGTTTTTGTGTAAAAATCCTCTTTAAAGCTTATAGTTTGTAAATATCTTACTTTGTACTTGCTAACAGTCTGTCTAATTTTCTTCTCGCTCTCTCATAGGTACTTCATATTTAACAGACATTGTGTGGTGGGCTGGTACAATTGCAAGTAAGTACCCTGTAGGTTGAGGAGTTTGTTGCTTTCTTATGATGGTCATTCTGTCTGCGCAGTACGGGAGGTGGGAGGATGAACTTGCCTGAGTCTTTGAAAGGTGGAATGATTCTACAGCTTCCCCGGGTCGGATATGTCACCCCTGTTGCTCCCTCTTACCTCCTCCTACCGAGAAACTCTCTTAGCTCTGTCTCCTTGAAACGGCCTTCTCTTAGTTAGAAAAGAATGGAATAGAATAATTTAGGATGAGGACAAAGAGGGTGAGATGTAGTAGATGGAGGATGCAGAGGCTCTTACTGCCCGGAATAAGCTCTGATTTTAGTCTAGATACTACTGTCCCGGGATGAAAATATTCAAAGAGTTTCTTCAAAGGAGCAGAAAGAAATAGGTGTGGCATTCTTGTTTGAAGTTGGGTGCTTTGTTACTTGGTGACATTCCAAACTACTTAGTTTTGCTCAGCAAAATGATTTTATAAAGGATAGTTCCTTGATTCAGCTGAAGTAAATGTAAAAGGAAGAGGAAGACCTTCGATGAGGTGGGTTAACACAGGGACTGCAAGTGTGGAATCCACTATCACAACAGTTGTGAGGACAACACAGAGCCTGCAAGTTATGTTCTTCTGGTGACGTAGGGTCGCTGTGAGGCAGAATCAGCTCAGCTGAACCCAAGAGAACAAACCAGCATAAAAATACCTACTCACCTTTAAAGATCTAAAAGAAAAGGATGTTAAATTTCAGAAATATCATGAGCTTTTTAATACCACAAAATGATTTTTTGGCAATAAAATGTCTTAGTAAAAGTTAAATTATTTCATGGAAGTGCTTGTCTTTAAGTTCTCCACTCTTTGAAGTTCCGGGTACAGTCCAGTGCAGGAAGAAATACTTTCATTGGCTGTGTAGCATAAGGTGACCAGGCATCCCGCTTTTGGTGGGACAGTCCCGATTTTTGACAATTTTTCCTGCATCCCGCGGCGTTTTTTAAAAGTCCTGATTTTTGGAAAGAATGCACGCCAAGCTAGGGTATACAGTTTTAGGCTGCCGTGTGGCTATTTCGCCAGGACATGAGTTTTATCAGTGGTGTGCCACTGGTGTCCCGTTTTACTAATGTCACTGCGACTCGTATCCCGAAATGGATCCCTCTCTAGATGGAGGAAACCCTTTGTGAAGGTATATGGGAAGCTTTGCATAACTGATCCCAAATCCAAAGCTCTGTAAAGAGAAAGTCGCAATATACTCCTATGTTGCAGCACGGTTGGTTAGACTGGGGATTTCCACAGGGAGCTGGAAGCTACTCTGCTGCTTTGGCTCGTGAGACTACTGGGCCTATTGCCTTGTGCCATCTTCTCAACCTTTAAGCATGTCAGTGATGCCCATGACTTATTTCCTCACAATTAGTGGTGAAGAATTAGAATTGTAAAAGCAGAGACTTAACAAAACTAAATCCTAGGACCAATACTGAAAGCTGAATTTATGACTGTGATTTTCTTAACAGTGGCTGTTGGCCAGATTGGGAACTTCTTGGCTTACACGGCGGTCCCCACGGTCCTGGTGACGCCTCTAGGGGCCCTTGGAGTACCGTTTGGGTGAGAGCTGGGATTTTGTGTTTTGGTATTTGCTGTATAGTTCATACATTGAATTTTTAAAATATTTGTTATTTAAAATAAAATAACAATAAAAGTGAAATTGTAGCGGAATATAAAGCTTTTCCGTTTTCAGTCCACATCACTTAATTTAATCCTTTCAAATGTAGGTCTGTGCATTATTAACCCTTAAGGAATTCAATTTAGTGTATTTCAAATCATAATTTACTCACCAATGAGTTACTCGTGTGGTCTTCTCTTTGTAAGACTTTCTAGACATTAGATCTAGTCTTCCTGGCCCCTTGGAAAGTTATTCTGAAGTATCATTCATAAGAACTTGCTAATTGATATTTTGTTTGGGTTCCTTGAAACTCCATCTTGCCCTAGAAAGTTATGCTAACCGGGACAAATGACCCGCGGGCACCAAGGGGGTGTGAAATAGAGAATCGCACAGTAAACAGCACATGCGTTTCCCAGGGGTAGGGCTCTGGTTTGGTTTGCAGGGAAACAAGAGTGAGAGGAACTTCAGGTCTTTCTTGTAAAAGGTTAGGGCTTGGATCCAGGTGGAAGTTTCCTCATGGCCTGGGGCTGCGGGAGTAGAGACATGAAGGCTGCAGGGTGCCGGGTTAGAAGAGTGTCAGTGAAGGATAGAGCAAAGGGGGAAGGGGAGCAGTGAGACTTGAAGATTTTCACCCATGAAATTTAAAATATATTTATCTTTGGGTTAAATGCACAAATGATTTTTGTCTTCAAACCCATTAGCCACTGTGTGGGAGAAAGATGGGTCAGTCCACTTCTGTAATGAGTTATACCTGGGAAACCCCAGGGAGCCTTTCCACTCTGCCCTGTAAGGTTACTATGAGCAGGAATTGACCCAAGAACAAGTTTAGTTTGCTTTATCTATTGAGAAACTTTTTAAAAAGATAAGAATTTCTAAAGTTTTTAGCAATACAAGTTACAAAGGCTAATTTTGTGCATATATGACAATTATTAAAGGTATAAGGTACAAAGAATTTTTTCAAATTGATTAAAAGAAAAATATAAAATGTCAAAGGGCAAAAATGGTCAATTCACTCACAGGAAAGAATATTTATTAAAATAATGTCAACTCATTCTCAATAAAATGCCTCTCTAAGCAACCAGACGTAACAAATTGCATGTGAACAATAATATATTAAAATATAGTAAGAACTTTAGAAAGAGTGGCAAATAATGCAATAAGTATAAAAATTCTATAAATATAAACTTCCTCTCCTTTTTTCCTCAACTTATTATATAGACAGAAAATTATAGAAAGTGATAATCATAGCAGTGCACTGTTTAGTTTATAATAGAGATGTGATATGTATAATAGCACAATAAGGCATAAAACGAGATAGGTAGAAAGGAGTAACATTTCTATAAATCACTAGAATTGAGTTAGTATGGATCCAAAGTTGATTCTGGGAAGTGAAGCTGTATATGGTAAGCCGTAGAGCAACCACTGGAAGAAAATGACACAAAAACTATGGTAGAAAAAAAATCACTAAAGGAATTAAAATGTTAAACAAGAAAATATTTGCCCAAAGAAAAAGAAAATATTTGCCCAATGGCAAAAAAGTTATTAACAAGATTTAAAAGCCAATGAAAGAAACACAGCACGTAGAAAACAAAATTAATGATGGATGTAAATTCAGATATATCAACAATATTAAATATCAACAGATTGAACAAGTCCATCAGTTTTCTTGCTTTGAGGATACCTAATAAATGACATCTCAGGACTACCATATATTTTCTATTTTCATACTGTCTTTGTTTTTTTATAGCATGCCAGTCCAGGAAGCATAGTTCTGCCTTAAGGAATGTGCTCTGCCCTATCTCCAACTCTCATTGTTTGCATCAGTTTTAGCCAAATAAGTTTTAAAGCTGTACAAGTCAATAATTTATGTATTTTAAACTAAAAAAGCTGTCTTATAGATGCATACTTTCCTTTTCTCAACAGTATTTAAACTTTTATATCATTGATAAAATTAATAAGAATAGCAACAGAATTACCATATGCCTTATGGAAATGATTTATAATGTGACCAATAAAATGATGAAGATGTCTCTAAAGTGAACCAAGGACATATGCAAGCCATAGATATATAAGGGGATTTTCAGCTCGCTCGTGATTCTAGCCCAATCTAAGAGCAATTAGTGCTTATAACGTGGACCTACTTGATTGCCATCCTCATGAAGAGACGCTGAAGATATGGGTGTGTGATAGAGAAATCAGATGGTTCTGGTTATCAGAAAGAACAGCATCTAAGGTCTTAAAGGCTTGTCTTCAAGCAAGCAACCATCTGAGTGTGATGTTAGCCAGGTCCACATGGAAGAAACGTGCTAGCCGGTGTAACCCAAGGATTGTGAATAATAAAACCCAAGACCAGAGGAGAGAAGGGTATTGGAGCTTAAATTCTGAGCACTCCGTTTTCAGAAGGCTAAGGAGGACAGTGAAAGCCCAAAATCCATCTGCAGGATCTCCACATGGATGAAGCCTCCAGTGACTTCCCTCTGACCACGGGCCAGGCACGTGAATAGGTTTACTGTCAAACAAAGCGCATTAGAAAAAGGGATTAATGCAAATGGAGTTAGGTCAAAATGTAACACCTTATCATTTGTTCTCCCTATTGACCCACTTTAAATTGATTGTCATTTTTTGCTTTCTTTTCAATTAAGTTTTTTTTCTTTTATAGTATTATTGTATGGCCACTGGAACACTTTGGTTGTTTTCATTTGTATGTTTTTCTGTATATGAATTCCAAAATAGGTAACTCTATAGAGACAGTTACTGGGTTAATGTTTTTTTAGAGTTATGGCAGAGAAGTTGGGGGGAATAAAGCTAATAATAAATGAATACAGGAATACAAAAATATTCTAAAATTGATGGTGGTAATGTTTGTACAACTTTGAAAAACACAGTTAAGCCATTGACTTGCATATGTCAATAAAAACCAAACCAAACTCACTGCCATTGCTTCAATTTCCAATCATAGCACCCTTATTGGACAGGGTCAAACTGCCACTGTGGGTTTCTAAGACTATAACTCTTTCTGGAAGTAGAGAGCCTCTACTTTCTCCTTTGGAGCAGCTAGTGGTTTAGAACTGCCGACTTTGTAGTTAGCAGTTCAACTCAAAATCACTACACTGCCAGGGCTCCTTTTATATGTCAATAAAACCATTAGAATAGAAAAAAAGGAAGTGATAAACAGATAGAAGTAGGAATAATACTGTTACATTGTGGGAATTGCAATCAATGTAATGAAACAAAATATATATATAAATTACTGAATGGAAATCTAATTCATTCTATGATTCTTCACTCAAATCACAGAGAAAAGCTAAAAATAACACAAACACTTTTAAAACAAAAAATATTACTAGAGACAAAGGGAAGCATTTTAGTAATGACAAAGTGTGAATCAGGGAAATATAACAATTGTAAACAAATGTGTATGAAAAACAAAGCTGAAGCAAGAACTAACAGGATGCAGAAGGGAATAAATAATTCAACAATTGTAGTCAGAGGCTTCATTAATGGAGACACCAACTAGTCAGCAGATAATAGAAATATAATACTAGAACATTATTGTTGGGTTCTCAATTATCTTTATCCAAATAATTTTGTCTTTGCCCCTGATTCCTGAAAGGTAACCTCCAAAACCTTGATATATCCCAATGATGGGAATCTTGGTATGCACAAGGACTTCAGACCTGAGGGTTTATGTACATGTGGTGGGTGACCAGGAGCCCTTCCATGTGATGCTAACCTGATTTCATGGGCTTAGAGGTTGAGTTCTATCAAGTATATGACGTCTACTTAATAGAACTTCAATGTAAGAACTTGCGGCAATGAAGTTTGAAAAGCCTCCTGGTTAATGATAGACATTTCTATATAACACTGGGATTAACTATGAAGGAAGGAAGGTAACTGTGGGGTCCAGCCCCACATTTGAAGGGGCCCTGGTGAAGAAAGTGGAGCACTGGGGACCCTTCTCTATTGTTCAGAGAAGTCTCAAGTTTATTCAACAATAGAATTTTATAGTCATGAGGCCTTAAAGCCCCTTGTTAATACATACACAATGAACTGGCCTTGTGTTAACCTTGGAGATCCTGAGCTCTCTAGGGGAACACTTTATAGAACTTATAAGGTATTTAAGAGACAAAAGGTGTGAATCACTCCTTAGAGAAGAAGGGACAAAGGAAGCTGACTGCTCATAAAGGTAAGCATCCTCTAACTCAGTGGTTCTCAATCTGCGGGTCGTGACCCCTTTGGGAGTCGAATGACCCTTTCACAGGGGTCACCTGATACATAACAGCAGCAAAATTATAGTTATGAAGTAGCAATGAAAATAATTTTATGGTTGGGGGTATTAAAGGGTCATGGCATTGGGAAGGTGGAGAACCACTGCTCTAACTGATTAAGTGAGAAACCAGGCACCTGTAGGACACAGCTTTAGATTAGCACTTTAATGAGGGGTACTTATTTGGACACTATTCATTGTCTTGGGAGGTGTGCCTCACACAAGTGCTAGTGAGTCAGCCCTGTGGTCAGGAGTGTCAGGATCAGACCACGTACACTTTTTTTTTTCCAGGTCGTCAGTTTCCCACAGGTAACATATTTTGGGAACATGGAAGTTTGCATTAGGAACTTTCCCAGACTTCTTCATCTTATATCTATTCCCATGTATCATTTGCTATTCGATAATTGTAATCCTAAATTTAGAAATTACCTGAGTTCTGAGCGTCATTGTAGCAAATTATTGAGCACAAGGGAGTAATAGAACCCAGCAGATTATAAGGGAACGGTCAAGGACACTCCTGAACTTAGGTCTAACATCCTGATGGGATAGTAAGAAACTCTGAATTTATGCCAGTACATCAGATGGGAAGGTGTTCTGGATCCCAAGTTTGTGGCTGGCATCTGATATCTTCACCAGATTTGGTAATTGTAGGGTGTGCCCTTGAACTTGTGAAATCTGACCTAGATCATGTGGGCAGAATCAGGATAAGTAGAATTGTGTTTACATTAGTGTTACAACAGAGTGAAATTGTTTCTTTCAACTATAATCCAATTAAGTAGAACAAACAGCTACACAATATTCTACCAACAATAGCAGAAAACATGTTGTTCCCAGGTTTGTTAGTCTGGATAAACTAGAGAAACAAAGCCACAGAAATTCATATATGTATAAGAAAGAGTTTCATATATAGGGTAAGTGTACATTCAGAAAGCAGCCCAACTCAGTCCAGTTCAAGCCCATAAGTACAACATAGCCCCTGTGTCTGACACTGATCTACAAAGTCCTCCTCGTAAAGGCGAAACAGGTACAGGGAGACAGACAGACATAACTGACAGGACAAGAGAGAGCAGAAACAGAAATAGCTTTATTAGGGGGAGCTTCCAGATGAGGTTCCATGACCTAGGCCAACAGGTCAGGGAAGTGGTGCTCAGCAGCTGGGGGCTCAGGTTTTCAAAGGGGTAGTGAGGAATGTATGTATGGCAATTAGCATATAAGGTCTGGAAACTCCTAGAATTACTTGTTGACTTCTTGTTACTTTCTTTGAACCCAGAGCATCTGGTTTCACTGGTTATCTTATCTTGGGCCATCTGCTGCTGACCTTAGAGACGTGCAGGGAACCAAGTGCAGGGCCATGACCTGCTTCAGTTTAGTCCAAACACTCCTCAAACTCACAAAACACACACAATGACGCCGATTGCAGGAGGTCAGGCCAGTGGGTAGAAAGTCTTTGAATCAAGTGGTTGTGTAAGTATCTCAGGGCTGGCAGGGTTCTCCATGCGGCTTCTCCAACATCCAGAGCTGCATCAGGATAAGTCCATGTGGCTTCTCCTCAGGGTGTCTCACAGGAAGTGAGCCTTGCCAGCTAAGGCAGCCGCACACAGGTTCGACCATCAGAGAGCAAGAGACTAGAGAACCAGGAAGGCAAGGCTCACCGAGCCATTTATCTCTGCCCTTCAATTAATCCCACATGTGTTTATCGGCCAGGTTGGCACAATAAACATTAACTATCTTACCAGGTGCATATGGAATATTCTCCAGAATAGACCTGTGCATTCTTAGAATGAGTATTGAATTGAAAAACAAGAACAAATGAGAAAGGACCAGAATCATACAAAGTTTGTCTTCAGATTACAGTGGATTGGAATTTGAAATTAATAACAGAGAGGAACATAGGAAATTCATATTTATAGAAAAGTTAGACTGTTGGCTGCTAAATAAAGAAATCACAAAGAAATAGAAAATGCTTTGAATAAAAGTGAAAATACAACACATTGAAGCTTTATGAGATGAATCTGAAACATTGCTCAGTGGAAAATTTTAGTTATAAAGTTCTATATTAAAAAATAGAAAGCATTCTGTTCCAAAGTGGCCACATACTCAGAGTCTCTGTGAAACCCTCTTCAAAGAAAGCTTTTTTAAAAAAGCAAAGGAGACTCAAGAACATGAGTTCTGGACTTCCCCAGAACAAAAATTATACCAATTACACCCTGGTATTTCAGAGGGAAGAATCACTACAAAGAATCCCCCCAAAAGTCACAGACTCACCTATGAAGCTGCCCTTTCCCCAGGGACTCTGAAACTCAGTGGAGAAGAGGGGAAAATGTGAGCTGCCACACCATTTCCGCACCTGCCCCTAACTCACACCACCGTGGACACTAGCTGTGTTCCCAAAACACTTAATGGGGAGAGTCAAGTCTTTGCTGGGTTATGGGGAACTCAGGAAGATTCACAGGTTCCCTCACCCTAGGGTTCAGAGGGCCACAGTACACTACCTGCATTCTGGGCAGATAAGAGAAGCTCTCAATGTCTGAGTCAACTCTTGGGACTAGACTATTGCAATACTTCCCTAGAATACCAGTGGGATGAGCCAGGTCTGGGGGAGTGCAGAATTCAGTGAGCCTGTGGTGGGAGAAAATCAGTACAGTAGAGTGTGCCCTTCATCTCTCTATGGGCCCAGGATTTAAAGAGCTGTTGCCTGCTGGTCTGTCATCTCATGTCCAGAGGAGACTAATATAAAAGAAACCCTAGGTTCTGCTCTGTACAGAGGCAGTGAATACAGCTGGGTTGAGTGAACAGGCAGTGTCTTGCATTTTCTCTTTTTTTCCCTCCTTCAGGTCGATTGTATTGATCATTGATTTACACTTCCTGAAAACTCAGGAGCTGACCTTGGAAACAGGATCTTGGCAGGGGCATTGTTGTTTCCTGCCATTGATCCCTGCTCAAAATAGCCTGGTGCAGAACAAGGTGGCCAGTCATGTCTATTCCAAATCTACGAGAGGCGTGAAAGGGTTGCTGTTCATCCAGAGACAGATATAAAAACAGCACCATGTCTTGGAGTCAGCAGTAAATCCACGTGCAAATAGAAAAACAAGATAACGTAGCTCAAATAAGTGGAATACATACAGATACTGATAGAAAGTATGAGGAGAGCATAGAGCTATAGATCACCCAATGAGGGAGTTTAGGAATGTTCTTTAACGGCTTTCAAAGGATGGAGGAAAAAATCAGAAATCCACGGGGGGGATGGGGAGGACAAACAGAAAAGAAGATAGAAGAATTCAGGGAAACACTAAAAGACCAATCTGGTAAAATATATGGAAAACTAGGAATAATTCTAGTTTAGAATTAGAAATAGAAATTCACCAATTTTCTATCAGTTTGTCATACTGCGGTGGCTTGTATGTTGCTGTGAAGCCGGAAGCTATGTCACTGGTATTTCCAACGCCAACAGGGTCACCCCAAGGGAACAGGTTTAAGTGGAGCTTACAAAGAACAGACAATGAAGAAGGAATGGGTTACCCTCTTTGGAGAAAGTAGCCACTCATGCATAGTTTTGAAGTATTGTCAGATACTGAAAGCAGACATTGGGTGGAAACAGAACATTGTCAGAGACGGTGCCAGAGGATGAGGTCCGTGGCTTGGAAGGCACTTGCAATGTGACTGAGGAGGAGCTGCTTTCTTGGAGTGGACTTGACCATGGTTATGTGAGTAGGGTAAAGACTGGATGAGGGGAACCTTTAGGATCTTCATTTGCTGATGGGGTATGGCTCAAGGCAAGAAAAAACAGATAGATCTGCTAATGATTAGAACTTATAATGAAGTATGAACCTAGGAAAATTGGAAGTGGTCACAAATGAAATGGAACACATAAAGATCGATGTTGGAGACATGAGTGGGCTGAAATGGACTGATACTGGTCATTTTGAATCAGAAAATCATGATTTACTCTGGTGGAAAAACACAATCAACAAGAATGATAAAGCACTCATTGTCCAAAAGGACATTGCAAAATCAGTCATGAAATACAATCTGACAGGATTAAATTAATCTGTGACAGGATTAAATCTATTCACTTCAAGAAAAATCCTACCAATCAACAATTCAAATGTATGTACCAACCAAAAAGTAGAGATGAAGAATTCTGCCAACATCTTCACTCAGAAATGAATTAAGCATGCATGTAAATGTTGGGACAAAACAGGAAGGAAAATATAACCTTGGTGGTAAAATTATGCTGCAGTTCTCAGGATTGAATTTTGTAAGAACAATGACTTGTTTATAGCAAATACTTTTTTTTCCCACCAACACAAAATGTGACTACATACACGGTCTTCCTCAGATGGAATACACAGAAATGAAATTGATTGCATCTTGGGGAAGAGCCTTCAAAGAAGCTCAGCACAACAGCTACAACCAGTCCAGGGCTGACTGTGCAACAGGCCATCAATTGCTCCTATGGAAGTTCCGGATAAAACTGAAGCAATTTGTGAGAATGAGTGTGTGACCTGGAGTCCATCCCAACAGATGTGTCACATTGCACACTAGTGACAGAAGGGATGACATCAAGAACCTCATTCATGGAGAAAGTAAAGGTCATTAAAAAGACAGGAAAGAAAGGATCAAAATGGATGTCAGAAGAGACTCTGAAATTAGCTCTTAATTGTGTAGTAGCTAAACCACATGGAAGAAATGGCGAAGTCAAAGAGCTGAGAAGAAAATTTCAAAGGGCAGGTCAAGAAGACAAAGCAAAATATTGTAATGAATGGTGCAAAGACCTAGAGTTAGAAACCAAAAAGGAAGAACATGCTCAGGAGATCTTAAACTGAAAGAACTCAAGAAAAAATTCAAGGCTTGAGTTGAAATATTGAAAGAGTCTATGGTCTAAATATTGAATGATGCAGGGAGCGTGAAGAGAAGATGGAAAGCCTACACGAGTGAGTATGAAAAATAACTGACTGAGATTACTCCATTACAGGAGGTAGCATCTGAGCAAGAACCGAAGGTGCTGAAGGAACAAGTTCAAGCTGCACTGAAAGCATTAGCAAAAGGCTCCAGGAATTGAATACTCATCTGTGCCAGGCAATTTGGGAAACAGCTACTTTACCACCTAGCTGGAAGTGATCCATATTTGTACCCTTTCCAAACAAAGACGACCCAACAGAATGCTCAGACTATAGAGCCATAGCAGAGACAAGTAAGATTTTGCTGAAGATCATCCAACATTGGTTGCGACATTACATTGACAGTGAACTGTCCGAGGTAAGGGTCAGCTTCAAAGAGGACGTGGAACAAGGCATATCACTGCTGATGTCAGAAGGACCTTGGCTTACAGCAGAGAATGCCAGAAAGATGATAACTTGTGGTTTATTGGCGATACAAAGGCACTCAGCTGTGTGGATCACAAAAAATTTCGGATAGTCTAAAGGAGAATGGGAATCCCAGAAAACTCTATTGTGTTCATTTGAAACCTGTACGTGGATCAAGAGGCAGTTGTCCAAACAGAAGAAGGCAATACTGCGTGGTTTGAAATCAGGAAAGGTGCATAACATGGTTGTATCCTCTCACCATACTTACTTGATCTGGAGGTTAAGCAAATAATCAGAGAAACTAGATTATGTTAAAAAAAAAAAGGTGGGGGAATGCAGCATCCAGATAGGATGAAGGCTTAATAGCAACCTGCCATATGCAGATGACACCCCTTGCTTGCTGGAAGTGAGAAGGCCTTGAAGCTCTTGCTGATGAAGATCCAAGATTGCAGCCTTCAGTGTGGATGACAACTCAATCCGGAGAAGATCAAATACCTCACAACTGGGACAATAGGCAACATCGTGATAAATGAAGACAAATTTAAAGTTGTCAAGGATTTTGCCTTGCTTGGATCCACTATCAGTGGTCATGGAAGCAACAGTCAAGAGATCAATCAAAAGACATGTTGCATTAGGTAAATCTGTTCCACATGACCTCTAGCGTACTGAAAAGCAAGGAGGTTACTCTGAGGACTAAGGTGTGCTTGACCCAAACCATGGTTATTTCAGTTGCTTTATATGCATGTGAAGGTTGGACATTGAATAAAGAAGACTGAAGAATTGATACATTTGAGTTGTTCTGCTGGAGAAGAATATTATAACTATCATGAACTGCTCAAAAAATAAACTCATCTCTTTTGGAAGACGTGACCAGAGTACTCCTTAGAGGGAGAGATGGCAAACATTTGTCTCCCACATGTAGATATTGTTGTCAGGAGAGACCCATTCCTGGAGAAGGACGTTGTATTTGGTAAAGTTGGGGTAGTGTAAAGAGGAACGAAAGCTCTCAACAAGATAAATTGACACAGTGGCTGCAAAAATGGGCTCAGGCATGGGAAAGATTGTGAGAGTCTACCAGGACTGGATAGTGGTTTTTTATTGTGCATAAGGACGCTAAGGGTCTGAATGGACTTAATGACACCTAGAAAAACCAGCAAATAGGAATTCAAATGCCAACAATAAGGTATTAGAATGGTCTAACACTTTGAAAGAACAAGACATTTGAATTGAAACAATGGAAATGCAAATCAGTGATAGCAAAGACAAATATCTCAAGATCAAAATACTAGATCAAAGTGTGAAAAAGAAAAAACAAAAAAGCTGAAGGAAATCTAAGAAGTGTATTGGCACTATAATAAAAAAACAACAAACAACTTATGTTTGATAAACATCCCAGTACAGAAAGAAGAAAAATTAACTATGGAGAAAATAGCTGAATTAGTATAAAAAAAATCATTTCCCTGAGATTATGACCGAAAAAGAAATATCTATCCCAGAAGCTCAGAAAACTTCAAACAGAATTGATCCCCAAAGAAAGTCACCATGACAATTCACACTCAAATTCTCTAACATTAAAAAGGAAAGAATCCTAAGAACAACCTGGGGGAAAAGAGAATACATATAAAGGTGAACACAATAGAATAAACGGACACTTTTCCGTAGAAATCACGCAAGGAAGAAAGTAAGGGATCAAGGTTTTCATGGTCTTGAAAGAAATACTGACAAGAACCCTATATTCAGCAACATTATCACTTAAATATGTCATAGAATGTAATTTTCAGTCAAGGAAAACTAAAGGAATTTATAAAAACCAAGGCCAACCTTACAAAAAAATACCAAAGAGAGTTCTTTGGACTAAACTACAGACCAGCAACATTACATCTTTGTGCAAGACATTTGTATTGAGAAATCCTTATGTTTTTGTGATACATAAAGTGAAAACCATATGCAGCAAAGTAAAGAACCACAGATAACATTTCCACACTGAAGACCACCAAAAAAGATTGTTGATAGATGCTGGGAGAAGATACTGAGTTATTTGCAGAAGACAACAAACTGTCTTAAACATGGAACAAGAACTATAAATAACAATCAAACTTCAAAAAATATTAAAACCAATAAAATAACAGAAGAAAACTCTATGCCATTCAACAGTAAGGTAAAAACAAAAAAATCAAAGAAAAATATTGAAACGAAAATCCCTAAGCAAAAGGAAAGTCATACAGTAAATTATGAACATAGAATCGAGAAACATGAAAAATATAATAAATGACAGCAATAAATCCATACCTATCAGTACCAACACTGAATGTAAATGAATTGATGAAGAGACAGAATGGATACGAAAACACAAGCCATTATTTTGCTGCTTACAAGAACTCACTTTAGTAAAGTAAAAATGACTAAAAACCGAAAGGTAGAAAAATATATCAAACAGATGGAGGTCAAAAGAAAGCTGGAGTAGCAATATTAATATTTGTTATACGAGTCAGCAGATTAAAAGCCAGCAAGAGAGACAAAGAGGATCTTTATGTAACAATGATGAGAGCCACAATTGAACAAGAAGCCATAGCCATAATAAGCATGTACTCAAGCAGACAGATCCACCAGAAAGGAAATACAGACACAGGAAATAACTAACCTACATGATTAAGCAACTTGTCTGTTAGACATACAGAGAACTCTTTACACAACAGTACAGTATACATTTTTCTAGTGTACATGGAATGTACTTCCAGATAGAGGTTAGCCCATAAAACAAGCACCAATAAAATTTAAAACATCAACACACTGTAAGTCATTTTTTGAAGGTAAAAAAAAATTATTTTCATTGATTTCTCAGTGTACAACTTCAATATGATGCTGGTTTTTTAATGGCAAAATTTGGTTCCACTGAAATTCTGTGATGTTACCAGAGAGCTACTACTTTTTCTAGGAAATTAGCAGCTGGAAACAGAAAGCACAACTAGCTACATGGCAACTTCAACTGCAGACCTAACAGGTCTGCAACAGGTACTCTAAAAATGGCACAAATATAGCTGGTGGCAAAGTGAGACACGGGGAACAAAATCTGAACACTCAAGGGACCAATATATGTACCATAAGAACACAGAAAATCAAATATAGCTATAAGGATTTTAAAGGTAATTATAGAAACTTTAAAGGGAACCAAATATTTCACTCAAATGCTTTTTAGAGTCTTTATGTATGTATATATATATATAGATAGACATTTCAAACATACATTTTATATAGGTAAATGTTTTCAATTAGACATTGGCCCAAAGTTATAATTATAAAGCAGCGGTCTTTCATATGTTTTCCCACCTGAATTTTAAATTTATGGTAAGTACGTTAAGTATTTTCCAAATATAATTCTTTGACATTCTTTTTGTAGCTGTAAATCAAGTAGGCATTTAAAAAGTTTTTTTTCAGGCTAGACAATATTTTTCTAAGATTCTGTGCATACCAAATTTATGACAAGTCCCACTAAGGATCCTTATTAATACACATGACAAAAGAGCTATTTATATAAGTCAGATCTCCCACTTTCATAGTGAATGATTTTCTGATTTCCAGTTTACAGATGTTTAAAATGTACAAGAAAGGTTTTTCTTCTTCAGGAGTACTTTTAGGTTACTATCATTTGAGTTACTGTATTTGGGAACAAATTTCAGCATGTTCTAACCATTAGTTTGCATCTTCGTCTAGAAAGGAGGTGGTGGTGGTACTATAACACTAACAACCACTACTTATAAAACAAGGCACGTAATTATTTTGGTGATTTTACAAAATTGTTTTCCAGGTGCAAATGTTAACAATAATTTCTAAAAATTAGGAACACGGAAAATATACTAAAATCTGACTTTCAAAATTAGAGTAGCTCCATTTTACCCTGAAAGAAATTTAAAAATATGACCTAGCCAGAATAGGCCACTTTATTAATAAAATCGGTGAGAGCAAGAAATTATATCACTCATAGGGAATTTCTGGAAATACTTCGCTCTCCAAATCATTAAAAAAAAATAGTCCAATAGTTAGAAGAAAATGTCATCCCTAAACTATTCTGTTTCTTTTTAAAAAGCCATTTGTAACTTTTAATTAAGCCTCCAGGTAGCTTCAAGCCATCAGGACAAAGCCCCCCCCCACACTCCAAGGCCCCCCCCACCCCCTCCAACCCCCATAATCTTCTCCTCAACTCTTTTGCTGAAGAAGGTGGCCTTCACAATGACAAGCTGCTGTGGAAGTTTCCCTTCCCCAGAACTGTGTAGTAGCCCAACGGCACCGCATCCATGCTGGGAGCAGCTCCAGTCTTATTTTTGGCAGCATTGACCCTGGTCTGCTCACTGACCAAGGTCCATGATTTATGGAGGTTGACAGTTGGGGAGAAATTCTGGTTCCTCTTCAAGGGGTAATGCTGCACACTGACTTTCCCCAAGTCACCTGGATGGGATTTGTCCAAGTTGATCCTGTGATGATGGAAGCCACCAGCATTTCCCCGGCCTCCTGGGTGCTTCCCCGTGTGGTCGTGGCCGTGTCCTTGGCTCATGTGGCCCCTAAATTTTCGGGTCTTCCTCAGTCTGGAATGCACGTAGGTGGCCGAGACGGAAGAGTGGCCCCTGAACTATTCTGAAGGCAGTTAGCTTATCCTAAGCTATATCATGTTTTTGCAACAACTAAAATTTTTATTGAGGTTCTGATTTATTAATTGAGATACATTCCATCATTCAATCACACCCAGCAGAATTATACATTAGCTACCACAGTTTCCAAACATTCTTTTTCTGTGTGAGCCTCTTGACATCATCGCCTCCTCACCTCGCTAAATCATTTTTATTTTCATTCATTGCGATCATCTTACCCTCAAAGGCCCCTTTAAAAAATGCCTGGGCAAGTACAGCAACAAGAATCAAAGAAGACAAACTGTAGTTTCTAAGGTAGAAAGAATAGCAAAAAACAGATTTCTTTGGGGAAATGTATTGGGAAACATTATGAAGGTTTGTCATTTCTATTGCAGGGAAAGTCAGCTCCATTTGAAGTCACACCATCTTCTATTGTCTAAAGATTTGCCTTTAGTCACTGTTGTATAAACCACTTTTTTTCAGATTACAGTACTATAAAATTAGGAATCAACCATAGAGCCATCTACCATAAAAAATCAATTACATAGAAATTGAACAAAATTTTCCTTAAAAAACACTGAGTAATTGAAGAAATAAAGTTAACCTCAAACATAATAGTGAAAGATTGAATGCTTTACCCCCTAAGATCAGGAATAGGACAAAATGCTTGGTGTGGCTGCTTCTGTTCCTCATGACACTGAAAGTAATTAGGCATGAAACGGCTTCCAAGTTGGAAAGAAAATACACTATGATCTTGCATATAGAAAAATTTTAAAGACTCGCTAAGAAATGATTAGAACAGATAGCATCATACAAATATGCTGGAGTGTTAAAGTTCGGGAGGTTACTCCTTACACCGAAACAAAAATTGAACCGCACAGAATAAGTGGAGTAAACCTTTTTTGACACTGTGGAGCCCGGCTGACACTTAATTGAAGCCATTTGTTGTTGCAGAGTGCCATGGAGTCCGTTTCGAACCATAACGCCCTGTGCACAAGGAAGAAAACACGGCTCAGTCCTGCCTTTTCCTACAGTTCCTGCACTTGAGCCCCTTCTTGCAGCCGTTATGTCAGTCCATGGGGTCTCCCTTTTCACTGCTCCTCTCCCACGCATGGTGTCCTGCAGAGTGGTCTCCCCGGAAGCATCTTTCTGGGGTTCTCAGCTTTGAGCCAAGGGTTGTTTGATTGCAGCAATTTTGTCCCTTTAGGAGCCGAAGTTTCTCCTCAAAGGAGAAACGCAAAATCCCCACACACCTTTTTCTTTTGGTGTGTTATTTGTCAGGCTACTGACCGACTACAAATACAATAGACTTAGAGTACGTGCTTTTCGAAATTAACTTATAAAGTTACTTCACAGAGTTCTCTGCAGATTTCATTAGTAAGAGCAGCAGTATCCGAGAAGTAGGAGATTTAGGTACTTTGTTTTTACCTTAACCAAAAACAATAATTAAAAAGTACTTCTGAGTGATGATCTTATGAACAGTCCTTGGTGTTCATGAATTTTGGGGGGACAATCTTTAAAAATAGAGTTAGGCACTCTGTAAATGCTGCTATGCAATTTGTTTTTTGTTTTTACCTATTTTTTGAAAACACAGTACAGAAAATTTACAAAACTCCTTTCCATCTGGAGGGGGCAGTTGTCAAATAAATATGGAAGTTTGTTTTTTTTTGCACAAACATAGAGCATTTGAGCTGAAAAATGCAACTGAAATGAAAACTTCAACAGGGAAAGGCAACAGAAGATTTAATGTGGCCTAAGAAAGAATGAGTGAAGTAGAATATAAAGTCAATGAAACTATCACGTCCAAATAGCCATAAAAGAAAAGAACAAAGAAAACAGATTAAAACCTAATTGAGTTGTGAGAACCAAAGGATGCAGCCTAGGAATTTCAGAAAAATAAGATACAGTAAAAGGGAAATAAAGAATAATTGAACCGGGAGGGCAGAGGGAAGGTGAGGGAGAAGGGGAACAGATTACAAGGATCTACATATAACCTCCTCCCTGGGGGGAGGACAGCGGAGAAGTGGGTGAAAGGAGATGTCAGATGGCGTAAGATATGACAAAGTGATAATAGTTTATAAATTATCAAGGGTTTATGGGGAAGGAGGAGTGGAAGGGAGGGGAAAAATGAGCTGATACCAAGGGCTCAAGTAGAAAGCAAATGTTTTGAAAATGGTGATGGCAACAAATGTGCTTGACACACTGGATGGATGTATGGATTGTGATGAGTTGTACGAGCCCCCAATAAAATGATTTTTTAAAAAGAATAATTGAATTAAATAATGGTAGAAAATATTCCACATTGAATGTAGGGCTCGATTCTACAGTTGTAAGAATTTCAAGAAACACAAAAAGAACCACAATGAGATGCATTAGAATCAAACTCTTGAAAACCAAACTTTAGAGCAAATCCTAAAAGCAGTGCAAGAGAAGTGAATTGTCAATATACATAAGATCCTAAAATAATATTATGTTCCAGTTTCATCTCAGAAACCTTGGAGGCAAGAAATCAATAGAATGGTACATTGAAAGTGTTGAAAGAAAAGAACTGCTCACCAAGAATTCTACATCCAACAAAGTTGCCCTACAGAAGGGTGGTGAAAATCAGAAATTCACAGATTTTAAAAAACTGCAACATTCATTATGACTAGAATAATTCTATTAAAATACTAATTTTTCAGATTGAAAGGAAAAGACGCAATAATGTCTTGAAGGCATAATGAAGCAAACACGGTGTCTTCGAAAGGTAACTTTGATGGCCAGTTTGAAAGGAATTTTTCATTTGCAGCTGTAGCTTATTTGCCTGATATTTAAAATAGCAAATATATAAACAGAATTATAAGTGTATCTTGGTAGGTTAGTCATTTATAAAGATATACTTTGCGTTAACATAAATGTGGATGAGTGGTATAGGAAGATTTTTTGTTATTGAAGTTAATTTGGTATCGATTTAAGGTGTTAGGGTGTGATCGTGTTAGAATGTTATATGTAACTCTACAAAGACCACATAAAAATAATGACAGAAAAAGAGACAAAAAACTCAAGATAATTGCGTATAAAAATTCATCTAAATGAAGAAGGCAGGCGAAAGGCGAGCAGAGGAGGTTTTCCAGGATTCGAACCCCAGCGGCCCTGTGCTGAAATCCTACCTGCAGCCAGCGGATCCCCAACAGCCATTGAGAGAAGAGTCTAGACAAGAAGGGATAACCCACCGCCACGATCCCACCCAGCTACCCAGGCTGCTCCTTAGTCTGCGGCTGCTGCAGTGGGGGTTCCAGGCTCCCCCTCAATTGCTGTTGGTAACCTGGGTCCAGCGCCTCCGTGGCGTTCCTGATGCCCCTCACCCACCCATGTAGATACCAGGTGGGCCAGCGGATAGTCACCTGGAGGGCTGTGTTGAGCTGCGGCAGCTGCACCGAGATGCCTGCCAGGTGGTTCCCTGGGCGACGGGAGCAAAGACAGTCTCGCAGTGCTCCTCCAGGTTGCAGGGGAGCAGCTCGCGTGGACCACGTCTTCACTTGCCTCCACAAGAACAGAGATGAAAGAGACTCCTTGTTCCATACCTTCAGCTTTCTGGCCTTTGAGATGGTGGAACTGGGTCATCCCCTTGACCCCAAGAGTCCCTACCGACGCCTGCTTCCTGGTCTACCTGCTGGAGAGGGACTCCGCAGCCTCCAGCGGCCCTGCCATCTGCAGAGGCAGGCCAATCCAATGGCCTTGCTCACAGGGGCGCAGCTGAGTCCCTTGAGGGTGGACTTGGGTGCTCCAGATGCCCCCTCTTCCAATGGATGTCGCATGTTGTAATTGTGCAAATAAAGGCTCCCTCCACAAGTAAATAAATAAATAAATAAATACAGGAGGCAGTATTGGAGGATATGGGGGACATAAAAGGTATAAGACACACCGAGACACACATCAAAATGGCGGAGGTACTTTCCTCCTTATCAGAAATTACTTTCAAAATAAATGAAATATACTTTAATAAAAATCAGGACCCATCCATATATACTATAAAAGAGACGTACTTCAAGGTGGCAGAAATACTCTATGCCTACTGATCAGAGGCGCGTGTGATTAATAGCAGGAAAAAATAGAGGTAAGTTTTAAAAATAACTGACGAGGTAAAGTGGAAAATGTAAGAAAGGAATTCAACAATAGATCTGAGCAGGTAGCAAAAAGGTGTGTGATTGAGAGATATCTCAAGTCAAGATAATGTTTCCAGAAATAAACTCTCACAATTGTATTCAGTTTGTTCTGGCCAATAGTGCCAAGAGTGGCGGAAAGAATAATAATTTCAGTGTATGGTATCAAGACAACTGGATATCCATATAAAAATGAAGTTGAACCCTTCATACCCTATATGAAATGAGCTCAGTATGTATCAGAGAGCTAGATACAAGGACTAAAAGTGTAAAACACTTAGAAGGAAATACCTACAAATTTGTGGAACCACAATCTGTGTATCAGCTTCTCAGATATGCTATGCAAAGGACTCCTGGCCAAATTAAAAATAGATAAGTTATCAAAATTAAAGTTTTTTGTGCTTAAAGAGAATGCCATTATAAAAGTTAAGAGAATGGGAGAAAATTTTTCGATCATAAATCTGATATGAGACTTGTGTCTAATATGAAAGTTTTTAATAATAAAAAACCAAACCATTCCATGAAAAATTAGCAAGATATTTGAATAGACTGTTCTACAAGAAATATAAACAAGTGGACAATAAACAATCACACCACCCATTAATGAGTCAATTCCAATTCACAGTAACCACCCTATATGTAACGAATAGAACTGCGCTCCATAGAATTTTAAAAGACTGAATTTTTGGAAGTAGATAAACAAGACTTTTTTTCTTCCACCTCTAGGTTAACAGCGGAGTGCATTGTTTGTACCACCCAAGGGCTTCACAATAGCATTACTATCAGAGAAATTTCAGTAAGACTCCCAGCACTTGGTATACTCATAGGAATCTACGATGGGCCAGGAATTGTGGGAAACAGCCTATTTCTAAAACAGTTGAACATAACTACCAATTATATTCCTAGACATAGAAACCCAAAACCCATGGCCGTTTAGTCAATTGTGACTCATGGCAACCCTAGCTATATATGGGACAGAAATTAAAACATATATCCACATGGTGCATAATGTTCATAGTAGAACATGGAAACAGCCCAAGTGTTCATCAAAGATGAACTGATAAATAAAATGTACATTCATATAATGGAATCTTATTTTACAAATTATTGACACATGCTGCAACATTGATGAACATTGAAAGCATTATTCTAAGTGAAAGGAGCCAATCACAAAGTACACAATGTACTATTCTATTTATAGGAAATGTCCATAGTAGGCAAATCTATAGAGACAAAGTAATTAGTGGTTACCAGGGACCAGGGATAGAGTGGAGAGTAGGGAGATTGGTAGGTGATAGGTAAGGAGTGGCAAGGAATTTATTCTAAAAATTAAATAATGTAAATGTCCTAAAATTGGTTGTAGAGCAAATGTACAACTCTTTGAATAAAATAGAAGCCAATAAATGTATCCTTTAAATGGTGAATTTTATGGTATATGAATCATATCTCAATAAAGCTGTTAAGAAAGAATATTCACTTGATACTGTTAAAATCTTCCAAAAGGCAAAATGGCAGTAGATACATTAAAATTTCCAAATATTCTTGATATTGAATCCAAAAGTTTTGTTCTAAAGAACTTCATCTTAAAAAAAAAAGAACTTAACCTTAGAGCATAATTAGGGGGCAAATATCTGTAATAGCTATATGTAGAAATCTCAATGTCAAAATATCAAGGAAACAAAGAAATATCAGACAAAAGAATTCAGTTAAAAATAGCTCCATAGCATATAAACAAAATAGCAAACATTAAAATCAAGCAGATGATAACATGGAAATCTTCTGGATGGTTTATTAAGTGAAAAAAAAAACACCACCCTGCATGCATTGAACTTCACATCTCAAGAACTGTAACAATTGCTCTCAAGTAAATAATGCATTTCTTAATGCATAATTTATTCTCAAGTAAGAAATGCGCAGTGCAAAACTGATGAGGATACAAACACAACATAAAGCAGTACGTACAAGCGAAAAATTCGTGCATCTAAAAGGAACCAAGGAAAATGTGTATCGCGCAAATGGGTTGTTGAAAAACTCAAAGCAGTCATAAAACTCCTAAAATGTGGATTTCACTCCGTGAGTGGTGGTATATTTGTCTGGTTCGTTTGAGTTGTACTTATAAGACACACACAGTGTCGGCATAGTGAAATGTGTTATTCTTGCTCACAGAAAACAATCAGTAAGCAACAGGAGCAGATTTATGATGATCCAGTTCCACTCTGAATTCAGAAAACTGTTCATAGAGAATGTAGACTCAACTGTATTGACCTCACTTTACATCACAAGAAATGGATCTGCTAAGGGAGCCTGTGTACCCTTTCTAAAAGCAAATGTCACTTGATGTGAGGGCCATGTTATGGCTCAGTTTTCATCTCAAGAAACTCAAACTCAATTCCGACTCATACCGACCCTATGAGACAGTAGGACTGCCCTGTGTTTTCTGAGACTGTCACTCTTTAAAGAAGCAGAAAGCCAAGTCTTCCTCCTGTGGAGCAGCTGGTGGGTTCGAACTACTGACCTGTGGTCAGCAACTTAATGAATAATCACTATGCCACCAACCCTCCCACTCAGTTATCACAGGTACCCTCAAAGCTGTTGTGTTGCGTAGTCTAGAGTTCAGGCTGGTCCAGGGCTGTTCCCAAGGTTGTTGGTTGAGACCTTTGGGTTAAGTCTGGCATCAGTTGTCACCAAGCGCTGTGCCTCACACGGCTCTAGGAACAGAGTTGCAGTATCAGCCATCCCTGTGCTGGGTTTGGCCATTTCTGCTTTTGGACATCATGCCACATACGCTGCTCTGCCTTGACCTTGCCACTTGGCTCTTGCTGTCGATGTTCTCAGTGTGACAGCCCTTTGCCCAAGGACAGCTCTTTACAGGTCTAGGAGGTTCTGAGAGCAATGCCTCATTTCTCAAAGACATGCTTACCTTCCACTTCTTTTTTGATCAAGAGACTCCAAAACCCAAATATTGGAAAATGTGTCTATTTCAAGGCAGGACTTTCTTGGCGCCATGGCAGCCCCATCAGCCCTCCTACTTGGATTGTGAACTCCGAGCCTGTGAAGCCACACAAGGGAGTCCATTGTGCCGCAGTGTTAGAATGCAAGGAGGTTTTTTGGATGGCACATGGAAAGACTTTTTTTGATGTTTTTGTATTCATTCACTACATCATAAGAAACTGTCTAGAAAAGGAAGATAGCAATTCTTTGAAAGACTTTCACATCCCTTCCATTTTTTAAAGCAATTTTCTAATAATATATCCTCTTGTTACAAAAACAGGCAGAAGGCCAGAGTGTGCCTGAAAGCCGTACTTTGTTACCTTCTGGGAAGTCGTGGAGCTTTTGCATGTCTCCTTTCATCTCAGCTCGGAAAGCAGCAGGCTGCAGCCTGAGACGAGCATAATCAAGAGCAAAAGAATTGCTCATCAGCATGAGCAAGACCTTTGAACCTAGGTAATTGGCTACTTCCTGATGAAATCCGTCCGTCTGAGCGAGATTGTGTGTCTCATCTAAGGGCTGCAGGATCCACTATTGATAAGCAAAAGAAGGAACCAAAAACCCAAGCCAAATTCACTGCCACCAAGTCAATACTGACTCGTAGTGACACCTCCTATGGGTTTCCGAGGCTATAACTGGTTACAAGAGTAGAAAGCCCAGTATTTCTCCCACGGCGCTGCTGGTGGCTTCAAACTGCCGACCGTGCAGATTATAGCCCAATGTGTAATCACTACACCACCAGGACTCCTTCAAAAGAAGGGACGACATGGCCAATTCTAGATGAGAGACAGTATCAGCAGATGAGAAATTTCTTTTGGGGGGATATTTGGTGTGTCAGGAGCGCTGGTGACATAGTGGTTATGAGTTGGACTGTGACGGAAAGTCCCTTAAACCGTTACCGTCTCAGAACTCACAGGGGAAATTCTCCCCTGTTCTATAGGGTCAATATGAGTCAACATGGACTCAAGGGCAGTGAGAGTGACTTCGGTGTATGAGTTGAAAATATGATGATTCCCGCCAATCCTGGAGCAGCCTTGCCTAGATGGATAGCCTGAATGACTTTCACCTCACCTTATATAGGATTCAGAGCCAGAGCCCTCGTGGCTTTGGGGACTGTTAACCATATGGTCAGTAGTTTGAACCCACCAGCAGCTCCTTTGGAGAATGCTGAGGCTTTTCCTGTTCCTGCAGAGACGTGCAGCCTCAGAAACTCAGAGGCGCAGTTCTACTCTGGCCAATAGAGTCACTAGGAATTTGAATAGACGTGATGACAGTGAGTTTGATTTTGAGCTTTTGGAAAACCCTATGGGAACAAATAGTCTCACCTTTCTTCTGAGAAATGACTGGTGAATTTGAACTGCTGATATTGCACTTAGCTTACCTGTATAACATATCCTTGTCAAATATTGTCTTTGAGCCCCATCCAGTTATAATATTTATAGTAAAGTTGTTATTTGAAAGTTAAAATAAGACAAGTGACACAGTACTGTGTAAATTTTGCGTTTTATAATGGGAGTTTTAATGGTGGAATTCCACAGTTCAGCATTATGGTCCTGGCTCATTCCTCTCTTTTCTTCTGCTTATGTGGCCCCATTCCAACATTACAGAACTCACCCATTGTCCCAGGCTTATTCCAAGCTTAATTCGTGCTCTGTGAACTTCTCACCCCTCAGTGTTTCCACTTTTATGGACAGCTAAACGGAGACTATTTTAGTACCTCACTTTAATATCCGGCCATGTGTTCTTTGTGGAAAACATTTTGAAAAATGTGAATTAGCTGGAGGTTTACCTTTCAGATCATCGATTTTGAATTCAACAATTAAAACTACTTATCAGTCCTCCCATTACCTTACCCGACACCTTTCCTTTGAATTCTTTTTTTCTCTCTTATAAATTATCTTCTCCTTCACCTAAGTTAATACCTGTCAACCTTCTAGCCTGTTGTTTTATTTGCCTTTCCCATATTGCCCTTGCCCTCCTGTTGTTGTTGTTCGGTGCTATCGAGTCAGTTCTGACCCATTGAGACCCTATGCACAACAGAATGAAGCACTGCCTGGTTCTGTGCCGGCCTCACAATTGTTCCTGTGCTTGAGCCCATTGTTTCAGGCACTGTCTCCATCCATCTGCTGGATGGCCTTCCTCGTTTTCACTACTGCTGTGCATTATCAAGCATTAGTTCCTCTAAAGACCGGTCTTTCCTAGTAACACCTTTCTGGTATTCTCTGCTTTGATCCAACAGTGATATCCCTTGTTCCATATCCTCTTCTGAATCTTGCCTGTCCGTCAATGCACTGATTCAACCATTTTGGATGACTGTGATAACCTCTAAATTCTGTTCCCTTTGGTATGAAATTTTTGTCTTGTTTTGTTTTTTCCCACCAATCGTGGTCTCATATAATATTTATCTATTTGTAATAAACTAATTTCACTCAACATGATATATTCCAGGTCCATCCATGCCATGAGGTGCTTTGTGATTTCATCATTGTTTTTTTTAGTGATGCATAATATTCCATTGTGTATATGTATCACAGTTTCTTTACCCGTTTTCCTGTTGATGGGCATTTAAATTGTATCCATCTTCTTTCTATTGTGAACAATAGTGTAATGAACCTGGGTGTACATATGTCTGTTCATGCCATGACTCTTGCTTCTCTAGGGTGTATACCCAGCAAAGGAATTGCTGAGATGTATGGAATTTCTATTCTCAGTTGTTTGAGGTGACACAATGTCACTTTCCACAGTGGCTGTGCATATTATAGTCACACTAGCAGTGTATGAGGGTTCTAATCTCTCCACATCCTCCCTAGCATTTGTTGTTTTCTGTTTTTTATTAAAAATTATTTTTAAAGATCATTATATTGGGGACTCCTACCGCTCTTATAATAATCCATACATCAATCGTATCAAACATATTTGTCTATATGTTGCCATCATTATTTTCTACCTATTTGAGTCCTTGGTATCAGCTCCTCTTTTATCCCTCCCTCCCTCCTCCCACCCTCGTGATCCCTTGATAAATGATAAATTATTATTATTTTCATATCTTACACTGACTGCTGTCTCCCTTCCCCTATGGTTTCTGTTGTTCCTCCCCCTAGGGGTGAAGAGGTATGTGGTTGTGGCTTGATGATTGATTGTGATTGGTTCTCCCTTCCTCCCTTCCTCCCTTGACCTTCTCCTTGGTACCGCTACTCCCATTTCTGTCCCTGAGGGGTTTATCTCACTTGGATTCCATGTGTCCGGAGCTCTTATCTGTGACATTGTACATGCTCTGGTCTAGCTCAAAGTGAAAGGCTGGACTGGGGTCATGAAAGAGGGGGGTGAGGAAACCTCAAGGAACCAGAGGAATATTGTGTGTTTCATTGGAGCTATACTGTGCCCTGGTTGACTCATCCCTTCCTTGTGACCCTTTTGTGAGGGGATGTCCCATTGTCTACAGATGGGTTTGGGGTCTCTGCTCTGTCTCTCCTTGTTCTCATTTCTGCTGCTTCTTCTTCTTTTTTAATGGCTGTCAATGTTGGTGTAAGGTGGTGTCCCATTGTTGTTTTGATTTGCAACTCTCAAAAGGCTAGTGATCTTGAGCATTTTTTCCCACATGATTGGTAGTCATTTGATGTCATGTTTGATGAACTGTCCATATCCTTTTCCCATTGTGTTATTCATCTTTTTCTTACTAACTTTTCATTAGATTTTAAGCCATTGTCATGATGTCCTCCCCTATTCTGTGGGTTCTCTTTTTACTCTCAACGAAGTCTTTTGTTGCACACAGTGTCTTATTTTTAGTAGGTCCCACTCATCTATTTTGTCTTCTACTGTGTGTGTCTCTTTCACTGTATTTGATAATGTGTCTTTGCTCTGCACCAGGGCCCTGTAATGTGGCTCTATCTTCTCATTGTTGGTCTTTCTAGGTAGGACCCCCTGGAGGTGTATTGATTATGGATTAGACTACTAACCAGAAGGCAAGCAGCTCAAAACCACTAGTCACTCCAGAGGAGAAAGACTTACTTGGCTTTCTACTTCCTTAGAGTGGCTTGGAAACCCACAGGGATAGTTCTACCCTGCTCCTATGAGTCAGAATTGACACGATGGCAGTGAGTTTGGTTTTAGAATTTGGGTCTTTATAGCTCTAGGATTTACATTTATGTCTTTGATCCATCTTGAGTTCATTTTTGTATATTGGATGAGGTATGGGTCTGTTTTATTCTTCTGCAGATGAAGATCCAATTTTTAGCAGCACCATTTCTTAAAGAGACTACCGTATATACTCGAATATAAGCCGACAGAGTATAAGCCGAGGTACCTAATTATTACCTGGGAAACCAGAAAAACTGATTGACTCGAGTATAAGCCTAGGGTAGGAAATGCAGGATGTGAATTAACACAGAGACCAGAGGGGAGAGACAGAGCACAGCCACAGACACATCCTTACCAGTTCAGCTGCATGCGTTAGTGAATCACTACTGGTGCTTCTGCGAATTGGAGCCGTCCACGTCATAGGGCAGCTCTGATTGGTTAAATGTGAGTAAACAAATATTCAAAGCCCTGCAGTGTCAGCGGGCTTTGAATGAACAGAGGAGGAATGGCAATCACCCACGAGATAACAGGCGCTCGCCCCGTTACCTGGTGGTGGGGGGCAGTGAGATGTTATACCTCAGTAAAGTTTTTGGTTGTAATATTTTATGTTGGGGGGGTTCTGTTTTGATGTCACCCCTTTAATCTCTTATTCTTGCATCTTCTCTTTCTTCAGTTTGCCAATTTTGCTAATTCTTTCAAATACTCTTTTTGTCATATTGATTTTTCCTATTGTTTTTCTCTTTTCCAACTTATTTCTGCTTTCCTCTTTATGACCTCTTTTCTCTTGGTCATTTAAATTTTATTTCATTACTCTTGTTCTAGTTGTTGATGATGCTGAGGGAAGGTGTTGATTTTGGTTCTATGTTCTTTTTTTATATGTGTGTTTACTGTTATGAATTGCCCTCTGAATGCCGCTTTTGCTGTGTTCCAAAGGTTTGGGTATGTTGTGATTTCATTCTCACTTGTCTCAAGGAATTTAAAATTTTTGTTCATGATTTCATCAGTTACTCAGTATTGTTTAATCAGTGTGTCTTCGGTTTCCATGAATTTGATTTTCTGTTCTTGCTCTTCCTGCAATAAATGGCAAGAGAAGTTGCCATATCTAACCTCTTCTAGCTTCCCTGTTGACACAAGGCAAGAGTGAGATTTGCTTTCACACTTGATTCTTTGCTACCTGTTCAGACACTCACTGTTCTTCTCTTGCCACTCCACGCGTACACTGGGTTGGATAATCTGGTGCAGTGGCCACACAGAAGTCCCAGACAATATTCACTATGAAGGTTGCTTATTCGGGAAGGCTTGATGGCAGTGTGTGAGTGTGAGTGATTAGGGAAGGCAATAGAGAGAGGTTGGAGACGGAGGCGCAGAAGGAGATGAGGCTCCATCAGGAATGAGAAGTATAGGGAGGCTTTATTAAGGCGAGGGAAAACCCCCGGACGAGTTCCACAACCCGAGTTAGGTCCGGGAAGTCTCAGCTTGTCGGTGAGGCTGTGGGAGATATATAGGGCTCGAGCTAAGGAAGTATACGTTGACAGAAGGGAGAATTTTTATTGCTTGCAGCTGCAGGCCCTTGAGTCAGGATGCGACCCATGGGAAGTCATCTTGTTGTTCTCAAACTGCTCTCTGGAGTGCTGGGAAAGGGGCTATATATGAACTGGCCTGGGAAGATAAATTGCTTCCTAGGGTGCTGGGGAAGGGGCTACACAAACCTGGCCTGGAGAGAAAAGCTTTTTAGGGTATTGGGGCATGAGTTGCGTAGTTCAATAGGTCATCCACCCTCCCAAGAGGCTGGGAATGGGGGCTGTGAAGGTTCATCTTCCTGAGGAGCTGGAGAGGAGGTGGTGGGGCTACCCGGTCCGGCCCTGGCTCAAATAGGTTACCACAAGTCAGGATAGTAAGTGTCAGCCCTTGGTTTCCTCAGCCAGCAGTCAACTGTTTCTCTCCAGTTCTCAGCCTCTCAGCCACATGGTAGCCAAGTGTCTCTTCTGCCCTGTATCTCAACCATGTGGCCCCTCAGCCTTGGTTTTTATGGTCCAGGAAACCAGTCCATCTGTCACTCTGTCCCATCGTTCCATCATCTTGAACCAGAGTGCCTCTGTAGTCTCAGTGCTGCTCCTGTGAGTGAGCTGCATTCTCAGGGCTTGGCATCCATGGTCACTTCACACAAAGGTCTTGGGAATGATCTTCCAACATGGCCCTGGGATTTCTCTGCTGTTCCTTCAAATATGGCTCATCCTTAGAGGCAGGGAGTGACAATGAACACGGACCTCCAGTAGTGTGACACCTGCCCAGTCCCATTCAGTCTGTTGGGCGACGTTACATAGACTTGAGTAGATGAGCCATATTCAGACATTTCACTCCAACACACTTCCTAGTGTTGTGTTCTAATTTATAGCATTTTGGTCTGAGAAAGTAGATCTTAATATTTTTTAATGTTCTAAGGCCTAGTTTGTGTCCTAGCACATAGTCTATTCTAGAGAACGTGTCTGCACTGGAGAGAATTTATACTATGTTGTCATTGGACAGAATGCTCTGTATCTAACTAGAGGTCAATTTGATTGTGTTGTTTAGTTCTTTGGTATCTTTACTGAGTTTCTTTCCCAACGATCTGTTCTTTCTGGAGAGTAGTGTCTTAGTTTTCTACTGTCATTGTTGTATTGCCTATTTCTATTTAGTTCTATAAGTGGACTATAGAGTTCTAACTAGTTCTACAAATACTTGTGCATTTCAAGGGCCTTTCCTCGGATAACTAAATATTTACTATGGTGTGTACTCTTGTTCTGTTGTTCCTTTAATCATTATGTAATGCCCTTCTTTTGCCTTGAAGTTGATTTTGTCAGCGAATACTATTGCTATTCCTGCTTTTTTGGGGGGGGTGGGGGATAGGGTTGGCACTCACTTGATATATTTTTTCCATCTTTTGATTTATATGCTGCCTATAAGAAACACGCCTTAAATACAAAGACAAAAATAGACAAAACAATCAAAGGATGGAAAAATATATCATGTGAATACCAACCTGCCCCACCCATTAAAAAGCAGGAAGATATATTTCATTGTGCTTTGAAAACACAAAGGGATTTGTCTTGACTACATGAACCTTGAGTATGTTTGTCTAAGAAATATTCTGCATGTGTTTAAATTAATATATTGTGTGCTTAACATATTGTTTCCCCAAAACTGGAAAAAAGGATTTCAGTATAATGAGGATTATGTGACATTCGCTGAGAATAGCTGAGTGCAATCTGTGCCTTATGCAAGTTCTTAGCTGTAAATAAAACTCAAGGCCATATGGAAGATTCTGATAAATGACTTGTCAATCATAGACTACCTAGGAATGTGGGTATAAAAATTAATAAAATATGCCCGCTAGAAGTAGATCCTGATGAACATTTTTACCCTGAAGATGATTGTTCCATTGGAAAGAAATTTCTTAGGAGGAAAATACACCAGGTTATTGGGACCAGCATAAGATAAATTTTTAAAATGCAATGCTTCTGAATAAGTCATATTGTCCTTTTATTGCCACTGTTATTTTTATCCTATGTTAAATGATTGAATTTCAGTTTATGCCCATTACAAATAAATAGAAACTGATGTTAAAATAAGTAAATACGGATCCATGAAAAACAGAACTGCCACTGTGGGTGTTCAAGGACAACTCTTTTGGGAATAAAGAAGCCAGCTAGTGGCTTCAGACTCCTGACCTTGTAGTCAGCAGCCTGTGCTACCCAGAGTTTCCAGGGATTGAGAGGCAGCGGTGGGGCCATCACAAGGGAATACTCCATGGTTTAAAACCAGGTACATTCATCTGTGCAGCAGTGTATCCCAAGCAACTGTACTATTGTTCATTCCATCCATAGAAAAAAATTAGTTGGAACAATGCTTGTGACACTTATTAATTTTATAAAACACATTGTACTTTTAATGAAGTATTATTACTTACCTCAGTAAACAAACATGTAACATAAAGAGACAAAGTGCCAAACAACCAGAGGGTGACACACTGTCATTCGTTTCAGCTTTGTGTCACACCCCAAATTTCCACGGCATATTATGTGTGAATTATGGAATTCCTGAAAGTGTTCAAAGAGCTAAAAATATTGTCAGAACCATTGCTCTTAGTTTAGAAGCAGTGGAAAGGGGGTTTTCATTTTCATTTTATTAGGGGCGCATACAACTCTTATCACAATCCATACATATATCAATTGTGTAAAGCACATTTGTGCATTCATTGCCCTCATCATTCTCAAAACATTTGCTCTCCACCCAAGGCCCTGGCATCAGCTCCTCATTTTTCCCCTCCCTCCCTGATTCCCCTCCCTTATGAACCCTTGATAATTTATAAATTATAATTTGTCATATCTTGCACTATTGGACGTTTCCCTTCACCCGCTTTTCTTTTTTCCGTCCCCCAGGGAGGAGGTTATATGTAAATCCTTGTAATCGTTTCCCTCCGAAAGGGGTTTTTCAAAGATGAATATAATATGTTCAGAGAAGAGGAATTACCTGTTTCTAATATATCAGCCACTGTGACTGTTTTCTAACTGGTCTACCTCTAAAGGAATGGGATCCTTTCCTGCAGTGAAAAGATGGTTATGTACAAACCACACAGCTGGCAATGCTTGGAGAAAAGTGAAGAAAATTTCAAGTGAGGACCACAATCAAGAAGTAACATGGAAAGATCTCTCTCTCTCTTTTTCTTTTGGCAACACCTTAAATAACAGTTTTATGGTTTTTTTGGTAAAGTATTAATATTTTTTCATTAAGATAGTTCAAGTAGAGAGATGTTTTGAGAATGATGATGGCAACAAACGTACAAATGTGCTTGACACAATGGATGTATGTATGGATTATGATAGGAGTTGTATGAACCCCAATAAAATGATTTAAAAATTTTAACTCTTTCTTATAATTTAGTTTTGTGTACCTTTTTTATTGCTCTTCTTTAAGAATAAATGCATAAATAATAAATTACCTTTTGATATATATATTTAATACTTAAAACAGGTCTTAGAGCAGCAAACTGGTTGTTAAATTGTTTGAATTCCAGCACTGGACTTGTCTCTGGAGAAAGACATCATGCTTGATAAAGTGTAGGCACAGAAAAAGGAGGCAGGCTCTCAATGAGATGTATTGATATCGTGGCTGTGACAATGGGCTTAAACACAGCGACAATTGTGAGGATGGCATAAGGCCAGACAGTGCTTCATTATGCTGTACATGGGTCACTCAGAGTCAGAATGAATTTGACGGCACGTAACAACAGTAACAATAAGGAAAAATGCGTGGAGAAGTCTAAGTGCTAGTGATAAGGTGTTTATCCTTGACAATTCAAAATGTTTTATTCCCTCCTGCTTTTCAATTTTGCCTTTCATAATTTTTAATAACAAACATGTCAAAGGCAAGAATAAAATTATATTATGGGGCCTACATGTAAAGATGTACCTAGTAATGACAACAACACAGGAAAGAGGGAAGGAATGCAATACATGTAAAATGCATTGTATGTTACTGAAGTTACCAACTTATCCTAGAATGTTACAACTATAAGCTGTTAAGTGTTATCTTCATGAGAACCACCAAGACAACATATTTTACAAATTTAAAAACCGATAAAGTGAGCCAAAAAGTTCCGTGCAATAAACCAACAATAAAAAGAACCATTAGTAAAGAACGAAGAAGGCTTAAGACTCACAGCAATACATAACAAAATGGCAGAAATAGTCGCTTATTATTCAGTAATTACAATGACTGAAAACTTATTAAATGCTCCAATCAAAATCTGGAGGGATAAAAAAAAGCAGAATGGATAAAAATACATGATCCTTGTATATGCTGTTTACAAGAGGCACGCATCAATCCCAAAGATACAAATAGGTTGTAAATAAAAGGATAGAAAAAATATTCCATTCAAGTAATAACCTAGGGAAAGTTGAATGTCAATCTTAATATTTTATCTTACAGTAGACTTTAAGATAAAATTTTTATAATAGATAAAGATGAGTATTAATAGTGATAAGAGGTTCAATTAATTAAGACATAATAATAATAATAATCAAATATACAAGGGGGTACCCTCATAAAAACCAGATGTGATGTGAGGGGGATAGTGCATGTGGAGTTGGTTCCACAAAGTCAGACTGTTAAGCTTTTTATTTGCAGGTTCTGGAAAGATTCCTTAACAGTGTGGGACAAAAAAGGGCCTGATTTGTGGCAGACAGGGGCTGGTTTTGCCACCATGACAATGCACCTGCTCACGTAGCCATCTCAGTGCACCAGTTTGTGGCAAAAACCGCATGTTTCTCTTGCCTCACACACCTTACTCACTTGACCTGGTTCCATGCAACTTCTTTTGTGTCTGCGAATACAGGGGGATCTGAAAGGACAGTGATTTGACAATGTAGAAGAGGTGAAGGAAAAAACGATGGAGCTGCTTTCAGCCATCTATTGACAGATGAGTTTGAAAAATGTTTCCAAGAATGGAATTCCAGATTTGACAAATGTATTAAGTGCAATGGAGAGTAATTTGATGGTGATAAGGTTGTTTTGTAAAAGAAAATGTTTTTAAGTAAATATATAGCTTTTGGGAGGGGATTTCAGATTTGGGAGTGGTACCACTTTGTATGTATCCATTATTCAGCCAATGCCATCCAGTAAGTTCTGACTCCCCCAAGGAGTAGTAGTAGTTTGGGCTGGTAGTTTTGAACTACTGACCCTGTGGTTAGTAGCCCAATGATTAACCACTAAACTATTAGGGCTCTGATTCCAACAATTGCCCCCAAAGCAAACTCACTGCCATCTAGTTGATGCTGACTCATGGCAACCCTATAGGACAGGGTAGAACTCCCTCGATGACTTTGTGGGAATAGAAAGTTCCGTCCTCCCAATTCCAAAATGAGGTCACCTAAATATATAAATATTGATAGGAGAAAGAGAAAGTAACAGAATAATACTTGGAGACTTCATGTATACCACTTTTAGCATTGGATAATTTTAAAAAAGAAACAATAGTTTATTTTATTTTTTACTCAATTGACCAAGCTGCGGAATCCTAAGGCCCCAAGTGTTGCATCTTAATATTTCCATTCAACAAGACCTTGCATTTGATTATTCCTGGTGCATAACAGTTGATTCTCCAGTGGTTCCCATTTGCCAGCCAGTTTGGCATGGTGACTGTTCCCTTGAGGCACTCTATCAAATGAATCCTCATTCCAGGGCAACATCACATCCCCAGTCCAGCCACCTCTAGCAGGGTTGGCCAAGGAGTCCTGCTTTGGCTGCTAGAGTTTCATTCTGCTGAATATGCTATTCCTGCCATCTCATGGTATTCTTAGCGCCATTTAAAAATATTTCGGTAAGCAATGCTCTGAACATGTAATCTCTTGAAGTTTTACTTCTCTTGTTGTGAATTCTTTAACACAGTCCAAAAAGCAGGTTTCTTTAAGTTTATTGTAGGTTCCAAGACATTCCTTAAACTGTTTTATCTGTATTTGTGCAGCCACCTTCTTGGGTGTGTTAGAGTCTCCTTTTCTGATGCCTGATTCTCGTTTCTGCTCTGGAATAACCATTGTTCAACCCTCCCTTGAGTTCCCCCAGCAAGCGTGGGTTCTTACGCACAGGTTCCTTCATCCGATGATACCAGTAGAGTCTGGAGGCGCTTCACTGCCAGTAGAGTTTATGGGCAGAGGGTCACAGGAAACGGGAGCACCAGTATTGGATAAATTATCTAGATAATACTATCAATAAGGAAACAGGGGAACTGAATGAGACTATAAATCAACTAGACTTAAGAGCAGAGTACTCCACCTGAGAACACCACAATAGAGACTCACTCTTGTGCTCATGAATCATTCTTCAAAATAGACCATTCACTTGTTCATGAAACAAGTCATGATACATTTTTAATATAGATTATGCAAAAAATTTTAAAAAGAGATTATGCAAAGTAACTTCTCTGATCACTGTGGAGTGAAAGAAGTATCAATAACAGGAAAGAAATCTGGAAAATACAAACATGGAAAATAAGCAACATACTATTGAACTAGCAATTAGCTAAGGAAAATAAATTTCTTAGAGTCAAATGAAAATGAAAGCACATCATAACATGGGCTACAGCAAAGCCAGTACTCATAGGGAAGCAGGGGGAAAAAAGGGAAAAATCTCAAATTAATAACCTAACTTGATAACTCCAAAAACCAGACAGAGGAGAGCAAACTAAGTATGAACCATTTCATAGAATGGAAATGACAAAGATCAGAACAGAAATAAATGTTAAAAATTTTAATTAATCATTTTATTAGAAGCTCTTACAAATCTTATAACAATCCATAATTCAACTGCATTAAGCACACTTGTACATATGTTGCCATCATCATTTCCAAAACATTTCTTTCAACTCCTCTTTTTTCCCCTCCCTCCTACCCCTGCCGTCCCTCATGAATCCTTGATTAATTATATATTATTATTGTTATTTTGTATCTTACACCATCTCTTGTCTCCCTTCACCTAAATTTCTATTATTTTTTTTTAATTTCTATTATTTAATCAATAAAATTAGAAGTTGATTATTTGAAAGAAAATCCATAAAATTGACAAACTTTAGATAGAATGGCCAAGAAAATATGAAAATAAACAAAAATTTTAAATGAAAGAAGAGACATTACAACTAACCCAGGTTCTAGGGGGGGAAAGACTCCAAGTTCAAATATATTTTAAAGAGACCTCTCTCTCTTTTCTTTTTTTTCAAAAGTGCCGATTTTTATTTTCTTGCTGGGGGAGCTGCAGCTGCCTCCAAGCATTAGGGGAAGAGGTGGTGGTACCCCAGGACCCTCGTGAGTCTAACCTGAGAGGCTGGAGCTGAAGGGAGCAGGGGTCCAGGGAGCAGCCAGGAGTCCATTCTGGCGGGCAGTAGCGACAGTGTTCAGAGCTCGGCTGGGGGGTGCCCTCTGGAAATGAGAGGTCAGGTGCTGATCCCCGGCTCTGCCAGCCCCCTCAGCAAATTGCTCTGTATGGGAGGTTCTGTACAGCTGGCTTTTGGGGGTTAGAGAAGGGCACCATGGGGACTTAAATAAATAGGCAGGGGTCAGGGGTGAAGCAAGGGCAGAAAGCGACCGCTGGCCAGTAGTCCTGGCCTCCTGAGCCCACATGGTCACGGCTTTGGTCTGGGAGACCCTTCTGTTGGGGTGGGGTGGGATGGGGAGGAGTGGTCTGGAGCCAAGGAAAGAGACCTCTCTTATGAAGTCTAGAACAGGACAAAGATAAGACACAGACAAAAAGAAACCATCTAAATGAGAGAGGTGATCAACCTGAGGCCATATGGTAACCAAAGAATTCAAAGCCATGGAGCTAACTTATATTGACTACAGAAAACAAAGGAAATCACCACCAACTCACAACTGGCAGTAGATCATCACAGTCAAAGGTGGGTCGGTGGAAGTGGGAAAGGGAACATGATGTGATACAAACACGATTGCATTTTAGAAAAGTTTACAGAGTTGGTACTAGGACAGTGGTTCTCAGCCTGTGGGTTATGGCCCCTTTGAGGGTCCAATGACCCTTTCACAAGGGGTGCTTAAGACCTTTGGAAAACAAATCATTCCAAAGTCTTAGGAACGGAGACAACGCTCCTCTATCCATCTCCAGGCAGGTCCGCCCACATATGAGTACCGGTGTGATGACATCATCACTCCAACCCCATCACAGACACCCCCTACAAATATAGGTGTATGTGACAGGGTTGGCACCATAATGTACTTATGCAGACCAGTCACACATGTGTAGAGAGCAGCTGCTGTGTAGAAAGCAGCTATTCTGTTAAAAGTAGCTGCTGTGTTGAAAGCAGCAGTATTGGAGGTAAATGACTTTGTGAATTGCAATTACTGGGTAAATGTAAAATCATGCACTGTAAAATCATCAACTAGTCCAAAAAGTATCTGTACCATGGGAACTTAATCTGGATGCTGATGGGCCTTTTTATATTCAGCTCTGGTTGATGTGAATACTGCCCCCCTTGTGATAGTAACAGGTATGTAAAAAAAACAAAACAGAATGGTAAATCATAGGAAACTTCAATGAACTGTATTGACTGAACTGTGCCATGTATCATCTTTTGTATTATTAAAGCTATTGTTATATATTTTCATTAGCAAAACATCCCATGACAATGAATCATGTAGAGAACAACGTTAAGAAAAGAAAATATAGCGAGGATTTTTACAGTGTTGTTTTACCTCAATAATTACAGCAGGAATTGAGAAACCGTAATGCGTTATTTGCTGTGAAGTTCTATTGGCTGAATCTATGAAGCCAAACAAATTAAAATGCCATTTTGATACCAAGCATCCTAGCTTTTCCAGCAAGGATACCAACTATTTTAGAAGCAAAGCTGGTGGACTCAAGGAAGCCAGACTTGACACTGGTGGCAAGTACCGCAAACAAAACATCACAGCCATTGAAGTTTCATATTTGGTGGCGCTCAGAATCGCCCGAGCTCTGAAACCTCACACCATTGCTGAGGATTCACTGTTGCCAGCAGTCAAAGACATTGTTTGAGTTACGATCAGAGACGAATTTGTTATGAAATTGAGTGCAATTTCCTTATCTAATGACGCTGTCCGCAGAAGAAGAGATGACATGACCGCTGATATTCTTGATAAAGTAATCCAGAAAATTAAATATGCTCCACTTCCAATATTTAGCATCCAGCTTGATGAATCTGCAGACATTGCAAACTGTTCACAGTGACTGGTTTACGTGAGGTCTATTAATGATGGCGACTTTAAAGATGAGTTTCTTTTTTGCAAACTTTTGAAACGACAACTACTGCGTGTGATATATTTGACACAGTTGGTTCATTTCTGAAAGAGCATAAGATCTCTTGGGAAAAGTTGGTGGTATTTGCACAGATGGTGCTCCAGCTATGCCAGGATATTGATCTGGATTTCAATATTTGGTACTGAATAAGTCAGCAAAAGTCATCAGAATTCACTGTATGATTCATCAGCAAATATAAGCAATGAAGACGCTGCCACAAGAGTTACAAGAAGTAATGAAAAGCGTCATAAGTTTTTTCAATTTTGTGAAGGTGAGTACTTTAAACAGTCGACTATTTTCACAACTGCAACAAGTTGGATGCACCGAATAATGCTCTGCTATTTCACACTGAAGGGAGATGGTTGTCGAGAGGAAAAGTTTTAAAACGTGTTTTTGATCTTCGTGATGAACTCAAACGTTTTTTAATCAGAAAGCAAGACCGCAGTTCGAAACACTTTTCAGAGATAAAAGTGAACTTTGGAAAATAGTTTACTTGGTTGACATCTTTGCCTTTTTGAATCAGTTAAATTTATCACTGCAAGGATAAATTTATCACTGCAAGGATATCATGCCTTGATTTTTCTGAAAAGATCTGATCATTCTAAATGAAACTTCAGCTTTGGAAAAAAAATCGATGAAAATAAAATTTACCTTTGACTGCACACCTCCATGATAGGATCGCTGAAGACAAATGGGTGCATAAGCAAATGTGGTGAAGAAAGCTGATGGTGCCCGGCTATCAAAAGAGATAGTGTCTGGGGTCTTAAAGGCTTGAAGGTGAACAAGCGGCCATCTAGCTCAGAAGCAAATAAGCCCACATGGAAGAAGCGCACCGGCCAGTGCGATCACGAGGTGCCCAAGGGACCAGGTATAAGGCACCATGCCAAAAAAAAAAAAGATATAAGTGTGTGTATGCATGTGTATATATGTGTATATGTATATATGTATGTATATATATGTATATATAGATATATTAAATGAAGGGGGAAGTGCAGAGTGGAGACCCATGGCCCAAGTGTCGACCAATGGAGATCCCCTCATAGAGGGGTTTAGGAGAGGAGATGGGTTAATTAGGGTGTGAGGTAGTATTGATGAAGAACACAGCTTTCCCCCGGATCCTGGATGCTTCCTCCCCCCAACTACCATGATCCGAATTCTACCTTGCAGGGCTGGATAGGACGGAGGCTGTACACTGGTGCATATGAGGGTTGGAGGTACAGGGAATCCAGAGTGGATGATGCCTTCGGGACCAGGGGTGTGGGGGACGATGCTGGGAGAGTGGAGGGTGAGTGGGTTGGAAAGGGGGAACTGATTACAAGGATCCACATGTGACCTCTTCCCTGGGAGAGGGACAGCAGAGAAGGGGGGAAGGGAGACTCCGGATAGGACAAGATATGACAAAACAATGATGTATAAATTACCAAGGGCATATGAGGGAGGGGGGAATGGGGAGGGAGGGGGGGAAAAAAAAGAGGACCTGATGCAAGGGGCTTAAGTGGAGAGCAAATGCCTTGAGAATGATTGGGGCAGGGAATGTATGGATGTGCTTTATACAATTGATGTATGTATATGTATGGATTGTGGTAAGAGTTGTATGAGTCCCTAATAAAATGTAAAAGAAGAAAATAGAAAAACAAACAAAAAAAAAAAAAACAAAAAAAAAGAAAATAAAATTTACATGTTGTTTACCTATCTGCTTTCTTTGAGGAACATGACATTGAACCAGACAAAAGGATTACGATGATAATTTCTGTGAAAGAACACTTGCACATGCTTGCAGACGAAATGTCATCATACTTTCCAAATCTACCTGACCCCCCACTTGCACTGGCCAGAAGCCCATGCACAAAGTTGAAGATGTTCCTGAGACAGCACAAGAGGAGTTCATTGAACTTATTAACAGTGAGAACTGATTTCTCTGCACTGCCACTTACAAAATTCTGGATCAAGTGTTTGAAGTCATATCTCTCTGAGACTGTGTTGCGCCTTCTTCCATTTCCAACAACATATCTTTGTGAAACAGGATTTTCCACTCTGTAGGTTATCAAGTCTAAATACAGAAGTAGACTGTGGAAGATGATCTTCATTGTGCTCTTGCAAAGACTGCCCTGAGAATTTCTAATCTGGTGAAAAAGAAGCTACCTCAACCTTGGCTGCCACTGGCTTTTTACACATACTGTCACAAAATGTAGCAATGTAGTTTACAGTTGTTATAGTAAGACTGTTACCCATGCTACACCATGCTTCAAGATGAAATTTCATTTATTTGTAATTAGAAATAAATATTTCACAATAATAATTCCATATTGTTTTGTGATTAATCACTATGCTTTAATTATGTTCAATTTATAACAATGAAAAATGCATCCTGCATCTCAGATAATTACACTATGACTCATAATAGTAGCAAAATTACAGTTATGAAGTAGCAATGAAAGTAATTTTATGTTTGGGGGTCACCACAACATGAGGAACTGTATTAAAGGATCGTGGCATGAGGAAGGTGGAGAACCCCTGTTCTAGGGACTCTCTGATCAACTTGGTTGGACATGGCTCACAGTTTTTATGCCACCCATAAGACTGGGAGACTGCTACTCCCTAGGCTGGCCAGCCTAGTAGGAGCATACACCTGTTACGTGGGGCAAAGTTTTTTGCATAGCCTGTCAGTAGTATGAAATAATTCAGTGCTCAGTTTTGTTAACCAGAGTGGAGATGCAGAAAATTCCCACAAGATACCAATATACTCCATCAAGATGACTAAGATAAAAAAAGAAGCAGGAATAACAAATATTGGTGAAGATGTGGTGAAATTGACACTCGTGCTGGTGGGAGTTCACAATGGTGCTACCCTTGTGGAAAACAGGGTGGTGGTTTCTCCAACAAAATTAAAAACAGAACTACTACATGGCCAGCAGGTTCACCTCTAGGCTTGCCAAACGACTTTAAAGCAGAGATTCAAAAAGAGACCTGCACACTGTCATACTATTAACGATAGCTAAAAAGTGGAAATAACAATAGATGAATGGATAAACTAAATGTACAAACAAAATACGTACAATGGAATACTACCAGTCAGCAGGAGTTAAATCTTGATACATCCTACACTATAGTTGAAGATAATATCTTGAACAAAATAACAAATATTAGAAAGAGAAGAAAGAACAAAGGTATAGGGTCCAATCTTAAGTAGCAGTAATAAGGAATGGGAGAGTGGGGAAAGGGGGGTAAAGGTTGAACTGATAAAGTTACAGTAACAAAAAGAGTAGCTGTTGAGGATATGTTTGCCTAACCCCAAACCTCCTGAGATTAGTTTGGAGGTGTATGGACAAGGTGTCCTAGGACATCCAAGTTAATTGGCCTATTCATGTGGTTAATGCTTCCCTTCTGCCTCCTAGTCCTTCAGTAGAGCCTGAGGTGCTCATAGCTTGCAAATACTTAGTCAAGGTCCAACGTTGCTCTCTGTTGAACTGGAGCTACAGAGGAAGGAAGAGCATCGGGAATCAGAGGAGGATGTGGAGTATGTGGCTAATTGCCTCAACGCACAACTGCCTCCTTTGTCAGGACATCAGAAGAACTAAATGGTGCCCACCTCTTATTTCTGAGCATTTCGGTCAAAGAGTCTATAGAAGGATCTAATCAAAAGGGGGGGAAATTTTGACCGAATTTCAAATTCTCAGGAACTCCCAAATTTCTGGGGCAATGGAATGTGAATGGACTCTTAAGAGGTTGCAAAGATAATCTTTAAACCCTAAACCAAAAATATCTTCATGTTAATGTGAGAGAATAGTTTAACATAGCTAGTAGATGCGATCAGTCTTGAACATTATGCATTTTTAGATACCATAGGAGATAAAATTGAAAACAGCCGGTCAAAAGATTAGGTAGGAATCTTAGGGAGGGGTGACGAACAACTCAAGAGCAGAAAATTGAGAACGCTATCACAACTTGGAAAATATGTTTAATGTCACTAAATTACACACATAGAAATTGTTGAATTGATTTTGTTGCGCATATTCTCAACAAAAAATACACAATAAAATTGAGAGAGAAAATATAACATGATAATAATTTTAATGATTCAGGTTTAGAGAAGAAAGAAATAATTCCCCATAATCCTACCAACACAGTGCAATTACTATCAGCATATTTTCTCCTTTTAGTGCATTTTTGGCAGTGTTCTGATCATACATTCCATGTAATTATCTTAATCTTTGTATCCAATATTCCCAATACTTTTATTTTTTGCCAATTATAAATCTTTTTCTATTTGCTTATATTTCATAAGTGCGGAATTGTATGAGTTAAGAGTGTTATTAACTGTACTGTCATGCAAGGAATTTGATGTGGAATCCTATTTGTGTTGAAATCACCTCTTAAGCATTTCTCAAATTTTTTATTCATAAAAATTAAAAAAATATATGACTTATTTACAGTAAGTAAAAAATGTCTTTTTTAATCACTTAAGATAAATGTAACCATTTCTTTTTATCGTTTAAGGTCCATTTTAGCTTCTTATCTTCTGAAGGAAAAGCTCAACATTTTGGGAAAGTTGGGGTGTCTGCTAAGCTGCGCTGGCTCGGTTGTGCTGATTATTCATTCCCCCAAGTCTGAGAGTGTGACAACTCAGGCGGAGCTGGAGGAGAAACTGACCAATCCAGGTAACTCCTTTGTAGCAACAGGTACCAGAAGTACCATTTGATCTCTCCCTGGGTCTATGATCACACCTCTGTTCATCATACATGGCTGATGCTGCACCTTCTGGGCGCTCTCTTAAGGTGCCTCAGGAGCCAGTAGAAAGCTGTCATCTTTCCTCCCAAACCTTCCTCCCTGCGTAGGTTCCTCTCTACTACAGCGTCTACAGCCTCTTGAGGCTCTGGATTCTTCAAAGGTCCCCATGTTCGCTTATTCACATTCTCAACCTTTCTACCATCCTGGCTCATTTGGGGCCCTTTCTAGCCTGAGCTTCTTTCCCAGTCAGAAAGTGGTCTGCCCCACAGGGAACCCCAACCCCCCTGCAAGCGCCATCCATCCAGGCTGGGAACATGTGCACTGCAGATAGGGCCAGTTTGTGAACAAGCTGACTGGCCTACGTGTGACTGTACCCTCTTCTGCCAGCCTTGTCCTTGCTGCCCTTTACGGTTGCCTGCTTAGTTGTCCACACTCTATCTGTGGCAGAGTCTGTCTGTAGTGGTTTCCCGGGGGCCTGCCTTTATGGACTTAGGTCCACCTCTTGGCTTCATTGCTACCCTCTGTGATATTTGTGTGTCTACACACAGTGTTTCGCTCGCATTTGAACCTCTTTGAGATCATAGACTGAATTTCACTTATCTTTTTATTCTCCATAGGGTGATGGATATATATATATTTACCTATATTAATTTACTTGGCACATACAATGAAAAATAATATCTCCATACTTACAATGGACTTAAAGCATAGGCTCCCTTTAAAACACTGTAGAGCACCAACAAGGTGCAAGAATTAAATTGGACTGCTAACCAAACGGCTCCCAGTTGGAACTCAGCAATAGCTTCTCAGGTGAAAAGATGCGGGAGACAAGATCTGATGACCTGCTTCTGGAAAGATCCCTGCCTAGAGCACTCTAGGAGGTAGATCTACTCTCTCATATGGAGTTCTGTGAGTGGGAATCTCCCTTAAGGACAGACAATAACAGACCACCAACAATCATAGATGGGTACTGGCATACAACTATATGCTTATTGGTATCCAAAGAAGGTATTTCCATTACACAAAAATTGACCATTATTTTGTAGCAGACAAGAAACAGTGATTGACTTTAGAAAGCATTCATAGTGAAACTACCCAAGCATATATTTCCTCATAACTTTTTATTCAAAAAGTTATATTTACTTGCTCCCATAAAAGCCCAAATATCTCCAATACTGTGAGAACTGAAAAAGTATAAAGACATGAATAAAGATCAGAGAACTAGATATGATTATACTTTAAGGTTTAGAAGAACTTAACAAATGCTTCCTTTTTGTTTCATTTTGTCATAAAAAGTATAGATTACACCAGCAGTTCTCAACCTGTGGGTCGCAACCCCTTTTGGGGGTGTCGCATGACCCTTTCACAGGGGTTGCCCGATTCATAGCAGTAGCAAAATTACAATGATAAAGTAGCGACGAAAATAATTTTATGGTTGGGGGTCACCACAACATGAGGAACTGTATTAAAGGATCGCGGCATTAGGAAGGTTGAGAACCACTAAATTACACAGTTTTTGCCAGTTCAACATGTTATTTGACAATTTAATGAAAGCAGGTACCCCAGTTATGTTGCTCAACCATCATCAATACCCACTGCCATCTGTTCCATCTCTAGGAATAAAAACCTTAGTACTAAATGGACATAGGTCATAAAGAGAAATGAAGTCCTGATAATCTGACAACATAATAAACCTTTAAAAACACACTGCATGAAATAACCAGGCACGGAAGGACAGATAGAGTGTGATTTCACCAATATGAAGCACTGAAAATTGTTAAATGTAGAGCCAAACACTTTTTTGGTGAATGAGGGTGGCTTCCAATCAATATATTCAATCCTATTAAAAAAGTATAATTGACATAAAATTCATGCACCACACCATTCAATAATTTGAATATATTAATAACAGTCATTTAATCATTACCACAAACATATTTCCTTCATTTTCTACTAATTGTTATTAGCTCTCTATTTACCCTAGTCCCCTCTGCCATAACCCTAAAAAAATACTAGTGTAGTTATTGCCTCTATCCTGGATTTCATATAAACAGAATAGTACCCAAAGTGGCCTCCAACAATAATAATAAAATAAAACACAGAAAAAAACTCAGTACAAAAGAAAGCAGAAAATAATAAAACATTAAAACAAACAAATTAATAATATGTCAAAAGGAAAATACATTATGTAAAATTTCAACTTACTGGTAACTATGTCCACATTAATTCACTTCTGATGTCCTCAGTCTGAGGGCAAAGCTAGTCCCATCCCTGGACAATGGTCCAAAGAAAGTCAATGGCAGCTGAATCCCCGTAGGAATTCTGCAAGTGGATTTTGGGCTTTCACTGTCCTTCATAGCCTTCTGTAAACCAGATGCTCAGGATTTAAGCTCTACTACAATTCCCTCCTCTGATCTTCGATTTTATTATTTACAGTGCTTGAATCACAGAGGCTGGTGTGCTTCATGTGAACTTAACTGACAGCTCAGTTAGATGACTGCTTGTTTTGAGACAAGCTTTAAGACCGCAGATGCTGTTCTTTCAGTTCATCAGGCACTGCCTGCTTTCTTTACCACCCTTTGCTATTACACTCACATCTTCCATGAGCCCATGAAGATGATCAGGGTAATCAACAAGCAGGACTGCATCATGAGAAGTAATTGTTCTTAGGTTTGGGTTTACAGTTAAGTGCAAGCTCAAAATCCATTTATATATCTAAAGTTTACATATATCCATGTTCTACTTTAGTAGCAGTATTGTCAGCTATTTGAGAGATTATAGAAGTAACCTCTATGGGGGGTTTTGGTAATTCTAATAACAGTATCATTAATCTAGCCAATGGTACAGTATTTGAAATATTGTTAAGATAAGGGGCTCATTCATATATAGGAAAGCATTTTAGATTAAAATACATGGGAGATTCACTTATACATATTAAAGAACTTAAGTGATTAAATCACGGTTGTTAAGGAAACAATTAGGGGTAGACATAAGCCACAAAGAAAGGTCCATAACACTCTTTAACTATGGCAAAACTAGCTGCACTAACGTATTATTTATATACAGACATGTATCATTGGAATAACACCAGAGGCATTCCTTGTAGATATAGTAGCAGCAAAAGCTGCTTTTTAACATGAAAAATGTAAACATTTCCTTCCCAGAATGGAAGAGTGTATTATTATGGTCACTTTTTCTATTAGATTAAAAATGGGTTTCCCCCTTATTTTTTAAAAAGTTGAAAGCACTAGAATGAATTCTTTTTTTTTCACTTTATGATTTTTTAAATTTTTTATTTTAACAATTTATTTGGACTGATACAATTCTTTTCACAGTTCATACATATACATACATCAATTGTATAAAGCACATCCATACATTCCCTGCCCCAATCATTCTCAAGGCATTTGCTCTCCACTTAAGCCCTTTGCATCAGGTCTTCTTTTTTTCCCCCCTCCCTCCCCACTCCCCCCTCCCTCATGTGCCCTTGGTAATTTATACATCGTTGTTTTGTCATATCTTGCCCTATCCGGAGTCTCCCTTCCCCCCTTCTCTGCTGTCCCTCTCCCAGGGAAGAGGTCACATGTGGATCCTTGTAATCAGTTCCCCCTTTCCAACCCACTCACCCTCCACCCTCCCAGCATCGCCCCTCACACCCTTGGTCCTGAAGGTATCATCCACCCTGGATTCCCTGTGTCTCCAGCCCTCATATGTACCAGTGTACAGACTCTGTCCTATCCAGCCCTGCAAGGTAGAATTCGGATCATGGTAGTTGGGGGGAGGAAGCATCCAGGATCCGGGGGAAAGCTGTGTTCTTCATCGATACTACCTCACACCCTAATTAACCCATCTCCTCTCCTAAACCCCTCTATGAGGGGATCTCCATTGGTCGACACTTGGGCCTTGGGTCTCCACTCTGCACTTCCCCCTTCATTCAATATGATATATATATATATACATATATATACATACATATATACATATACACATATATACACATACATACACACACTTATATATATATTTTTTGCATGATGCCTTATACCTGGTCCCTTGGGCACCTCGTGATCGCACTGGCCGGTGTGCTTCTTCCATGTGGGCTTATTTGCTTCTGAGCTAGATGGCCGCTTGTTCACCTTCAAGCCTTTAAGACCCCAGACACTATCTCTTTTGATAGCCGGGCACCATCAGCTTTCTTCACCACATTTGCTTATGCACCCATTTGTCTTCAGCGATCCTATCATGGAGGTGTGCAGTCAATGATATGATTTTTTGTTCTTTGATGCCTGGTAACTGATCCCTTTGGGACCACTCGATCACCCAGGCTGGTGTGTTCTTCCATGTGGACTTTGTTGCTTCTGAGCTAGATGGCCGCTTGTTTATCTTCATAGAATGAATTCTTATGAACTGTTTATCAGTAGGGAAAATGTCATTCCAAGAGAGCAAAAGTTGGTGTTGAGAGTAAACAATCTTGGTTTTTTAAGCAGATATACAGTAAATCTTTAATGTCAGCATTGTATAAGAGTGGGTGGTTAGGAAATAGTGGCTAAAATGGTTCAGGAGGAGAAGAATATTGGAAAAAGAAAAGGTTGAGAAATACTGGTGTAAAGTAAGAGTCGCACAACTTGATGGGTATCTGGCTGCTTTTACTTATGAAAAAAATAAGAAATTAAGGTTGCTCCTTGAAAACAGGTTTTTTTGGCTCTGGATTTTTGAACTGGTATCCCCAGTTCTCACTGTCCCGCTGACCAACTGCATACTTCCTTCCATACAAACTGCTTCTCAATCTCAGCTCTTCTCCCATACTTATCGTCCGTGTGTCCTGACCTTTATGTCCTCTATTGCCTTCTCTCAAGTTTGTAGGTTGGGCTCCCAGACATCTTTCAACTGTCATTCCGTAACCCCTTCCCCAGGAAAGACTTCCTGGATGTGTACCCTCCACACCACCAGGTGCCCAGCATCAGAATCTCTAGAGTACCTCTCTACAACACCCGCCCCCATCCCCTGCCCCATGGCCTCCTTGCCAGTTTACATAACTGCACCCCATTGAGTTTGCCAGGCCTTGTGGGAAATACATCCTCCTACACAGTTTCAAAGCAACCATTTTAATGCCCTAAATGTAATATGAAAGAGAAACAGCAGGAATGCACTTTATAAACAAAACATGCCTCTCAGTATACAAGGGACATTTTTAAAGTTCATGGACAATTTTGTTGTCTTTTAATTCTTTTTGTCCATGAACTTTTTGAAGCCCCTTTCCATAAATGTTCAAACACAACTACACGAAGACACATCTTGAAGCAGGCAGACCTGACCCCACACAAGGAATGGACGGAAATCTGGCAGACTGATGGGCCTGAGGTTACTGATTCAAACACACAGCAGTTTGATCCTCCAAAATGAAGAATTTTTTTCTTGATGAAATTCTGATTAAAGAAAGAATAATCCCAATTACTTTTCATGGAAGTTACTCTTCTGAGAAATTACTTTCTTAATACATAAAATAGGTTCTATTGGTATTATTGTTAGGTGCCATGCAGTTGGCTCCAACTCTTAGGGACTCCGTGTAACCTAGAAGAAAACGCTGCACAGTCTAGTCCATCCCCAATTATTCCCAGGTTGGAGCCCATTGTTGCTGCCACAGTGTCAATCCATCTCATTGAGGGTCTTCCTCTTTTTCACTACCCCGCTACTTTACCAACCTTAATGTCTTTTTCCAGCGACTGTACTCTCCTGGTAACATGGCTAAAGTCATAGGTTCTAGGTTCTGAGTACTAACAACTTTTTTTTTTTTCACTTAAAAGTCCAAAGAGACATTTACAAGTTGTTAGAAAAGAATGATTTTTCCTTTGGTGGGATTCTACATAACGCACCCGTTCTTGCCTCTGCTCAGTGTATGCAGCCCCCAATTATTACCACAGTCACACAGTCACAGACACTGCTCCCCTCCCCAGCTTTCCCAATTATCCTCCTGCCCTGCCAGTCTATGCTAGTTATTCAGTAAAAGCTTTTGAAATGGACTTTCTAAACTAAAAAAAAAAAATCTGTGAATGGCTTTTAATTTTTTAATAAATCTTTTTATTAGGGGCTCATACAACTCTTATCACAATCCATACATACATCAATTGAGTAAAGCACCCTTATACATTTGTTGCACTCGTCATTCTCAAAATTCACCTTCCACTTGGGTTCCTGGAATCAGCTCGTTTTCCTTTTTTTGTGAATGGCTTTTTAAAAAAAACCTTAGAGTACCTCTGTTGACTTTTATTTTTATTAATAGAGAATGTCAGGTCCCCTAGGGGGTATAGGGGCTAAGGCCTTGGCTACTAACCCCTTTGGTTAGTGCTTTCAGCTCTGCCAGAGGAAAGATGGGGCAGTCTGCTTCGACAAAGAGTCTAGCCTAGGAAGCCCGATGGGACATTTCTGCCATATTATATGTGCTCACTGGTGGGAGGTCAACTTGATGGTACATAACAAGTAGAGAACTTACTTATATGTAAATATTTAAGAGGTTTGAATATTTTGTGTAAGTAATTTTTATAGAATGAAACCAGCAAATCTGAGAAACTGAACCCAGAATACTATGGTACCTGCTTGCCCTGAGCCCAGACCCCGCCCTCTCGTATGCAGTCACCCTAGAAAGACTGGTGGGAGTCCCCGGGCCACAGAGTCTGGATTGTTGCCCAGGGTCACCATCTTCCATCTGTGTTCCAGTGTTTGTGGGCTACCTGTGCATCGTGCTCCTCATGCTGCTGCTCCTCATCTTCTGGATCGCACCAGCCCATGGGCCCACCAACATCATGGTCTATATCAGCATTTGTTCCTTGCTGGGGAGTTTCACCGTGCCTTCCACGAAGGGAATTGGGCTGGCAGCCCAAGACATCTTCTACAACAACCCATCTAGTCAGCGAGCCCTCTGCCTGTGCCTGGTGCTCCTGGCTGTGCTGGGCTGCAGCATCATCATCCAGTTCAGGTACATCAACAAGGCACTGGAGTGCTTTGATTCCTCCGTGTTTGGGGCCATCTACTACGTTGTGTTCACCACGCTGGTCCTGCTGGCCTCGGCCATTCTATTCCGGGAGTGGAGCAACGTGGGCCTGGTGGACTTCTTGGGTATGGCCTGTGGGTTTACGACGGTCTCTGTCGGGATTGTCCTTATACAGGTCTTCAAGGAGTTCAATTTCAACATTGGGGAGATGAACAAATCTAACATGAAAACCGACTAGGATGGAACAGTGTTGGGTGGTTTGAGGAGCAAGAATGGATCTAGTTTCTGGTTTCAATGCAATGTGAAGTGGAAGAAATCTAAATGACTGGTATTAGAATTGCCTGTAATGGATGACCTGGCAGACACGCGACCACCCCTTACAACCCCTTGCAGTCGAGTCCCGACCCTCTGGAGGCTGAAATTGCCAAGGTTGCCCGAGTGTCTTCGCACTGAAGAGAGGAATCTCATTTTCACTGTCACTAACCTGGAAGCTTTCCTGAACACTCTTTCTTTTTAAAACAATTTAAACAGAAAATAAAGATGGTGTCTTTTGATTAGTTTTTTTTTTTCATAAAGGAGCAGATCTTCTTACTTAAAGTACTTTGGAAATGAGCAGTGTTTTGAATTTGACTGTGGAATAAACTCTTTGGTTGGTGTGTTATTTTGCATTAAGCATGTACAACATTTAGGTACTGCCTTAGTTATCTAGTCAGCTGTTCAAATCCACCAGTTACTCTGTGTAAGAAAAGTGCTGTGAGATTGAAAGTCTTGGAAACCCAAAAGGGCAGGTCTATGCTGTCTTGCAGGTCACGATGAGTTAGAATCAGCAGTGAGGCTTTGTTTTGTTTTTGCCACATTCTGTTTCAGCGAAAATTGAGGCTTTTGATTAGGGTTCTGACCCCTCGGAAGAAGTAAAATTTTAACTTGAGAATAAGGCTGTTAATGAGAGAATAACTGTTAAGTAGCACATATATTGACTTCTCTTTCAGGAGAACAAGTCAATACAGAAACTAGTTAAAGGACATGTGTAGGCTTTGTCTAGTTTCTACAAATCAGAACACACATAACTTCTTTGACAGTGGTTTTTCCAAAGAGTTTCTAGCATAAATGAAAACAATTGCTTTAGCTATTTCTTTGTTTGAGATTTCAGATCATCTCACAGTTTTTTTTTATCCAAGCTCTCATTAAACTTCCTAAATAACCACTTATCATGCCAGTATTTTGATCAAAGAGATCATTTTTCTATTGGTTGCACAAAGCAATGCAACTATTTCATGGACTTTGTGTCTTATGTTATGCAAATGGGCAACTATGAGAAAGTGAAAATTGGGTAAATTAGATTACAATTAAGTAGAACATAAAATTGAATAAAACCTTACTAAATTACTTGCAAAGGAAAAGAATGTATTTTTAGGGGAGGTGAAAAAACATTTCTAAAGTAAAGACCTAAGAAATAATTCTCTAATCCGTTGAAGAAAGAAACGAAACTAAATGAGAATAGTTTAACATAGAGCAAAAAATACCTTTATAAATGAGAACGACATGGAATAATAACCGTGGGTCCCAGGTTGTCAGTCATTTGTGACTAATGTTAACCGCGAAATTATTTTTTAAGAATTTTAAATCTTGTGTTAACTGAAAGTTAATAAATGCCTAAACATCTTTATTAGTTACTGAAGTCCTGCTCTTAATTATTAATATTTTAGAAGCATCAGTAGATTTTTATTTATTGAACTGAACTTTCTACAAATGCAGTGCAGCAGTAACAATGTGCATTTAGGAATAACGGCATTTTTCTAGGTAATTTTGAGGTATTCAGAGAAGACATACGGTTATTCAGGCAACAGAAGAAAGCATGCGTGTCTCCTTATGGAACTTATCATTTTAATTTTGATAGAATTTACATGTGGTTTAATGTTAATGCATTGATCAGTGTAAATGATCATATTTTAATGTACAATTATGCCCTGGATAATAAGGGGTGATATTTCTCTGGATGATCTTCTCTATGATTTTTTTTAGAGTAAAAAAAATCTCAAAGTATTAGTAGCTCTTATTAAGGGTGACTGGTCCCAACAGTTAGACTTCTATAGGCTTAACCTGTTCAGCACATTGCATCAGATCTATTCGTCCAGAGGAACAAAGCTTGTATCATCTGTTACATGGTGGCATAGTGCTTACCGATAGGGATATGATCTGCGAGGTCAGCAGTTTGAAACCACCGGCTGCTTGCTCTCTGGGGAAAAGACAGGGTTTTCTAGTCCCACAAACAGTTGCCTTCTTGGAAATCCACAGGAGCAGTTCTCCCCTGGCCTATAGGGTTGCTATGATTCAGAAAATCAAACTTAAAGTAGCTCGAGTGATTTCTGATTTTAAGGTTATTTATAAATTCATGTTTTAATAATTTATTTGGGAACATAAGATAAAAAGATGAAGGATTATAGGATATACAATACTAAAACTCTTCCAAGTGAGGCCTTTGGGAACGGGTCTAGAATAGGAGTGGGTCTCCTACTGGTCTTTTAAAATAAATACTAGTGAAACATTTGCAATATATTTAAAAAACCAATCTCTGTAAACCTAAGAACAAAATATCTACTGTATAATCTTCCTCTAACACTATAATGCAATGTATTGCAATTTGCAGATTTACCCTAAATATTTACCGTAAATGTGCATTTCTCTCTTCTAACTTGAGCAACATCTTGTTTCCTCATCTGAATCTTTGCATTAAAAAAATTGCTTCCTGAGCAGTTCAAGCGTTGGGCCTATTTAAGAACCAGGGGCCCTTGTCACTGTACTATACTCTTGGGCCTATTTGAGAGATCACCTGGGACATACTGTTATCATGCGTGACCCTCCGTCTCTGGGAGAGGGCTCCTTGTAGGAAGGCCCACTAGAGTGTTGTCGTTTATCACTTAGATTGCAATTATGGTGGTCTTTTTTATATAAAATGTTAGTGAAATCGTGCTCTGTATAGCAATAAGAAATACTCTTTCAATGCCTACTGTCAACGTAACTTGTTATACTCATTTTTATTTCCAGAAATACATTCCAGCAGCAATGTATTCATCTTGGGTTTTTCTCATTGGTTTCATATGTGTTTCTGATAGAAGTGAGCAGTATTCTGCTTCCATTTTCTTTTTTGTTCCTTGACTCCTGGAAATCACTGAAGATGTAGTGCTTCCTAAGTGTGGACGAGCTCTTCAATCGACTAAAACATGGTTTGGTAAGCACAGGCTTCACTGTAGTATGTAGTTCGTGTAGTTAATCTCCGACTAACTTCAGTGATCTGAGGGAGTCGTCTTCAATGTGCATACATCAAGCTGGCTATCTCAGGGACAAACACTGTAACATTAACTCCTTAATATTGATCTTCCTCCCAAGGAAATGTCCATGTTAATTTTAGTATGCTTTCCTCATATCCATAGCTAGAGGTATGTTAGCTTGAATTGGGAAAAGATCAATCTGCATACCAGTCATATCAGAAGAGTTTATTCATATAAAATACCTCAATTTTCTGTATTACTTATTTCCACATTACAATTGTACTGATGACGAATTTTAAGGGGTTGTCCTTTGTGGCATTATGGGTTAGTCTTTGGATTACCAACCCCAAAGTTGGTGGTTCAAAGCAACCAGCCTCCTTTGGGGAGAAAAATGCTGCTGTAAAGTTTCATTGTGTCAGAAGCCCTACATAGAGCCACTGGAATTGCCTTGATGGCAAGGGATCTGGTTGTTAGCCTTAAAAACCCTTTCGGGCAGTTCTATTCTGCCTCAACAGCAGCAAGTTTTGCTTTATGTATCCTTTACCTTAGGGACTCTGGTAGCACAGAAGTCAAAGCACTTGGTTTCTAACTGAATGGTTGGTAGTTTGAACCCACCAGCTGCTCTGTGGGTGGGAGGAGGTGGGAGGTAGTCTGCTTCCATAAAGTTTTACATTTTTTACAGGGTCACTGTGAGTCAGAATAACTCGATGCAAACAGGAATCTTTTACCTTATAAATTATGGTTTTTATGTCAACGCAGATTCTCTTCCCTCCATTGTCGTTTAAAGTGATTAAGAAATTTAAGAACAGGAATGAGAATTTGGCCTAATATCAATATTCATTTCTTTTTATGCATGTTACTCACATGCTATTAAGTGCAACAAAAATTCTATTTTAAGAAAATTAACTTTGTTAAATCCAAAGTATGCTTCCTATAAAAAGTTGATATTCAGTGGAACAATGATTGTATAAGTAAAAATCGATTTCAAATGTACCCAGTGTGGGAAAGAAGCATAGTCTAGGATTGAGCATGAACCAAATACAGGATTTGTTATTTTCCCCTGAATTGCGCAAATACAGCTATCACTTAACCTTTCTGTGCCTCAGTTTTTCTACCTCCAAAACAGTAGATTCTCCGTGTTGATTGTTTTGAATGTTAGCATTTTGGCCACTGTTTTGGTCATCTCCGAGTTCAGAATGTCTTTGGAGCTGACATGGTGTGAACTGACAGATCCACCAAGGATGGTGCCCGGAACTCACAATACTGTGTGTGAGGAAACAAAGAGAGCACTGCAAAGTGTTAAGTTTTCCTTTTTGCTTTAAAAAGATTTTATATATTCTATTGTAAGTTATGGAAATTAAATAAGGATTTTAAAAATCTACATCGAAAGGTCAATTTGATGGTGTGACATCTGACCTGACTTATTCAGAAACTATAATAACCTGGGAAATGGATCTATTTTGTTGTATTGAATTTACAATGAATGATGCTGAACTTCCTGTTTTCAAGCAGATTGATCTCGATGAACTATCAGACAGCATATTAATGTCAGAAAGTGCCAAACCACTAGTGCCAAAGGATCATATTGAATTGAAAAGTTCAGAATATCTCTTTTATTTGTCAGAATAAAATAATTTGATGCCACCCCCCCAATATTTTTGGCATTTTGGAAAAGTTAAAAGGTACTGCTTTTCAGTAGCACTTCTGAGCTTTTGTCTTTTTAAATGATGGGTATTATTTTCTTGTTAAATGGAGTATGACGACAGCCCTTTGTATCCTTGGCTTCCATATCAGTGGACACAAACAACCTCAATTAAAAATATTCAGGGGAAAAAAGCAATTAAGTGGTCAAATAAATTCCTCATTGGCTAAGAGGGAGCACAAAATGCTATTTACATAGCTTTTACATTGTACTGGATATTATACGTAAGCTAGAAATGATGTAAGTATATGGGAGAATGTATGTAGATTATATGCAAACACTACACCATTTTATATATGGGACTTGAGCATCTACAGACATTGATATCCCTGAGGGTCCTGAACTAATCCCCTGTAGATACTAAGGGTTGACTGTAATCATGAAAGAAGAAGAAAACTAGATAAAAAAATTTAAACATTGATTAACTGCATAAAAGATTGTTCATGTAAATGTATCAGGGGAGCTTCCTATTAGCATACATACATATTTGTTAATGGGTAAGAGTTACTTATATTTTGCTTTATAGAAGTAGTTATAGCATGTTGTAATTGCCTTACGTGAATAAAGAGGATATTAAGTTTTCCAGTAATATTTATTAATCTGTATGTATTTTTAAATAAAATAACATTACTAGCTGAACATGTTGCTCACCTCTTTACCCCCCTACTTGACATGATTTTATAGTTTCAGGTTCCCTATCCAATCCAGCAATAAAAATTTCCAGTTTTCTTTGTACATTTCCATAGTGATATAGAAAACTATATGTTTATATCTTATGGGCACATCTATGTTGTCTGGAGAAAGCATAGTCTTTCTTCTCTAGCATATGATTACCTCCTGATACAATGAAATGATTGTGTTTAATTTTCTGATTCATTTAATATAACTCTTTACATGATTTTTAGTTGTATGATATATATAATATCTTATATAAATATTTTAAACCCCTGGGAAACTAGAGGTTCATAACACTTTCTAATGCTCTATTTTCTTTCTCACTCACTCACTACAATTGAGTCTATGTGAATGCATAGTGAGCCTAGAGGCAGGGTATAATTACCTCCTGTGGATTTCCAAGACAGCCTGTTCATAGGAGTAGAGTCTCATCTTTTTCCCAAGGTGCTTCTGGTGGTTTAGATCTTCTGGCCTCAAAGTGAGCAGCCCAACACATAACCACTACACTACCAGGGCTCCTCTTTATTTTCTTAGTGTTCTGGTAATCTTTTTATTAACTGAGGATTGTGTTCATTTGAGCAAAAATATTTTTCCTGAGCTATATCCAGATAGACTTAATTCCTCAGTTTGATTAAGTATATACACAGAAATCAGAAACAAACATTTTCAGAAACCACAAAATATTTATATAGATAACCTTTACCATACACATTTTTGCCACAATGTAAAATTGTTTACAAAAAATTCCCTGGTTGGATACCACCAGATTGTTTGCTTACCTGCTGGCCAAGGACAGTGACTGTTGAGTGTTAGCTGTATACCTAAATACCCTGCCCTTAAAGGAACTTCTGCTCTGTTCTCTGTTGAGCACAACTCCCTACCCCATGTTGTTAGTGTTGTCAGCATATTTGCTGGAATATCCATCACATTTAATTGTATATTTTGAACCTCACACAATAATCTCAAAGGTTTGAGTTGTAGAGGTGAGACCTGAAGCCAAGAAAAAATAGAAATAAAATATTTAGTTACCTTGGTCTATATTTTCAGTTTAGAGAAGAGAGAAATTAATTCTAGCTCAAGAAATTTGAAGGAATTGGTATTGGAACTAGACCTTGGTAAACAGGATAGTAGAGCTACCAGTCAGGAAACAGACACGATAAATCAGTGAAGCTGTTTGAAATCTCATGATCTGCTCCTTCCCTTTAATTTGATTTACTTAATCACTTTAATAGTTTTCTATAATTGCTATGGCAAATTATCACAGACGTGGTGGTTTAACACAATACAATTATTCACTTAAAAGTCTGAAGGTCACTTGATTACAATCAAAAAGGGCTGATAGGATGACATTCCTTTTGCAGGCTCTAGAGGAGTCTCTCCCTGTCATTTTCAGCACCATGAGGCTGTCCTTATTCTTAGTTGGTAGGTCCTTTCCTCCAACTTCAAAGGTGATGATGTCGCATCTCTCTAACCAGTCTTCCATCCTCAAGTCTCATTCTCTGACTCTGAAACTTCTGCCCTTCTTACAAGGAAGCTTGTGACTAATTTGGCTCCATTTGGAAAATCCCCTGCTCTATAGGTTTGCTATGAAGAGTTCCATGGGAAAAAATATTGAATGATGCAGGAAACATCAAAAGAAGATGGAAGGAATACACAACACCACTGTACAAAAAAGATTTGGGTGACATTTCACCATTTCAAGAGGAAACATGATCAAGAACCAATGGACCAAAGAAAGACGTCCAATCTACACTAAAGGCATTAGCAAAAAATAAGGCTCCAGGAATTGACAGAATACCAAGTCCAATGTTTAAGCAAGCTGTTGAAACACTGAAGTACTCATCTATATCACAAGTGACTGGAAGAGGCCCATATGTGTGGTCATTCAAAAAATGAGGACATTATCAAACAATATCATTAATATCACATGGAAGCAAATTTTGATAGAGCTAATTATAAACTGGTTGCAGCACTGCACCCAAATTTAGGCTGAATTCAAAATAGAATGTGGAACAAGGGATATCATTGCTGACATTACATGGCTCTTGGCTGAACCCAAATAATACCAGAGATGTGCTAGGCTGAGTTTTATAGAGAAACAAAACGAGTGACACTCATATGTGTAATAAAGAACTTTATATAAAAAATGAATTTCTTATAGCAAGATAGCCCCATTCAACTCAAATCCATGGCTCACATGCTAGCTGGAGGCCCTTAGCCATATGCAGCTGTGTGTAGCAGATGAAGTGGGAAGTTAGAACACAGGGCAGGGAATGCATAGTTCTGGGGATCCAAGGCCCAGGAACATGGTAGGCACCAACAGTTCCTAGATGTGAAACATAAGACCTAATCACGCAGGAAAGTCCTTAAAGACAGGACAGCAAGCCATCCATAGCATCTTTTATTAAAGACTATGTCCTGATTGAGATTGATATACCTCCACACTCCACACAGGTCCATCAATTTGACATAAAATTTAATCATCAGATGCTTATCCATGTTTTATTGACTATGCAAAGGATTTTACTGTGTGGACCATAACAAACTATATGTAACATAGAGAAGACTGGGAATTCCAGAACACTTCATTGTACTCACGCAGAAACTGTACATAGACCAAGAGGCAGCTGTGTGAACAGAGCAAGAGAATAGCACATAATTTAAAATCAGGAGATGTGTACATCAGGGTTGTTTCCCGATACCTCATCAATCTAGATGCTGGGCAGAGTCAGCGAAGCTGGGCTGCATGAAGAACATGGCATCAGGTCTGGAGGGAGGCTCAGGAACAATGTGATATGTAGGTTCCACAACTTAGCTTGCTGAGAGTGAGGACTTGAAAGACTTGCTGATGATTAATGACTGCTGCCTTCAATATGGATTGCAACGCAATGCAAAGAAAACCATGATCCTTGCCACTGGCCTATAGACATCATGAGAAAGACAAGCTCAAAGTTGCCAGTGACTTCATTTTTGTCGGACCCACAATCATGCTCATGGAAGCAATAGTCAAGAAATCAAAAGACAGACTGCATCGGGCAAATCTGCTGAATAGTCCTATTTAAAGTGTTGAACAGCAAGGATGTCACTTTGAGGACTAAGGTGCTCTTGATTCACATCATGGGATTTTTAATCACCTAATATGCATGTAAAAGTTGGCGATTGAATAGGGTAGTCTGAAGAAGAACTGATGCAATTGAACTGTGGTGCTGGCAAAGATACTCCTTGGATGCAAGGATAGCAAGACTTCATCTCGCGTACTTTGGACATGTTCTCCTGAGAGACCAGTCTCTGGACAAGGATATGTTTGGTAGAGGAAGATCCTTGATGACACAGTGGCTGCAACAATGGGCTCAGACTTAACAATTGTGAGAATGGCGCAAGATCAGCCAGTGTTTTGTTCTGTTTTACAATGGGTCACTAAGAGTTGGGACTAACCCTATGGCACCTATATAATGACATCTATATATCCTTCCTTTTTATTGTGGAGTAATATTTTCTGTATGAATATACCATAGTTTCTAAAATCCATTCACCTGTTGATAACATTTGGGTTTCTAATGTTTTATTATTACAATAAAGCTGTTGTTGAATGTTTACAAGTCTTTTGCTTTCAAGAAATGAAATTTATTACAAGAAACGAAATTTTACTGAGGTAGATTGTCTGGATAGTATGGTTGGTATATATTTTTAAGCAATTACCAAATTGTTTTCCAATAGTTGTACCATTTTAAATTTCTAAAAGTTTATAAATATGTCATGATCAGGCTTGAGCACATATATTGTACAAAATTTGCACTTAAATAACTAAAGTGATTTGGGTGTTTAAGGAGCCTGGATCTTACTAGCACGGTATAGTAACATGCAAAGATGACACACTATGTGATATGAGTTGTCAGGTGAGAGAACTGGATAATGAATTTAGAGGAGTCTGTGGGTACAGTGATAAGAGAAAGCTGATTAGATATGGCTAGGCTTAGCTGGAATGGTTAGAACACTGGCGGAAATGAGCAGAAAGCAAATTCATTTTAGGCTAAATTAGTAAGCTTCCTTTTCTAAGTGTTCCTGTTCATATGAACGAACCACTGCTTTCAACTGTTCTCTGCTTCCAAGGGTCTCTGTTGGCTTCTTTATCAATTACTGCCAAATAAACAACCCTAAAATGAGTAGCTTAAGATAACAGCCATTTGTCCTTTCTCATACATCTATGGGTCACTTAGGCAGTTCTACTGATCTGGACTGAACTTGGCTGATTTCAGCTGGGTTCACTCATGGGTCAGTTATCTAGTTCACTGGGCAGATCTGCTACTTGACCAGGTTCTCATGTCTGTGGCTTGACTGGAGTAGTTAGGTTCACATTTCGGACTCACTTGGCCTCATCTTCCAGCAGGCTCACCGAAGCTGCTTCCTCATGGTAGTTTAGGCTAGGACTTGGTCAGCTATCACTGTACAAAGTTCTGTTGGTCTAGAACTGTAAATCTTTCCGGAAGCAGGAAGCAAACGACCGCGCCGTTCTTCCCGCTGGCGGACGCCGGGTCACACGGTCGGCCTTCCGCGCGCCCACTGCGCCTGCGTACGTCGCGCCGCCGCTGGCGTCACTTAGCCGCGTCCAGGTTCTCCGGGGCTGACTGCGCCTGCGCACGTCGCGTCGCCGTCGGCGTCATTTTACCGCGTCCAGGTTCTCCGGGCTGATTGCGCCTGCGCACATCGCGCCGCTCCTGGCGTCACTTAGCCGCGTCCAGGCTCTTCGGGGCTGGGTTAGGTCCTTGGTTCCGCAGTGGCAGGACCAGCGGCACTTCCGGGCAGGTCTCTCGCAGCGCTCACTCACGGGGGATGCCTGCACTTCCTAGTGGGTGGCGAGGACGACGGCAGCTCGGCGAGCGGAGGAGTAGGCGACCCAGGGGCTCTGTGCGGAGGTGCGGCCCGCGGTGACCCGGCCTGATCGCGAGTGGCAGTGCGGGGCCCGCCTGCCCACGCGGCGAAGACGCACCTCTCCTCGGGCGAGCTCGGAGGGCCAACCTGTGGGCCGGCCCGCCTGCCTAGGGCCGGTGGAGGGTCCCTCAGGAGCGACTGGCTTTGTTTCCTTCCTCGGGAACAATGAGCTGCGCGTGTTCCGAGGAACCCCGCCGTGAGTTAAATTCTCTCAGATTCCCAATAACCCGGCGTGGGCCATGCCCGTGCCACATACTTAGTGCATTGAACAGCCACCTCTTCTCGCGAGGGCTTTCAGAAAACGGTGCCAGCTACGGTGTAGGTATTATCTGACAGGTCAACAAGCCATGTCAGGCTGCTACAAGGCAAAGTTTTGAACTAATTATTTAATTTTCCAACTTTCATAAAACCACCGAATCCTTGTATCTGTCTCCATACAACTACACACATCTAAATATAGCAGGGTAATTTTAAAAAAGCATTGCTACAACATCATAACACCTTTACTGAGCAAAACTATCAAAATATGAAGATATTATTTTTTGACGTAGCCTCTTCTATGTTTATACACACCTGAAAGGTGAGTTACCATCTTTTAACCCTTCCCTGAAGACTTCTGCTGCCTTTCATGGACACCATATCAAAATGGCAGTTTGGGCAGCCACAAGAGGAAGCATTCTTTAAACTGGTTGCAAAGCTTCACTGATTCAAATAGCTGCCCACTGAGTTTTGTTAAAATTTTGGTGTTAGCCTTGACCTCAATTGTGTTTTCTCTTGGCACACAAAATTCTGTTTTCGGAGCTAGGACATGTTATTACTGAAAGCACTTGTTAGTAGACACACTAAATGAAGAGACTTGTTTAACCACATTTTCTTAGAAATAAACTTGTGTATGTATGAATTCTATACCTTGTGGCTTACCTTCATATACTTGCCTTTGGTTTTGATTTCATTCATGCTTTTTCTAGGTTTTTATTTCATTTAATAAGGGACTATATATTGCTGTGTTTCTAGACGTCTTATATGTCTTTTAAAAAATAGAATATGAGAACAGATCGTTGTTTTATTCTTGTCAGCTATTAACGTAGTATTGTGCACATGCTACATTTGGTTAGGTTTCAGACAGTTTGTAAAAATAATGAGTGTGATAGCCAGTAACTCAGCCTTTTTGCCTATTTTTGCATTTCTTATTTCAGGCTGGAGCTGTTCTGCCAGGGTTTAAAAACTTTTTAGATGGGAAAAGGGGTAGTTTTGAAGAAGATAGGAATGAATAAGTCATATTCTTCCAGGCTTTTTTTTTTATTCCCCTCCTTCCCTCCAGGCTTGTTTTCATAAGACCTTACTAAACTTACATGTAAGTTAAAAGTTTTAAATTTATAAACAAAGGAATCTTAATCCGAAAGGGATCACAATAAAGGAATCTGGATAGAGTGGGAGAAAAATGTAGAACAAAGCTCAAAATCATTTTAAAAAAAAACCAAACCAGGTTTACTAGTTTTGTGGATTACAGGCCTTAGTCACTCTTTCGGTCTGGAAATGAATTCACCCTTCTGGTTCATGTTCAGCCAAACAATACAGAAATCTGTAAGTAAGATTGCACATACTCTGTAGAATAACAATCCATTGACATCGAAAGGGCAGCATTTGCCGGAGGACAAAATTCAAAAGGCAGAAAGGGGTCAGAAAGAGGGAGCAATAAAAATAGAAAGCACAGGAAGTGGTTTAAGTGATGTTACATTGTGAGGATTGCAATCCTTGTGCAACACTGTATGAACTGTTACATGAAAAAACTTGTGCCATGAAAACCTTCACCAAATTCACAATAAAATGTTTTGTTTTTAAAACTACCGTAGCTTTAGAAACCTTATGGGGCAGGTATACTCTGTCCTCCAGGTTTTCTAAGAATCAAAGTTAGCTCGATGGCAGTTGTTTTGCTCGGTATATGAGGATTACAGCAACAATCTATGCTGGAGTTCTCTATGAAGAGTGAAGCACTTTCTAAATGTAAGGATTAAATGTTGTCATAACTGTCATTCATTACTATATCCTTCAGAGAACCTAGCATTGGGACTTTCATTTAAATAAGTGCTCAATGCTTGTGACTGGAGTAATAAACACTTGATAATTGCATGTGGAAATAAAGAATCCAAAATTAGGTTTGGAAGTTTAAGTTTTCCAATAGTTGTGTTATTTTTTTAGAACAGGATTCTGAGGTGTTATTAGTACGTGCTCTTTTTACAAACAGTTTTATTGTTATATAATCCACATACCATACAGTTCAGTAGTTTATTCACATCAAGAAGAGCTGTGCAATCATTACCACACGTAATTTTAGAACATTTTCTTTTTTCTTGTACTCATTGTTATTAGCTCTCCATTTCCCTCCAATCTTCCTTGCCATACCCCAAGAAACTGTTAATCTAGTTACTGTTTCAATAGGCTTACCTATCCTGGATTTTATATACAGAAAAACATACAATAACAAAAAAAATGACCAACAAAACAAAAAATCAGAAAAGCAGAAAATATTACAAAGTAAAACAAATTTAAAATGGGTCAAAGGGAACTCAAACGATAAAGTACCAAATTTGAACCTAACTGAATCTTCAGTAATCTGCCTTCCAGCATGATAGCAAGACTATTCACTTCCTAGTCTGGTCAGAGGGGACTCACTGGAGGCTTCCTCTACTTGTTTTGCCTCTTCACTTTTTTTTTTTTTAACTGAAACAACTTTTTATTGGGTCAAGATGGACATCAACTAAGATAATTATATTTTAATCTAACTGTGGCACCATAATCAACTTTCAAATGCTCTGTCTGATAACAAGGCTCTTTACGCCCCTCAACTGGTCAGAGGGAATTCACAGGAGGCTTGATTTACTTGTGGACCCTGCACGTGGATTTTGAGCTTCTTTCATCCGTAGCCTTTTGCAGTCCTGGTGTTCACAGTTTACTTACACGCTGTAACCTCTTGGTTTGCTCTCTGTACAGTGCTGCAGTGACATTTTATTATTGTGTACCTTAGAAAGAGTGCATGCAAACCACTCAGCAGTCCCTAGGTAGGCACCTAGTATTAAGAATGAGTTAGACTTGTTTTTAAGATACACAGTATAAAACATAGTTCACTTGTATTAAAAACATTTGACTTTATGACATTTTTTCCCTTTTCATTAGAAGATAATAAACATCAAGATGGGGATTTTTGATTGGTCTATGTTTTGATAATTGAACAGGATAGACTTGCCTGTTGTAGAACCTCATTCTCATACCCAGCCGTAAGCATTTGTGCGTGCCTAATTGTATTTGTGTAAATAAGCTTGAAGTAGAACAGCTATATCATTTTTTTTACAAGAGCCCTAGATTAAAATACATTAGAATTTGGTAAAATAAATGAATTGTTTCAAGTTCTTTAGATTTTTATGGAGCCAATGGGCTGCTTATGGTCCCACCATCTTACCCTTCAGTAGCATCCTACTGACCTTTACTGAAGCACTGTCTGCCACAGTGACTTTTTCCAGAAAAACTGCAGATGAACTCACAACTCAAAGCCTTGGCACTTGCTTTTTCTCTTTTAAGACTGCTTTTCTCCCAAGTCTTTTAAGCCTTTAGTCTGTGTTACCTCCTCAGTGAGGTCTGTTAAGCACTGTAATTAAAAAAGACTAAAGTCCTCCTTCCCCAAAACCCCTTTACATACTTCACATTTTATAGTAGTGTTGACCATCTTCCAATAGCTGAGAAGACTTCAGAAAGGTTTTGAAAAGGGCAATTGAAATATAGTGAAACATGAACTTTAGGAACCCCTAATGCCATATGAAGATCTCACTTGTTTTGCTTTGCCTTGCCACGCACTACCTCTAATGGAAGGTAAATCTCACCAGGCAGGGATCTTGTCCTTTATGCACTGTTTTATCCCCTGTTCTAGAATATAGTAAATGCCCAGTAATGTCTTTGGATTGTGTAACTCAGATAAACACTTGTCTACAGGGAGCTCAATGAAGGGTTTATGAGTTATGTACATAAATAGCTGTCATACAGGCTGAAATATAAGTATCCCAAGAGAGCCACAGGTACATCTGAGGGGTGTAGGTTTCAGCTGAGGCTCATTGAGAAGGCGCCTTTTGAACGGGGCACTTTTCAGTTGAAACACATAGTGTGAACAGAAACATGGAAGGGGGAAAGTAGAAATAGATTAGTGTGTTGGCCTTTTGTATAATAAAGTATATGATTATTGGAAAGTAACATTTAAGAGACAAGTTGGACCACATAAGGAAAGATTTTAATTACCGGGTTACAAAATTTTTACTTTGGGCTGTGTTTAGAATGGGCCGCCACTCTAAATTTTAAGCAGGAGAATGACACATACAGTGTATGGTAAGTTAGCATTGACTTCATCTGTGTCCATTTGGGTAGAGAGAAGCAGAGATGCAGGGTTTAGTTTGAGCACATGTGAGGCTGTATTTAGAAGTGAAGTCCATCTGACACTCGTGGCACGCATGACACTCAGGCATGATTAGGTTGCTGATGGTTGCTGAACACACCAAGGAGTAGATTGAACAGAGACTGAGAGACTGGAGTGAGCTGGTGCTTGACGAAGTAGGGAGGGCAGAAGGCTGAGAATGAGGTGATACCAGCCGTGTGACAAGTTAGTTACCCTCTTTGACAAATATACATACAATTAATGTATGATTTTTAAAGTTTACGAACTTTGGTGGTTGTGTTTCTTACTCTAAGCCATTTTACAAAGCCAGAGTTAACTTACGATTTCCCTGTAGACTTCAGAAGGCCAATCCATTTAGTTATATTACATGTTCTCCACATTGTAGACGTAGGTGAATTAATCTCATCTTATTTTCTTTGAGATATATTTATTTCATCCTGTAGTCCACATAGGTATTTGTAAATATTAGTAAATTAAGTTATAAATGTTTATAAAATAAACAATGGAAATCTTAAGAGTTTAAAATTTAAATACGTTAATTTTAGAATCTATCTGTTGAATCCTTGAGGGAAGGACCTTTTGGTCATCTTTGTAACTTTATTGTCTGGCACGTAGGATGTAGGGAGTCTGTTTATTGAACAGATTGTCTCCCATAAGCAACAATAGGAGTTGGGGTGGGCTTTCCACTGTTTCGACAAAGTAAAAAAGGATAAATTGCTTACTGCAGCTCATAATGTCTGCTTTGGGAACCTAATTGAAGTGAAATTTAGCAAGTTTACTTGTTTAGTTGTCTTTAAGCCTGGTCCTGCTTTATGGCTAATTAAAGAGTAAAAAATATGTTTGTGACAGCTTTCTGAACTGCCACTAGTTTGGGTCACCAAATGGAAGCAGAACATTACTAGGTTTCAGAATAAGGAATCAATGCATTTCTTTAGGGCCCTCAGGTTGATATCCTAGGTTAAAGGTCGAATGAGATAATTCATTTACTTAGCTTAGTACCTGTAAACTGCTTTATTATTTAAAGCCTTACAAAGTGTATGTTGCTTGTCGTCCTCCCCCGCCACACTCATATACCCCACAACTGGTATATAGTTCCACCAGTGAACAAATAGGACCAAATTGAAACAAAAAAATCCAATCTAATTTTAAAAGGCTTTTATGAATCAAGTTTACCAGTATAAATAAGTACCTTCCCACCTACCCTCCTCCTCATCTCTGGGTGTTTGCTTTGTTTTTAAGATTCTGTTGTAGTAAAAGGCACGTAGCAGATGTTTGCCATTTTAACCATTTTTAAGTGTACAATTCATATAGTATCACCTCTGTCCATTTCCAAAAGTTTTTGAAATGAGTGCTTTTTGTGTGGAATTTTTTTCCTGGATACTCAGTAGTTTATTTTAGGATAAGCTTGGATAAATTGATAGTTACATTTTGATGTTTAAGAAGGCTTCAAAAATATGTAGAAAAAATAGAGTAAAAGATAATGGGATTTGGGAGTGGTTGAAAATGCTTTTGTAACAGCCTGACATGTGCCTGACCTTGAGCTGAGAGTGGGCTCTCAGTAGAGGCAGTGGTTACTTGCCTTTGAGGCAGAGTAGAAGTTCTCCATAGGGGTCGGAAAGAAAGGGTGATCTCCACGTGTGCAGAGTAGAAGTTCTCCATAGGGATCGGAAAGAAAGGGTGATCTCCGCGTGTGCAGAGTAGAAGTTCTCCATAGGGATCGGAAAGAAAGGGTGATCTCCGCGTGTGCAGAGTAGAAGTTCTCCATAGGGATCAGAAAGCTGGCAGCGTTCAGAAGCAGCCGGCCAGTCCTTCCTTTGAACCTTTTGTTTAGTGACTCAGTGCTTAATCATCTGAATTCCCTAAGGGGAAGCTACTGTTTTAACAGTCCACGAGATTGGAAGGAAGGTCATTTGATGAGAGCCAATAATCTTTGTCGGGAAATGAAGTAGATGAAGTGAAGGAAAGATCTGGCCTGACTTCTTTATACTCTAGAAAGCTCTATATGTGTGATTGATCCAACTGGGAACATTAGAAAATCAGTTAAAAAAAAGAAAAGAGCTCTTTATACTTTTGTCTTTGAAACTTCCCATAATAAGTAGATAAAATGGAAAAGAAAAAAGGGTTTTAAAGAGCTCTATGAATAGAGTAGAATTACTCCACACGGTTTCCGAGACTAACTTTTTATGGAAGCAGACTGCTTCATTTTTACCCAACAGAGCAGTTGATGGTTTTGAACAATCAACCTTTTATGGTTAGCAGCCCAACACGACTTACAGAGCCACCAGGGCTTCTGAATTTTCAAATTGCTTTTGTTATTGCTAGGTGCCACCAGGTCAGTTCCAAGTAATAGTGACTGTATAACTGCCTAGACTTGTCCATCCTCACAATTGGGTCGTCTTTTTCCTTCATCCTCCACATCACCAAGCAGAGTCAAGGCAAAACAAAACAAAAACAAGGGGGTTGTGTTGAGATTGGAGCCTTTATAGTCTGTTGGGATTGTAAACCTGTGACCATAGGGTGACAGTGCCATCCTGTGAGGACCTCACGAGCAGAATGTACTTGAAATGAAAGCCCTTGAGATAATCCTGTCTCCCTTTTTCCCTGCCCTTCACCCAGGACACTCTACTGACTTTTTTAATGCGTGCACACTTAGCAAAATGGCCACTGCTAAGCAATGTGGAGTTGAGACTTCTCTGATGATGCAGAATTGTTCATTTATGTTTTATACTTCACATTAGGCATCAGATTATGTGGTGACTGATATGGGATTATATGTCTGTCAAAACTGAGCTTTCAATTGCTCTTAACTTGCTCACAAAACTGGTATGACTGTAGCTTTGCGCAGTGGCAATATCGTAGCCAGTGAGGTTTATCCAAGGCGCGATTATTGCTAATTGAAAACTTTTCCCAATACCCCGCCGTGACGACTTGAAATATAGTCGGCATTGGCAATTTTTGACAGTCTCTACAGAGAAAAAAACAAACAAACTGGTATGACCATATCCTAAACAACTGGGAATAGAAATACTATTATGTCCCAGCAATCCCTTACTTGTTATATACCCTACAGAAGTAGCACAAATAGGTATTTTTGTGAGCACTGCTCATAATTGCAAAAAGATAGAAACAAGCTAAATGCCAACCAGTAGGCCATCTATAAACAGATGTTGGTACACACGCTCAATGGAATGTTACACATCATTAAAGAATGGTGATGAAGCTGTAAAACACATCATGACATAGATGAATTTGGAGGACATTAGGCTCTGTGAAGTTAGTTAATTACAAAGGGGCAAATATTGTGTGAGGCTGTGGGGGATTAGGGGGGGCGTGGAGTGTAGACCCAAAGCCCATCTGTAGACAATTGGACATCCCCTCACAGAAGGGTCATAAGGTAAGGTAGAGATGAGCCATTCAGGGTGCAGTATAGCATTGATGAAACACACAAGTTACCTCTAGTTTTTTAAGGCTTCCTTCCCCCCACTATCATGACCTCAGTTTTACCTTACAAATTGAATCGGACCAGAACATGCACACTGCTACAGAAAAGGGCCCACTACACAGGGAATCCAGGATAGATAAACCCCTCAGGACCAACAATGAGAATAGAGATACCGGGAAGATTAGGAGAAGTTGGAGGGAGAAAGGGGCATTGACCACAAGGATCAACATATAACCCCTTCCCAGGGGGATGCACAAGGGAAAAGTGGGTGAAGGGTGACAGAGGATGGTAATAAGATGAAAATAACTATAACTTATCAAGGGCGGGTGAGGGAGGGGGAAATGAGCTGATAGCAAGGGCTCAAGTAGAAAGAAAATGCTTTGTAAATGATGACAGCGTATGTGCAAATGTGCTTGACACAATGGATGAATGTATGGATTGTGATAAGAGATGTAAGACCACTAATAAAAGTATTTAATAAATAAAAATGACAGGAAAAAATTGTGTGAGGCCATTGTTATAAAAGACAAATTCAAGATAAAAATTTTTGATAACAAAAAACCAGATTTTTAACGTAGGGGTAGGAGAGAAGGGAAAGCAAGGACTACATTGTAGAATGTTGTTAGCTAAGTTGAAAGAGAAAGTGATAAGGCTACAAGAGAAGAAAAAGAAAAAGGTGAGCAAGTTCTTGGAAGGTCTGATAAGTTGTTTAAATTGTTAAATACAAAAATGCTGTGAAGTGTAAGCCCGCACCTAATTCACAAGAAAAAAATTAGTTAAGTAGTAAAAAGGTCTGCATTGAGCATAGTTCTTTTTAAAGAACTACCTATAAATTGAAAGCTTAGATAGGAACTTTAAGTTGATTTGGGACGAACAACTCAGGAAGGAAAGTTGTGAATGGGTGGACAACTTGAAGAATGTAATTAATGTGAATTGTATAAGTAAAAACTGTTGAAATATTTGTTTTACTAAATACATTATCAACCACAAAAATTTAAAGAAAGGAAAAAGAAATATGTGGGAACCACAATCTTCTACACAACATACAAATTAAAATGCTGCCACTTTAATGCCTGGAGTGGTATCTACACAGTCCGGTGATGCTGTGTTTACGAGCATAGTTTTTCCTAGCCCTTGTTTTATGTCTCCCTTGAAGGTCAAAAGCGGTCTTCGGGCAGTCAGTGAATGAACATAAACACATACAGAATATGTAGGGTTGGATAAAGTAAGAGGCAGGGCGGATCAAAGACATTGTTAATGGGGCAAGGTCTCATCACTCGGAGAAAGGAAAATTAGGTTAATGAAGTCAAAGTGATCATAACTGAATTACAAATTAGTTTGAGGACTAAAGATCCTAAAACCAGGAAATTGTAGGCAGTTAGTTATTAATCATCATCAGCTTACATACTGTGTTTTCTCTGCTTGCTACATTTCTCAGAGCTTATGAACTGGGTATTTAGAAAGATTTTTTCCCCATGGGTTTCCGATAGAAAGGTTTTTGTAGGCTCCTGTGGTCCTGTACTTCCCGTTCTAGTCGTACTGCCTTACTCATTGAGCCTTCTGGTGCTGCCGTCCTGCAGAGTGCTCTGCTCTAGTGCCACGCCCCACACCTCTGGTAAGCATTCATCGGCACTTTTGTCAGGCTGTACTAACAAAATAACTGAAATCTGCCTTCTCAATAAACCCACTGGCATTGAGTTGATTCTAATTAAAGTGACTCTATAGGACATAGTAGAATTGTTCCTTATCCATTCTGAGACTGTAAATCTTTGTGGGAGTAGACATTTCCCTCTCTTGGGGCGCCTGCAGGGTTTGAACTGGCTGTCAACCTTGTACTTTGCAGTCAGATGCTTGATCCACTGTGCCACTAGAACTTCTTGCCATTTTTCTATTCTCCTTAATGAGTATATTTTCATATTCTTAAATCCATATATATTTCTAATAAGTAATGAAAACTTAAGAGTAAACTAATGTTTAGTTTCTATCGATTCAAAAAGCACAATTGTGAAATTTATATATTTAAGTTAGATTTGTATATTGTTATGGTTGGATTTTTCTGTAAAAATTTAATCAGCAAAGTTTTATTACTGTGGACAGTTATCTAGGACTAGATATTTTTTTCTATAGTAAACTTGAGTTTATAAATCATTTCTAACAATTTTATCACATTAAGTATTGCCATATGAAGGAATAGATTGGCATTAAATTTAGTGAGTATGTGTGTCATCAGTAATAGCAATAAAATGTTTCTCTGAGGAGATAAGAGGAGTGCCATTCCGACTTACATGAGACTTCTTCAGATCATTCTGTAAAAACCGCATTCTAATTTTTTTTGCTTAGAATTGAAGACTGCCCCTTCCTGCTCCAGAATCAGCAATTTCTCTGTGGTGTGATCAATGTAGTTCACAGGAACTTCTTAAGTAGCAAACGACATGAACCAAGGGCGTGGAAAATATGACTTTTATATTGGTCTGGGATTGGCTATGAGCTCCAGCATTTTCATTGGAGGGAGTTTCATTTTGAAGAAAAAGGGCCTCCTGCGGCTTGCCAAAAAAGGCTCTATGAGAGCAGGTAAGTTGTGTCTTACGTGGCGTCTGATAAGACATCAGTATATGAGTATATACTGAGATTTGTTAACTGAAGTCACCCTTGACTTTATTCCTAGTGAGTATGCTCAAAACTTTGAACTGTGGAAGAACTCCTGATTCTACAGAAATTAGATCAGTTTTTTTCGCTAGGAAACTAAAAAATTGAGACGTTAAAATAAGCCAGGTACCCACTCCTTTAGTTCCGCTTGTTGTTGGTTTTTTTTTTAACCAAAGTGGGAATAGGGACCAATGTCTAATTAGCATCTAGCCTTTTCTTTAGATTTTGATAGGCCTGCAGAGAAGGAAAATACAAAAAAATTTAAAAAATTAAGACAAGGATTTGTGATAGTTGAACAACTTTAAGGGGAATTCTGCCTTTTCTCTTAGATTTCTTAGATAATTTCAGTGTATCAGGAAAGAAAGAGCTTCCCTGACTTAAGGTTCAGAAGTAAACCTCCAGGTGGTGTAGGTTTTTTATCCAAAAATTACTGACAAAATCAGAATGTTCTTTGGGAAGACTGGACATAATTGAACCCCACTTTTACTCCATAATTTGCCTCTTTTTGACAGCTTCTACTGTCCCAGTATTGCATCACGACTGTGATTCATCCTGCCTGTGCTTCACTTTTAGATCTGTTTCAAACCGGAGAAGACATAACTTTGACAATGAAAATATCACTTTCTTCTGTGCTACCTCTGTTGACAAACCTAATTCAGCGATCTTAAATCAGTATCATTTATTGGTTTATAGTGGACAAAGGAAAAAATATTGACATCTACTAGTTTCCTCAATCTCATTGTTTTTGATGCATTTTCATTTCCTTGATGAAAATTACAAAAATGGTTTTCATTTGCCGCCTACCATTTTTCTGACTTTTATCCATTTAATGAGAAAAATATATCTAAATTAATTCTAAGCCCTCTAAGCTCAAAATACTTATCTCTGAATGTGCATCAATTTGATGCAAACATAAACTCAGTGTTAATCCCAGTAAATATATTTCATTCATGAAAGCATTACTTCAGTAATAAATATAAATGTAGTCAAAAAGTTCTTCAAAAGTAAACATCAAATGTAAAGACAAATAGTTCAGTGGAGATTATCATGCTGACCAACCCAGGTTACACTTGGGATATGTTGAACTGAATATCTCCAAGGTTGTATACTGTTCAATATTATGAATTTCATACCAATATATAGTATCACATAGTTCCACCTATGTTAATAGTATATAGTTATGTTGATGTAAATAAAATAAGTTGTTTTTTAAAGAAAATGTGTGGTTTCATTCATGTGTCAATTTGACACACATCTGTGTCTGTAGAGATGGGTATATAAGCAATGTTCATAAGCTTGGTGTTCAGAATCAGTGACGTGACTTATTAGTCTGAGTGAAAGACAAGCCTGGGATGATTACCATGGTGGCCCCAGGCTGAGCAGTGCTCAATCTGTGCCTGACCACCACAGGACTATCCAAGGTGACTATCATAAGTGAGGTTACTTAAATTCAGACTAATTCATTAGAAGTTGGGACTATTATGTCATGGGATTTCACTTTACTAATGGCAGTTGAGTTTACAGTAAACAACCCGAATATAATTATTGGTTTAATTCCTTCACTTATGTATAGTTCTGACATTTTTAACATTTTTGTTCTCATATACACTTTACCTAAGATAGCCATAAAAATTGTTTAAGAACTTATTTATCCATGTATACAGAAACCTTTACGTAAAGGGGCAACAAAAGAGACTGTACGAATTATCAGTACTAATCGTTGTTATAATTTATATGAGTCATATAATCCTTCAAAACAAAGTATTTCTTCATTCACAGGTCAAGGCGGCCATGCATATCTTAAGGAATGGTTGTGGTGGGCTGGACTCTTATCAAGTATGTATTAAAATATTTTGAGAACATCTTATAGCTATACACTAGAATATTTGATATATAAGAACAGTCTACAATTTAAAACTGATAATTGACTAAAATTAAAGAACACTAAAATATTTAAAATATAAGCTTACAAATTCATTCGGTTGCTTTATAGCATATCTTATTAAAAGACTTACTTTAATTAAAATATGTCTGATGCATGTTTTCTCGACTTTTCTTAGTTTCAGAAGGGAATTTGAAAGTGAAAGGTCCTAGAAAACATCTTGTTCTCCGTGCTCCCTCCACTGAGTCCCATCCCAGATTGCAGGGGGCTGTGTAATTGGTAAAGCTCTTCAGGCTTATTTTGATCATCTCCTTTTAAAGGCTGCATCGAAGACATCCTTAAAGCTACTGAGTTTTCACAAATATTCAGGATCATGCAGTTATATAAATGTTCTATGGTAAACTGAAAGAGAAGTGAGGCAGACTGCGGACCCAAATTTCTAAGTTAAGAACAATCAAAAAAGTTAACAGGCTTTTATTTTTGACTTTTCATTCAAACATTTATTTATTGATCACCTCTTATATACCGGAAATTGCCCTAGGTACTAGTGGAAAAAGCAAGTCAAACATAACTGAAAAGTTCCTACCTCCCTACTGATAGGGGCTTCCATTTGAAATGTATTATATTATTGATGAATGCTAAGGACAAAGGGAGGTATGAAATGAAAGCATAGCTAACTTAATTCTTAGGTAGGGACCAAAGAGAGGCATCTGAAAAACCGGTATTTGAGTGTAAGAGCTGAAAGAAAGAGAGCTTGCTATATAGGTATTGGTAAGTGAATATTTCTTTTTTGAGTCTATTTTTTAAAATTAGTATTTTCGAACTATAATGAACACATACAATTCAGTAGTTCCATCATATTCGGAGGGTTGTACAATCATCACCACAATAAAGTTTGTACCATTTTCTTCCTCCTTGGACTCATTGGTGTTGACCCCTCTTTCCTCTATTCTCCTTTTTTGTGCCCCAGGTGAGTATTACTTCAGTTACTCTCTTCATAAGGCTACCCATCCAGGCTACAATATACAGAAAAACATACAAAATAAGTACAAAGAATGCCGCCTCTATCCCCCTGCCCAAAGGATCCTAGCAACAATGGTCATATAAAACAGCGAAAGACCTCAATCTAAGAAAAAGCAGAGGCGATTAAAGTTTTAGCATATAAACACCAACGTCACTGTTCCCAGGGCATGGATTCTTTTAATCCAGGCCCTTAAGTAATGAAGTAGAGTCTGCCTATTGTCTATGAAACATATCTTACCCCTTCTAAGTGTGCATCTTAAAAACCACTCTCATAGAGAAGGCCACCTCATCTGGGGTCATTTTTTCAAAGTCTGGGGAGAGAGAGATGATATTCAGTTGCTGCCACACAGAATTGTGTTAAGGTCACATTCCCACCAGAGTGATTAGGAAGCTTCACTGGAACTTCAGGTCAGGATGGAGGAGGAGGCATATATGTCTCAGAGAAGGCAATGATTTCTCTTGGTAGGAAAACGAGGAGCAGCACCCTCCCAAAGAGAGAAAAAAGCACTTAACATTTACATGGAACCCAAAGGGAGAATAACCTGATAGGTTCCTGGTTTGATACTTTTGTAGTTTCTATTCTGTTTCTGTTTGTAGTTCTGTTAGTGACCTATTCTGTGCTCTATAGACTATCAGAACTGTAGACTCCATCCTTCTGAGATGTACAGCATCCTTCATAGGCCACACCAGAAGGACCTGAGGGGTAGGTAATCCCCACTAAATGAACTGGTCTTTACCCTAAATCCATGTTTACCTATTGGACTTAAAAACTGAACTCCCCAGAGTAAGAAGCAGATGACTTTATGAGCCCAGGGACACAGAACTGGTGGATGTTGGATTTTGGCTTGAATCTTTTGCTTTCTGGTTGCCCAATGAGTGGTGGCCTAGAACTGCCACACACGATTTTAATGTCTTCCTTGCTTCATTGTGACATGTTGATCTTTCAGGCATGGCTCTGCTTTGTGAATGAATATTGGAAGATTTTCCCTATCACCAACCTCCATTGTTTGTTTAATTATTGACCAGTTACTTAAGAGTTGGATCTGTACAAGTCAACAATTCATGTATTACAGTTCATACCTGGCCTTTACTTGGTAGGATTTCCTTTTCTCAACAGTTTTAAATTCTATACCATTGGCTAAACTAAATGACACTATCCTGTAATGATTACATATTGGGCTGCTAACTGCAAGGTCGGCAGCTTGAAACCACCAGCACGTTCTGCATGGTAAGGAGGCTTTCTACTCCTGTGAAGATTTGCAGCTCATAGACTCACAGGGGCAGTTCTATCGTGCCCGATCAGTTTTCTGTAAGTCAACATTGACTCGATGGCCATGGAAGTGATGCCCAGGGGGAAGACTGATAACGTTCTCTAACATAAAATGCTAATAATCTCTAAAGTGAGCCTGAGATGCATGAATGGATTTTGGGCTTGCACTTAATTCTAGCCCTTAATTAGTTCTTGCCAATTCTTAAGACATGGCCCTGCATGATGCTTGACCTCATGAAGAAATCACCGAAGATATGAATGCTATAGTGAAGTGGTAAAGAAACTAGTTGGCACTTGGCTATCACAATAGTGTCTGAGGTTTTAAAGGCTTCTTTTCAAACAAGCAGCTATCTAAGTGAGATGTCCACTAAGTCCACATGGAAAAAGCACTTTAGCTTGTGTGATCCTAGGATTGTAAATAATATCATCCAAACGGAAAGGAGGGAGGGAATGGCGTCAGAGCTTACATTGTAAATACCTAGTTTGCAGAAGGCTGTGCTGACAGTGGACACCCAGAGTCCATGGATTTAGCCGCCAGTCAACCCTGTGCAGTCACAGGTGAGGGGTGAATCGCCTTGTTAACACAGCATTCTAAAGTCAGTTATGGCAGATGTACTTAGGTCTGAATGAAATAGCATTTGATCTCCTCTTTGACCCATTTTAAAGCTATTTGAATTGAAGAAAAAAAAAGTAAACACATGGAATAAGCCCCTGGAGAATCTTCTCTGACCATGAACCAGTGATGTGAACAGCCCTGTTGATATGTAGACTGCCCTGGAAAGTGGATGGTTGCAGATGCAGTTAAAATTGCACCTTAACATTTTATCTAATTTATGATCCATTTAAATTTGTTCTAGTTTTAATATGTTCTGCTTTCTTTTCCAGTGAGGTTTTTATCTTTTACCTTGTTGTTTTTTAAAATATGTTTCTGCATATGAAATCCAGGACAGGTGAACAGTTACAGTCTATAGAAGCAGTAACTGGATTAATGCTCCCTAGGGGAAATAGCATGGGAGGTGGGGGTGGGATGCCAGCAGAATGGGGAGCTAATAGCAAGGAGCACAAGGTTGAAGAAAATGGTTTAAAACTGATTGTGGTGATGATTGTACAACTTTTCTTGATGTGATTTAACTATCGAATTGTATAATTTGTGAATTATATGTCAATAAAACTATTTGGAAAAAATTTAGGACAGATTGACAGGGAGATCTGCTGACAAGTTGTTACATTCCAGTCTAAGTCCAACTTCTAAGAAGCACTTTACCAAAGCTCCTGTCCCGATAGTCGGCTGTCCAGATTCTGTGGACAGTGGGGTTCACTAAGCACTCAGTCAACATAGGGACCCTAAAAACGGATCTGGGGCTTCCAGTGTCATCCATAGCAGTCCATAAACTGTGTTTAGAATCAAGGAACTAGACCCTGCCCGCCTCTGTTTACAGTCCTTGAATCACACAAGGTGGTGTGCTTCTGTGTGGACTTAGGTGATTCCTCAACTTAGAAGTTCTGCACATGTATAAAATCCTTTGCACAATAGTGTTTTTTGTTTTTAAACGTTTTATTAGGGGCTCATACAACTCTTATCACAGTCCATACATATACATCCATCAATTGTATAAAGCACATCCGCACATTCTTTGCCCTAATCATTTTCTTTTCTTTTTTTTACATTTTATTAGGGACTCATACAACTCTTATCACAATCCATACATATACATACATCAATTGTATAAAGCACATCCATACATTCCCTGCCCCAATCATTCTCAAAGCATTTGCTCTCCACTCAAGCCCTTTGCATCAGGTCCTCTTTTTTTTCCCCCTCCCTCCCGCACCCCTTTCCTCATGTGCCCTTGGTAATTTATACATCATTATTTTGTCATATCTTGCCCTATCTGGAGTCTCCCTTCCCCCCCTTCTCTGTCGTTCGTCTCCCAGGGAGGAGGTCACATGTGGATCCTTGTAATCAGTTTCCCCTTTCCAACCCACTCACCCTCCAGTCTCCCAGCATCGTCCCTCACACCCTTGGTCCTGAAGGTATCATCCACCCTGGATTCTCTGTACCTCCATCCCTCATATGTACCAGTGTACAGCCTCTGCCCTATCCAGCCCTGCAAGGTAGAATTCGGATCATGGTAGTTGGGGGGAGGAAGCATCCAGGATCTGGGGGAAAGCTGTGTTCTTCATTGGTACTACCTCGCACCCTGACTGACCCATCTCCTCTCCTAAACCCCTCTATGAGGGGATCTCCAGTGGCCGACACTTGGGCCTTGGGTCTCCACTCTGCACTTCCCCCTTCATTCAATATATATATACATATATGTATATATATACACACACACATATATATACACATACATATATTCTTTTTTTTTTTTTTTTTTTTGCATGATGCCTTATACCTGGTCCCTTTGGCACCTCGTGATCGCACTGGCTGGTGTGCTTCTTCCATGTGGGCTTTGTTGCTTCTGAGCTAGATGGCCGCTTGTTTATCTTCAAGCCTTTAAGACCCCAGACACTATCTCTTTTGATAGCCGGCCACCATCAGCTTTCTTCGCCACATTTGCTTGTGCACCCATTTGTCTTCAGCGATCCTATCATGGAGGTGTGCAGTCAATGATATGATTTTTTGTTCTTTGATGCCTGGTAACTGATCCCTTTGGGACCACTTGATCACCCAGGCTGGTGTGTTCTTCCATGTGGGCTTTGTTGCTTCTGAGCTAGATGGCCGCTTGTTTATCTTCAAGCCTTTAAGACCCCAGTCACTATCTCTTTTGATAGCCGGGCGCCATCAGTTTTCTTCACCACATTTACTGGTTCACCCACTTTGGCATCAGCAGTTGTGTCGGGAGAGTGAGCATCATAGAGTGCCAATTTAATAAACGAAAGTATTCATGCATTGAGGGAGTGCTTGAGTAGAGGCCCAAGGTCCTTCAGCCACCTTAATATTAAACCTATAAATGTAGACACTTAGATCTATTTCCCCATCCTCATATATATGTTTGCATGTACATGTCTTTGTCTAGACCTCCATAAATGCCCCTTGACTCCCAGCTCCTTCCTCCATCTCCCTTGAATTTCCTCCTGCCCCACTACCATGCTCCGTCCCCACATGGGCTACAGCTATACCTCTTCTCTACGCAACCTTACCCTTGATTGTTCCCCATCAGGCCTGCCACTCCCTCCTCACTACCATTTTGGGTCCCATGTTGTTCCCTTGTCCCTGTGTTAACACCACTTCCTTACCCTCCTCCCCCTCCCCCACCTGGAACTGTCTGTCCCCCCAGAACTGTCTGTCCCATTGTTTTTCCTCCAGATAGTTCATCCAGCCTGTCCTATTCAGACAGACCTGTGGAGACACTAACATGCACGAAAACAAGACAGAGGAAAACAAAGCAACAGTATACAACCAGACAACAAAACAACAAAAACAAACTACTGACAAAGAACAAAACAAAACACTTCACAAAGAAAAGGCTTGTAGTTCGTTCAAGGGTCGTTTGCTGGCCCTTAGGAGCGTTTTCCAGTCCAGTCTGTTGGGGCACCACGCCCTGGCCCAAAGTCCACTTTCAGCATTCCCTGGGGACCTTGCCACTCCATTCCCTTGCTGTTCCACTGTACTCTCACAATAGTGTTTTACCATCTAGTATAATTATGTTACTGACAATAGAATGACATTAAGTCTCATGGGGGCATGATCTGCTGTATGCTACAGTAAAATGAGAAAGGCATCTCAAAATGAACCAGGAAACAGAGAAACCATAGTTAAATGAATGGATTGAACTCTCACTTGATTGTAGCCCTAATATTAGAAAATTAGATCTGTGACATGACCATGCCTAGTACTTGTTCTTATGAGACCATTGCTGAAAATTTGAATACCATAAGTAAAGTATGGTGAAGCAAAGAACCTTCTAGATAAATGGTAAATGTATATAGGTGTTTAAAAAAATTTTTTATAACTATGGTGAAAGACAGCAAATTGGTTTTCCATTCAGCAATTTATACACATGTTGTTTTAGATATTGGTTACAACCTCAACAATAGAACATTTCTCGCTTCCTCCCTGTGGTTACCATTATTCTTTATTCTTCTTAATATGCCTCCCCCTGGTTGATTGTTCTGATGAGTATATACCTTCCTTAAGTTACTGTTCACTTGTAAACCTGTGTATATTTTGACTGAAAGTTGAGCTTGAGTTCTTGCTGGATAGGTACATAAGGCATATCCAGGCCATATTTTCAGGGGTTCTGCAAGTGTCAGGTCAGTAAGCCCAGTCTTACGAGTTTGAATTTTGTCCCACCCTTTCAGAGTGGTCAGCATGGTAGTTTGATATCTTCTAGTTTTTCTGCTCTCAGGGCCATGGAGGCTGGTGTTCAAGTGCTCCACGGGTCATATGGACTAATTGTTTCCTTCTGTCTTTGATTTCTTCACTCGTTCTGGCTCCCAAAAAGAAGAGACCAGCACTTACCCCTTATATGGGTCATTCCAAAGCTTGTAAGACCCCTGTTGCTGCTCCCAAAAGTAGGATGTAAAACATTGTCTTTGTTGACTGTTATGCCAATTGGCCTTAGTGTTCCTGGAGTCTATCTTGAACTCCCAGGACCAACGATTCATTCCTTGATCCGCAAGCCTGATGTGCTTTATAATTTTGAGTTTTATTTTATATTTTTCTCCAGTTCTACCCGGAGATTCCTCTAGTGTGATCCCTTGCAGAATAAGGCATTCCTTCAAGGTGTGCCCATGTGACTAAGAAGTTTATTTAACTTTTAGCACATTTAAATACTTATGTAGATATATCCTCTGCCACATATATACATTGAAGTATAGTACCATTTGATCCATGAGTGTCTCTGTATCTACTCATACATTATTATTATTTCATAACTAGATATAATTATGTATTATATATAGTAGTATTTACATTTGTTGCCATTAATAAACTTTGGAGATTATTCAGCCAAATATATCATTGTCAAAAGGTTTTCCCACTCTGTGGCTTCTCTTTACATTATTGTGGTGAACTCTTTAACTGTATATTTGTCTACTTTTTAGAAGGTCCTAATCTAGTTTAGTGTTTTTAGTTATGTTTGATAGTATACATGTGCCATGTATTAGGACCCCTAAGTGTGTCCTTATGTTTTCATTGATGATCCTTACAACTCTGGATTTTACATGTAGATTTTTAATCTATATTGAGCTAATTTTTGTATATAGTGAAAGATATTAATTCTATTCCATTTTACTGCAAATGGAAGTTCACTTTTTCAAAGATCAGTTATTCATAAATAACTAAGTTTACTTCTGAGTTCTTAGTTCTGTTCCGTTTGTCTGTAGCAGGCTATTTTGACTACCGTGGTTCCTATCTGAACTGTGGTTGTCTCATAGTTGAGCAGTGTGAGGCCTCCCAATTTAATTCGTCTTCAGTATTGTTTGGCAAACCCATCAGCCGCTCCATGGAGAAAGACGAGCATCTCTCCTTCCATAAGGGTGTACAGCTTCAGAAACAACAACAAAAACAAACAGGATCCTGACCTGATGTCAGTAGAGTGAGTTTTACTTATCCAGCCACATCTGACCTTCAGTTACAACTCCATAACTGCCTCAGGCTAATTTCCTTGTAATACTGTATATACTCGTGTAAAAGCTGAGTGCTGAAAAACTGGGGTTCGGCTTATACATGGGTCAGTGGTACCCCAGCAAGGTGTAACGTCTTGCTGACCCTCCACCCCCAGGTAAAACAGATTGAAGGGTATTCTGTAAGTGGAAATAAATTTACCACATATACTTGTGTATAAGCCGAGTTTTTCAGCACATTTTTAATGCAGTTTTTGTGGTAAAATTAGGTGCCTTGGCTGATAATTGGGTCAGCTTATCCTCGAGTATGTACAGTATTCACAAAGAAGGTTCGGAGATGGAGGATGGGAAGAAACCAAGAAAATTGTAAATATATAAGGGAATTATAGATCAATATTAACATTATATATGACAGATTAAGAATATGTGGTTTATATTGGGTATAAAAGAATAATGTCCTAGTTAGTTGAAGAAAAGAATGGGAAAAAAACTTAAGCAAGAAAGAATTTATAGAATAAGTGGGACAGATAACATATAAGAAAGTAGAATTTTAACTTTCTCCAAGGCTTTTTGGTTTGTTTTTTAAGTCAGTACCTTTGACAGAAAGGATGAGGGGACTGTCCTACATGAAAAGGCGAAACACTGCACCGAAACGCCTTGAAATATAACTGGCCAAGATGTAGAAACACCCAATACATAGTAAAGCTAATGTTCACTTCAGTGACATTTATCTGTCATACTCGATTTGCTATTTAAATTTTCTGTATCCTTAGCATTTATTTTATGTGTTTATCTTTTATCCAGCATTTATGTAATTTTATTGTTTTAGCTAGCATTTATCTAATTTTATTGTGTGAATTTAGGATTTTTACATTCTAAGGTCATATTCCTTAATAAAGTTATAGCTTTATTTATAGTCATTGCTTACAGATAAATTGAGCCTTTGTTTATGAACTAATCTTTATTGATTTTTTGCTTTGAAGTAAAGTTCACCAAATAATAATGGCAGTGGTGATACATTGTTTTTATGATAATAGTACTTCCATGCTTTTATTTCAAATGCCTTATGGTTTTATAGTTTATATTATTGCTTATAGAAAGCCTGGTTTCTTTTTGAATTCTAGTCTGATAATTTGTACTTTTTACTGGGGCATGCATCTCATGTTAATGATATATCTGGCTTTAAATACAATATCATGTAAAATGTTTTTATTTTTAATTCTTAATGTTAATAATGAAATATTTCAAATATTCTTTGAAAAAGTGGGGTGGGGAAAGGAAATTAATTATAATGACAGAGATCGTACATGAGTACCCAACCAATTTTCTACATGTGCAACTACCATTTCCCTTAAATGTGCTATTATTCGTTATCTTTTCAAATCAATGCCTTATTTTTTTGCTAAAACCATTAAATTGCAAACATGTTTACATCTCACTTCATGTGAAAATAAACGTATTTCCTACTTTGCTATAAACTCTTAACCACACTTACCACCTCAGCTCCTTGACAAGCCCCAACCCACACCTGAACCTGTTGCTGTCGAGTCGATGCTAGTGCTCAGTGACGTACGTGCCCTCTGGGGGTCCGAGGCTGTCAGCTGTATGAGACAGGCCGCCACATTTCTCCACAGGGCGGACGGTGGGCTCAAACTGCCAACCTGCCAGTCAGCAAGGGAGCATTGAACCACCGTGGCACCAGGACTCTGTAACTGTGTAGTGTATGAAAACCAGCCTAGTGGTTTTCATAGGATTTAACAAGTATTTATTCTTGATTACTATGAGTGTGCTAGAAGGTCATGTGAAAATCCATGTGTGGAAATGAAGAAATAGACTTTTATATAACCCTTGGTTGTAAGTAGTTTGAATAGAAATTAGAAAATATGTTGATGCAAAGTGCAACATATCATAACTTGAAGTATTTAAGTTTAAAGTGTGTAGTTTTAAATATATGTAATTGACAATAAGATTAGGTACCTAAGATAAAAGTAAATTTAGAAAGATAATGGCAAAATTTTTTAGGAAAAAAATCCCATAACTATAGAAGGACACAAAGGGAATAGCTAAAATAATTAAATAGAAAATTACTAGAGGCAACACTTTAATGTGATCCGAACAATGAAACTTGTGGTGAAACTGATCCATAAGGAAGAATGTGTTGTGCCCGGTCTGACCCCACACACCAGGGCACAACATGAAGGGGGCGCGTCAGAGCAGCAAAGGGAGCACAGCAACAACATCCCCGAGGAATTTTGAAAATAGACTTCAGACTCGGGGGCAAGGTTTGGCACTGCATCAGACGTGATGAGAAAATATTCATAAGGGTCACCAGACAGCACCATGGGCTGCCGAAAGAACAAACAAACCTGTCTCGGAAGAAGTACAGCCAAAATCCTCCATAGGTGGCGAGACATCACCTCAAGAACTTGGACCATGTCAAGAGAGGCCAGTCCCTGGAGAAGGACGTCATGCTTGGTAAAGTGGAGGGGCGGCTATGAAGAGGAATCCCTCAACGGGATGGACGCACACAGCGGTTGCTCAGGCACAGGAGCCTTTGTGAGGATGGCGGAGGCCCTTGCAGTGTTTCATTCTGTTGTGCATGGGGTCCTTATGGATAGGAGCAGACTCCATGGCACCTAACAACAACAGTGGGGCAATAGTTAAGTGTTTAAGCCCTCTCTGTGGAAGAAACATCTGGCAGCCAGCCTCAAGCATAACGAGAGCAGTTTGTTTTGCCTCCCGCCTTTTCCCCGGTCCTAGAACAGGGCATGATCCACAGTAGGTAATCTGGGGTGCATTTGGAACATTACATTGGGTCTTTTTTTTCCTCACACCTAAATTGGGACTTAAGAAAAAAAGAGTGGAAAAGACATGTCTCAGCTTTGTCTTATTTTCATTCACAAGGGTTTATTGACAAAGCATAGAAGTATGAAATAATATTTAAAAACCTAAACATAAGCATAAATTGGATTACTTCAGTTAAAATTAAACATTTGTTCTAATGGATTTTAATGTTTTCTAATAATTTATAGGTCGGCCTTTTAAATATGTGGGTGAAAATAAATTGCTAGTTACTCTTGAAATAATATAAAACTGCATAAAACACAGATATTTTCAATTGAGCATGCATATTCCTACTTGAGAGTTTTTCTTTTGTTTCTCGTCTCCTAGTGGGAGCTGGTGAGGTGGCCAACTTCGCTGCGTATGCGTTTGCACCAGCCACATTAGTGACTCCTTTAGGGGCTCTCAGCGTCCTCGTAAGGTAAGGACACTATGTGTCATATGCCAGAATGGTGGAGAGTATTTTAACCTGTAAACTTTATAGTGCCGTCTATCACATTTCTAACATAATTTGCTTTTAAACACCGTTGAGTTCTTTTTACACTGTGTAAAAGCACTGTATGTTTTTAAAACAGTAGCCTTTGTGCACACTGCAGTCTACTGATGTGGAAGAACATGCTCCTATGCTTTATCTTGTTTATGCTTGGTTCTAGTTCGATTTTAAGTTTTTAAAGTGCTGAGTTGCACTTGTCACAACATGTACTGTTTGACAGGTGAGGTGGTGATTGGTGAAGAATAGCCTGGGAGTCATGTGTGCTTCTGAAGGTCTGGCCTTTTGTGTTTGTTTGGATAAGATTTGTTTTATTTTTGTTAATGATTGGCCCAAACATCTAAATACAATAGAAGTTTGTTTAGTTGCTATTCCTAAAATTGATGGATATTTTTAATGTTTTTGGAAAGGGTATTATATATAACTACGGGGCATGCCTTCTTTCTGTATTTTGTATCATTGTGTTTATAGGCTCATACTGTATTTTCTCCCTCTACATTCCCATTTAGTACGGCATTTTTACTTTATATACATTAATCAAAATTTGAAACAAACAAAAAGAACTCTATTCAAACTTCTCTTCCACCTCCAGCTTTATTGGATAATATAAAATATATTTCTATTTTCTATTTGCTTTTTCTATTTGACTTTTAAATATGAATTGCAGTAAATGAAACACTGTTGTCAGTGATTTTGTATACAAAAATAACATCTTTATTTTCTTTTTAGATACAGAAAAAATGTCCCTTAAGATACTGTGATTTGATGACTAGTTGGCAAACTCTGTAGGAGTAAAGGAACAAATACGAAGGCTGCATCCACCAGTGATAATGTTGACATCACTATTCAGCCTTGGTTTAAATACAAGTTCCTAATAAAAGTCTAAGATTGTATAAAGTATGGATTCTTTCATATATTGACTTTGTAGATGATAAAAAGAATTGATTTTGTGTATAATGAAGCAGGTGTTTCCCTAGAAACTTTTACAGCTGTACGTGCATTTTCTTTGCCATGGCTGAAAACCAGAACCTTGCACTGTCAGTGTTTTAAAGGACAAGTTATGTTAATGTTTTAAAATGGGAAAATTAGTTGTGTTTTGATATCTCTTCGCTTTTTTTTAAATCATTTTAGTGCTATTCTTTCATCATATTTTCTAAATGAAAGACTTAATCTTCATGGGAAAATTGGGTGTCTGCTGAGTATTTTAGGATCTACAGTTATGGTCATTCATGCTCCAAAAGAAGAAGAGATAGAGACCCTAAATGAAATGTCTCACAAGCTGGGGGACCCAGGTGAGAAAACTAAAGCTTCCTCTATCATGGATCCTTTTTTTCTGCTTGTGGAAATCTGCCTTTCTAGCACCATTTCTTCAAGAGGCTCTTCTTTCCCCATGGGATGGACTCCTGTCACAGTTCAGTCAAGCATGGGTGCGTGGGTTGGCTTTTGAACTCATTTTCTCCAGTTGGTCTGTGCCTGATACACCAGCGGTACCAGAATGACTTGATGACTGTACCTTTAGAGGTTGCTACAAATCACAATTCAATGGCACTGAGTTTTTGGGGTTTTTTTTATAGGATAACTTAAAACAAAGACGCAGGAACCCCACTTAGTTATTCTGCCATCATTGCTTTAGCTATTTGGGGCCTATTACCTTTCCATATCAACTTTACACATTGATTTATCTGTTTCTGTGAAGTCTGTTGGAATTTTGATTGAGATTTCATTTAATCTGTAGATTGTTTTGTTTAATATTGACATCTTTTTAATATTATGTCTTCCAGTCCATAAATAGGGAACATTTATCTATTCTAACTTCTTTCATGGTGCCCATTGGGCTGGGAACCAGGTCATTTGAAGCTACCAGCCACTCCAAGGATGGGGCGTTCTGTTCCTATAAAGCCATGGAAACCCTGTGCAGGGTTGCTCTTAGTTGGAATCTACTCAATAGCAGTGGATTTGGTATTTTTTGGTAATGTTTTTCAGAGGAGCCGTAGTGGATCTGTGGAGTAAAACATTGGAATGCTAATGACAGGGTTGATGGTTCAAAACCACTAGTTGCTCCATAGAGAAAGATAGGCTATCTGCCCCTGTGAAGATTGACAGCCAAAGAAGTCCTCTATCAGGATGCCATGAGTCAGAATCACCCTGATGGCAAATTAGCTTTATTCTTTTATTTAAAAAATAATAATGCTCATTATAGAAGTCCTTCGTGTCCTAGTTTGGTTTATTCTTAGGTATTTTATCCTCTCATGTACTATTGTAAATTAAATGTTGTCCTAACTTCCCTCTCAGGTTTCTCATTGCTGGTATATAGAGAATCAATTGGTTTTTGTTAACCGTATACCCTGCACCTCTTGTACATCCATCTGTTAGCTTTAGAAAAATACTTCAGTGGACTCTCTGGGATTTTTTTATATGTAACATTATATCTCCTGCAAACTAAGATTTTACTACTTCTATCCCAGACTGGATGCCTGTTACTTTTTTTTTAGCCTTTTACTTCTTTTAGTTGTCTTTTTGCCCTGCTAGGACTTCTAATACAATATTAAACAGAAATGGCGAAAACAGGCACACACTTGTCTTCCCAGAAAGCTCCCAGTCTTTCTCCAGTGTATAATTTTGACTGTTGGCTTTTCTTATAAATCTTGAATCTAGGACATGTAATTTCTATCCAGTTTTCTTCAGTGAAAAAGTGTTGGATTTTATCAGAGTCATCTACCATGACCAGGTGGGATTTATTCCACTAATACAGAGATGGATTCACATGAGAAAAATCAATGTAATGCATTACATCAGTAGAGCAAAGGAAAATATCCACATGGTCATCTCTGTAGAAAAGGGATCTGATTAAATCAAACACCCTTTCTTAAATGGTTTTATGTTAACCACACCACCATCAAGTTGATTCCAACTCGTAGGATTTCTAGGCGGCACCGAAAACATCATTATCCTGTAGAGCAGCTGGTGGGTTTGAACCACTTACCTTGCAATTAGCAGTCCAATTCTCTCTCCAGTGCTCCCCACAGCTCCTTGTTTTTTTGTTAAAAAGTACCTATAAATTCATGAATAGTTCTCCTCCAATATTAGGACAAGTTAGCCCCAGCCTAGCTTGATTGCACATGTCCCCTTGCTGTAGGAACTGAGCATTCCAGTGAGCGAGAGGTGGTGAGCTGCAAAGTAGCCCCAACAGAAATCAGCACAAATCAATTTAATCCCATACAGGCATGACACATAGGATACCACTGAGAACATTGTGGTATCACAATTTGTGAACATGAAAGCATCTTTTAATTTTACAGTATATGGGTGTGCTTCTTTCCAGGGTAAATAAATATAAGGAAAGCCGATTTTTTCAGTGTCAACACTCTTTCTTTAGAACTTAAAACTTTTGACTAAAATAACTTTTCTTTGTTTCCTTTAGGTTTTGTGGTCTTTGCAACACTTATAGTCATTGTGTCCTTGATATTAATCTTTGTGGTGGGACCTCGCCACGGACAGACAAACATCCTTGTGTATATAGCGATCTGTTCTGTGATTGGAGCGTTTTCTGTCTCCTGCGTGAAAGGCTTGGGCATCGCCATCAAAGAACTGTTTGCGGGAAAGCCCGTGCTGCAGCATCCTCTCACCTGGATTCTGCTGCTCAGCCTGACCGTCTGTGTGAGCACTCAGATCAATTATTTAAATAGGGCCCTGGATATATTCAACACTTCCATCGTGACACCAATATATTACGTGTTCTTCACAACATCCGTTTTAATGTGTTCAGCTATCCTCTTCAAGGAGTGGCAAGATATGCCTGTTGATGATGTCATTGGTACTCTGAGTGGCTTCTTTACAATCATTGTGGGAATATTCTTGTTGCATGCCTTTAAAGATGTCAGTTTTAGTCTGGCAAGTCTGCCTGTGTCTTTTCGGAAAGATGAAAAAGCAATGAATGGCAGTCTCTCTAGTATGTATGAAATTCTTAATAATAGTGAAGAAACCTTGTCCTGTGTAATTGAACAACACACTGGTGAAAATATTTCCCGAAGAAATGGGAGCCTGTCAGCATTTTAGGAAATATATCATTAAAAAAAATTATAATTCTGTTATAAAACAAATTTAAGTATCAGAATGTGTCTGAAAAAGTACTGTCCTCAAATAATGTTCTCTAAAGACAATCTTTTTTTAAGATTTCACTGATTTGGAAATTACTTAGCTAGGTAATATTGGTAGCTCACTATAATGACCTCATTACATAGCCAATTTCTATTTCTATTAACATTGTATTATTGTAGAGACATTTTAAACTTTGATTCCTTTACCAAAAATTGAATACACTAATGACTATTTCAAGAGTATAAAAATGCTTTATTTTTTCATTGGTGATAACAGTCTGAATTGTACATCTGTCAAACCCATCCCTCAAGTCCTGACCATTTTAGGCTTTTTGATTTATAAGGTGTTATTCCAATGCATTACCCTCTGGCTTACATTACTTATAAAAACTACTGTTGGATGAATTCTTTAATTTTGAACTGTTAGTATAAAGGAATTCTATTACTAACAGAGGGAACACTAGACCACAGAAATGTAGGAAATCACCTCAAATAAAATCTTTATAAGGTTGTTGTATGAGATTTCCCATGTACATTTGGTTACACCAGCTGTGTCTTACACCAGCTGTGTCTTATGTCGGTTGGAGCTGGATTGTGTTGCCTGAAAGTTTATTGTTTTACATTCTTTTCTGTGTATTTTCATAATGAGTTTTATGTCATTTATGCCTTTTAACAGCTCTGGGAAATGAAGTCAGAAGACTAAAACTACATATTTCTTAAATTTAGTTTATAATAAAAAGAAATTGAAACAAAGTTCTTTTGTACGTCTACATGCTGAGAACAAGCAGTGTTTGTTTGTTAAAAAAAACAACCATGGTTTCTTTGCACCAAAATTTCACTTTTGTTTTTTGTTGGTTTCTTTGTACCACTATATATTTTAGTCTTTTAAAGCGTATATGGAAAATGTCAAGCATATTAGGGGGTTACTCCCCCCAAAACTGATAAAAGCTCAGCTGTGCAGAGCTTCCGTAGTACATGGGCAATTCACTCTGAGTTAGTGCACCCAGTGGCGTTGCCTGGGAAGGTTCTCACACTGAATTTTTTTGTAAAAGCAGTTTAGCTTTATGTTTTTTGTGATGACTGATTTAGGAGAACAGTGTTCAGCTGTGAAATTTTGTTTCCTGCTTGGGAAAAATGCTGCAGAAACTGTTGTGATGTTGAACACAGCTTGCAAGGACAGTGCTATGGGAAAAACTCAGGTGTACGAGTGACTTTCTCGTTTCAAAAAAGGTGAAATGTCGATTGATGACAAACCTCATTCTGTATGTTCGTGAACTTCAATGGACAAAAATGTCAAAATGGGCAAAATTCATGCACTTGTGCTCAAAAACTGATGAGAGACCATTGAGATGGGGAAGTTATCTGCAAATTTTAATGGAAGATCTGGGAATGAGAAGGGTTGCTGCAAAATTAATACCTCGGATTGACTGACCAGGAAAAAAAGGCAGACGATGGTAATATGCTGTGCTTTGAAAGAACAGCTCTGATGTGACCAGACTTTTTTCCAAGGTCATTACTGGTGAGGAGACATGGTGCTATTAAGTCCCCAAAAGCAGACATCAGTCAGGCTAGTGGAAGACTCCATCAGCATCTCACCCATCAAGTGAAATCAATTATCAATACAATGCTTGTTTGGTTTTGCTGTGAGAGGGATAGTGCACTTGGAGTTGGTTCCACCAGGTCAGACTGTTAATCAAGCTTTCAATGTAAAGGTTCTGAAGAGATCCAGTGTGCAACAAAAAAGGCCTTATTTGTGGCAGATGATGGACTGGTTTTGCCATACAACATTCCTGTAATTCTTTAATGCTTGCCACCCCCCCCCCCCATGGGTTCCCCCACATACACTATCAGGTCCCCAGTTCTACCTTACAAATCCGGCTAAACTGCGGGTACAGTTAAGAGCTCTTGACATACAGAATCCAGGGCAGATAAATCCCTGAGGAACAATAATGGGAATAGCCATACCATGAGGGTAGGGGGAAGGAATAATTTATAAATTATCATGGGGTCACGAGGGTGGGGTTGGTGGCATGGAAAAAGCAGACACCAAGGGCTCAAGTAGAAAAAAAATGCATTGAAAATGATTAGGGCAACATACATACAAATGTGGCTGACACGATGTATGAATGTATGGATTGTGATAATAGATGTAAGAGCCCCCAATAAAGTGATTTTAAAAAACAAAACAAAAATAGGATTTTCCACCCTAATTAACTCCTACTGTGTAATCTGAATACCACAGATACACTATTGCTCTTATTACATTACTATATGCTTCATATGTCCAGCCTCCGCCTCTCTGGGGAAGGTGCCTCCATTTAGAATACAAAGATTAGAATACACTAGTAAAGCCTTAAGCATTTTAGAGCTCTTGAAATTGTCTTGTACATTAGTGCTTGCTATACTTAAAATTAAAAAAAACTAATATGAACTATTTGGTCATTAATTTTTAAAATCTCTCTTAGGCTTTTAGTATAGGATGAACACAATCTCTCTTAACCTCAGGAGTCTCTCTCTGGGTTGTCCAAGAGTTGAGTACTTGACAATAGTCATGTTTCATTTTATTGCTACTTGTAGATCATTGTGTTCTTATTCATTCATTCATTTATTTTATTAATGGGAGGTCTGTGACCACCCTAAATTGAGCAAGCACCATTATTTTCCCCAATAGCTACTGTCATGTTTTTATAATTCACACATTAAAAATTTTTCATAATGCTATTGCACATTTAATAGCAGCAGTGTAGTATAAATTTAACTTTTATATGTGCTGGGAAACATTTGTATGGCTTCCTTTATTGTGATGATTATTACAGGAGTCTCAAATTAAACCAGATATATATTGGCCATTGCAAACAGCCCTGATGGTACAGTGGGTTTTGTGCTGGGCTGCTAACTGCAAGGTCAGTAGTCTGCCCCAGGGTTAAAAAAGGAGCCCTTTTGTGCCCATAAAGGCCGAAAGCCATGGAAACCCACAGGAGCTCTTCTGTCTGACATACGGTTGCTGTGAGTCTGAGTCGACTCAATGGCAGTGAGTTTGGGTTTTGCCTTCATATTAAAAATCTAGTTTGTTTTCTCCATTCATAGCTATTTCCCCGACACAAATCATAGACCAGACTGCTGTTAGTTGAACAGAGAAGCTGGGAAAGCTCCAGTTGTGGGAAACAGTGCACCCTGGCAGTTGGGAAGGACAGCAGAGGTGGTCAAGAAAAGACCTGGCCTCAATGCCCTGCCCTGCACTGGCCCTAGCCAGTTTCCTGTGCTGACCTCCATCAAGAAGAAGGCAGCTCGTTGCCACTCTTGTCTAAATTTCATTCGCCTAGCTTTCCCTTCAGCGCCTTGGAAACATACATACAAAGCTAAACTACAAAGTCTGCGCAGGTGAAGGAAGGCACCTCACCCAAGCAAGGGAGCCTTGGATTAGAGTGAATGAATGAACAAGTATATTCCATTAATTTTATTTCTATAACTTTTAAATCATGCTTCACAAATTATATTTTGTCACAATTGGACTTGGGCAACAAAAAAAACAAGATCACTGTCAGAAACACTGGAAAAAAGGACTTAGAAAAGATTATTTAATAAAAACCAGATAAATCCCTAAATGAAAGCAAAAGACCTGAATCATTAAGTTTAATTCTAGTTAATTTTATTACAATTAGCTGCTAATAAGTATCTTGTTTAAGACTTACTTAAGTCTCTAAACATAATAGATCCTTCACTGAGGGGGTAATTTAACAAAACAGCACTTTCTGACAACCTTAACTGTTGGCACAAGCCATAGAAAAAGTTTTATTAGAATATGGTGGCAGCAATTGGCAACTAATTTTCTCAGACTTCAAGTTTTCAAAAGCACAATTTTAGTATAGAAAAATAAGTCAGTTTTATAAAATTAAGCTTTTAGATGGAAAAGCACCCCCCTGTTCCAGGCAGAGATACTGAAAAATAGCCCCTTAAGAATCTCAGTAAATTGTTCATGGAAAGGAAACATGCCTAAACAGGGGACATGAAGATCACTCAGCTGCTGGCCAAGGACTGGTGGATTGGGGGTTGGAAGCAGCGCACATGCTCCACAGGTGTGCTTTCTCCATCTCCCGACTTCAGGTACTTGTCCAAGATATTGATAATTTCGTCATTTAGAATCTGGAACTTGCGAATTCTCTCCACCATTTTCTTCAAGGGCTACAATGAAAATTAGAACGTATTCATTTAAAACTTGCATTTATTGCTTGTGTTTCAAATGTTGGACCTTTTTCGGGAATGACTTGAATCAAGTGGTCCTGACACATACACCATCTCTTGCAACTCTTTAAGAACGATAGTTTTGAATATAAACAAATGTATGGGTTTCATGCTACTCGCAGCTATACACTTGAACATGACTTACAGATCTACTCATTCATCAAACAGGTATGAAGAACCTTCTGTGGATCAGAAGGAGCCCGGGGGGGGGGGGGCGTGGAGGAGGAGGGCAGGTATAGCCTGTCCCAGTGGGTTGGGTTTGGTGGGCACACTAAAGCTGCAAATACACAGTGAAAGTGATACCAGGGGGGAAAATCACACTCACGGACAGCATGAGTCCTACTCAGGACCCTATACCACAGAGTGAAACTGCATCTTTGGGTTTTTGAGGCTGTACATAGCTTCACAGAACCGAGATCCTCATCTTTCTCCCTCAGGGCAGTTGGTGGTTTTGAACTGCTGACCTTGTGGTTAACAGCCCAACTGATAATCTACTACGTCAGTAGGGCTCCTTGGGGAAAGACCAGTAAACTAAGAGTGTAAGTTTTAGACTTTGTAGTTATTATGGACAAAGTGCTTTGACTTATCTTCCTGCTATAATAAATCTGGATAAAGAAAACGAAACATTTTGAAAACCATTGCTGGGTCTGCCTATGCAGGACGTAAAGCAGAAGCCAGGGCTTCGTCTAGGATAGATCGCAATAGCAGCAGTGGAGTGAGGTGACTGAGCCTGGGATATAAAGCATGCTGTACTATACCTGGGCACTCCCCGACAAAGTCAAAACCCTCTAAGTTAAAATGCTCCCAGGTTTATAGCCCCTGGAGATGAGCAGAAACAAATGTAAATCTTAGAGGGAAAGCAATCAAAATTAAGTTCACTAAGAGCTTACAAAAAAATTGAATGTATAGGACACATTTCAGAATAGAATAAGAATTAGACACCCACAAGAACTTCTGCAAATCAGTGCCATGTAACTCTAAGGAAACCGAGACCAGCTATTTCTGATGTGGAAGTTGTCATGGATAATACACGTGTCCGGTATACATACCACACACTGGTATGTGTCCGGTATACTCTTGGCTACCCTTTCCTGGTCACTCTGGATCTCATTTGCTTTATGCAGGCCTCTCGTTCCTACACGACTTCAAACTAGTTCAGAATCCTAATCTTCATTGACATGGGGCTAGGTTGGGGTGCCTTTATCCTCGATTTCTAGATATCATTTTAATTCATTGATATAAACCTGCAAAGGAAAGGGCTATCTTTAGCAGAAAGGGGAGAGAAAAAGGATTCCAGCCCATAAGGAAAGGTTCAGGGTGAGGTGTCCGTGCGAAGGCGGCATGGCCTGTTCTCCCATAAGCAGATAGGCCTCCTTGCCACCCTGGAAGCTCCACTGAACTGTCATTTTCCAAGGTCTTTATTGCTTCACCAAGTGGATATGATGGGACCCATCATTCTTGAGGTTAGTCAAAAATGGGCCCCCACGTAGTCCCTCTGGGGTTAGTAAGTCCCCACGCAACAGGGGCAAAAACCTAACTGTCCATGGCAAAGTGGTTCTATCCCTTGCACCTCCAAGTTAGAATTATGAGCTAGAAAATAAACTGTAAAAAATATAAATCCAGCAAAGGAATAATTGTTAGTTCCTACCCAGATTTCAACGGAGCTTGAGTTGCACAATGGTGAAGGTCTCAGCTGCTAACCCAAAGGGCACTTTGAATCCCCCAGTGGCTCCGTGTGGGAGGAAAAACATGGGGATCTCATGTAAAGATTTTGCCCTAGGAGACCATAAGGGAAGTTCTACACTGTCACAGGATTGCTATGATTTGCAATTAAAGGCGCACAACATCAACAACTCCGATTAAAAGACAAAATTTTTAGAAATCAATGATTGTTGAAATCGATTAAACCTCAGTAAGTTAAACACAGCTGAAGTGAATGACAGAGACCCACGAAGGCAGTGCTCTGATTTCAGCCAAGGGAATGGAAATGACAAGTGAGAGAGGTAAAATGTTCTCTAAAGATGTCTCCGCCTTCATCCCTAGAACCCATGAGAATGAATGCTTGCTTCCCGGACAAGAGAAAGCGTATCCTAGGTTACACAGTTGGATCCAAATCTAATATGAGCAAGACACTTTATCCAATTGAAGGCAGAAGAAAAAAAAGCAGATGATGATGTGTATGAGCGGGCCTTGACCTACTGCTGAACATTGAAAAGGAAAATAGGCAGCCCGTCGGGTAGCAACGATGCAACCCAACTTTCCTCTAGTTCCTAAATGCTTCCTCCCCACCCCCACTATCATGATCCCAATTCTACCTCACAAATCTGGCTAGACTGGAGAATGTACACTGGTACAGATAGGAACCGGAAACACAGGGAATCCAGAACAGATGATCCCTTCAGGACCAGTGCTGAGAGAGTGGCATTACCGGGAGGGTGGGGTTGAAAGGGGGAACCGATCACAAGGATCTACATATAACCTCCTCCCTGGGGGACAGAACAGAATAGTGGGTGAAGGGAGATGTCAGACAGTGTAAGACAAGAAAATAATTTATAAATCATCAAGGGTTCATGAGGGAGAGGGGAGCACTAAGGAAGGGGAAAAGAGCTGATACCAAGGGCTCAGGTGGAGGGCAAATGTTTTGAGAATGATGGTGGCAACAAATGTACAAATGTGCTTGACACAAAGGATGCTTGTATGGGTTGTGATAAGAGTTGTATGAGCCCTCAATAAAATGATTAAAAGAAATGAAAATAGGCAAAGTAGCTTAACTGCTAAACAGCTTTGTTCACCAATTATAGATTTACTTTGGTAATGGGAAAAAATAAGCTTCAATCTGTGCTATTTATTTTGCTTCAATAAAAGGGGGATATTTTTGTGAACTATCAATGCACAATTTTCTTCCACCTACCACGTTTTTTATAATCTCATCTTTGCCATCATGTTTCTGGACTTTAAGTAGGTGGTAGCAGAAATCCAGTACGGCAAAGCGTCGCTGTTGTCCAAGAAGTACAATGACCATACAGCCAGCCCAGTGGAGCCCATCACCAAAACACTGCCTAAAAACAGGAATGGGAGAAGAAAAATTCGGAAGTCTTGGATGAGTCTGTCTACAAGTCATTAGCCAAGTCATCTGTGTCACTGGCCACCCATAAAGAGCTAGTTGGGCATAAGTCAGTCAGAGAAAGGTAAACAGTATATGCAGTATACGATTTCTTTAGCTTTTGCTAAATACAGTCTCTCCGTGAATAATGACTTCATGAAGCGCCATATTGGACACAGAGTCACCTCTATGGCATTAAAGCAGCCAAGCCAGCTTGGTAGGTTTGGGGTCCTCCTCCAGAGGAAGGCAGTCTTCTGTGTCTGCCTACCTCTAGCCTCCCCACCTCCCTCCTCCCCTCAGCAGCCCTTCTGCCAACACTGAGACGGTAAGATTAAGCACTTACTCAACCGTAAATTCATGGGTTCCCACAGGAATGCAGTAGACAAACTGCATGGCACTCCAGAGCCTGTGAAACTCAACACACTCATCCACATGCATGACTCCATTGCTAGGAAGCGGCCCGCGCCAGATGGGGTCATCCAGAAACGTCCGGACCCGCGTCAGGATGACTTCGAACATAGACAAGCCACAGCAGAGGCGCTCCTTCGTCAGCAAATCCCCCTCTCTTGCTATTGCAATTTGCTGCAGAAAGGAAGCGTACGGCAGGTCACGGGAGGAAGCTTAAATGCTACTACTGGCTTATGACTTTATTTTTTTAATGACGGTTTATGGAAAACGATCATGGCTTATAAAATATCTAGAAAATGAATATGCCAGCAATGACCTATGAAGGGGCTTCAAAAGTTTGTGGAACATTTTTATTATCTTGAATTACAAGACTAAGTATATATCGAGGGATTCTTAACCAGGATACTTCTAGTTCCCAGCACGGTAGGAGGCGGCACGAGGGGAGTCCAGGAGACTGGAGAACAGGACGGCTCCCCCAAGCTGAGTTATTAAGTTAGGAAGGCAGTGTTAGCTGACAGACATTTACAGAATTCCACCCTGACACGGTTCCTGTCTTACAATACCCACTGACTTCTTCAGGTGGACAATAATCGACATTTCTGCGCACGTCTTAGGAACCAGGTGATAGTCTAAGCCCTCTCCACATCCGTTCATTAAAAGTACATGTCTCAGTAGATGTCTGATGCCTGTAACTGGGAGGGCAGAAGCAGCTGCATGAAGCTGAACACTGTCACACAGCGCCCGTCAGTCAGGTGGCCTTGCTCAGAAACCACGCTCGAAAGCCCACCCCCTCAGCCTGGTCCTGCTGCCCAGGTTGGCAATGGCAACAGTGTCCGAGGCCACCGACCTGAGGGGTCCCCAGTCTCTCGATGAGCGGAACCAGGTGGAGCGGGGCGTACTTTGATTCCAGCCGCTTCATTTTGGCATCCAGTCTTTCGCCCTCTGCAGTGGAAAGAACATATTATTCGACATTCTTCTATATGAAAAAGTGATTATGCATGTGTTTTCTTCACTGGAAAAATTTTTTAAACTACATGTAATACTGCTTTTCCTGTGAATGTTTACACAGCAATTTAAGTTCCCATTTAATAATTTCTACAGAAATTACTCATGGGTATTGGTTACATTTTTCACCACGTGCCAATCCTCTCATCAGTCTGTCTGTTCTCTTTCCCGTAAAGTAGTTTGCCCTGCCCTTTACCTTTTCAACTTTGCCTCTGGCTAACTGTTGACCATGTCGGCCTCAGATAAGTTTTATAGGACCACAGTAGACACGCTACATTCCTTCGTTAACGGACCTCCCTCCCTGTTCCTTAGCTAACGGGTCACCTCGGGGCTCCTGTTGAAGGGTCAGCGAGAACACCAGGACAGCATTTCTGAGAGTCCTCCAGTTTCAACTACTTCATAGTAAGTTTGGACATTTGAAAAAATCTGCGTTCTGGTCCATATTTTTCTACTGTTTTATCTGTACCGATCTGCGGTGGCCCTTTTCCAAATAGTAGTGTTAGTCAGGCACCATATTCTTCTGGTCTCAAGGCCGATGTAGACTAGTTTCTTCTCTCAGTTCCTCCTCCTTTTCCTGCTATGGATGAGTACAGACCCACAGTTCTATCTTAGATGGCTGATCTCAAGCTTTTAAAACCCCAGACTACTTGCCAAATTAGGATATAGAATATAGAGTTTTGTTTAAAAAAAGAATATAACATTTATTTAATTATATCATGCCAAATAAACTGTGTTGTCCTATAAAGACTATGGTCCTAAGCTTTCCAATTCAGAAAGCCAAGCCCACAAAACGTTTAGTCATATCTAAGACATAGCCGTAATGGTGCCACCTGTGAATACATACCTATGTGGAACTACACATCCCCCCTCCCCCCAGCTTAACTGGTCTTCAAGTTATAAAATTTTATTTTATTCTTTAACAAAATGATGTTTTTTGCATATTTCTCAGTACTATCATTTGCTTTTGGTCACACCGTGAGCACTTCATCCACCTTTGGAGTTACCTTTTCCATGACCAACTATAACAAGTGTCTACTTTCAAGATTTATCTAAAATTGTGAGGATGGTATGGGGCCAGGTGGTGTTTTGTTCTGCTGCGTGTAGGGTTGCTAGGGGTCGGGACTGGCATCACAGCACATAACAGGAAAGCGATTCCTCCTCTCCTCCCAACATTCCTGGTACCCACCCCCAAACACTGATACATACATTCCTCTTTTAGAATGTGCGTCATAAAATAATTGTCCTTTTGTGATTGACTTATTTCACTAAGCATAATGTTCTGACGATTTATCCAAGATGTTTCACTAACTCATCGTAATTATTTAAGGCTGAGTATTATTCCACTGTGTTGTGTGTAGCAGATTTTGTTTCTCCTTTTATCTATTAATGGGGACTTACAATGTTTCAATCATTTTGCTATTGTGAATAGTACTGCAATGAATATAGGCATGCTTATGTCTTTACTTCTTAGTTAAATCGTTGGCGTATATAACAAGAGTAGGAGTACTGGGTCATAATGTATTATTTCTAGTTTTTTTGTGAAGTGCCATTTATTTATTTTTTTAATTGGTGCCATTTTAGTAAGAGTGAGTTTTAATTTGTATCTCTTAATGACTAACAATCTTATTTTCAAATATTTGTTGGCTACTTAAAGGTCCTCCTTGGTAAAGAGTGAGTGTCCATGTTCTATGCCCAGTTTTCAATGTGTAGTGTTCTTGAAGGTTTCTATGTATTTCTGAGACTAGACTTTTGTAGGACATGAAATTCAAAATATTTTCTCCCAGTTTGTAGGTGGCCCTTGTTATTCTTTTGGTAAAGTTCTTTGAAGAATTAAGTATTTAAGTCTGATGAGGTTTCAGTTATCTAATTTGCCTTCTGCTGTTTGTACATTTGAAATTGTTTAATAATCGGTTTTTAAAATTAGGTCCCAAAACTATCTTCTAGGAACTATATAGTTTTGACTTTGGCATTCAAGTGCTTCATCCAGTTTGAGTTAGCTTTTGTATATACAATGAAGTATAGATCCCATTTCATTTTTCTGCAAATGGATCTCCAGCTGAGCCATTATTTGTTAAAGATCAAATCCTCCCGCCCACTCCCTCAGCCCCAAACAGAATTTGACCCTATGTAAAAGAATCAGAGCTATCCATGATGGATGAATTTATTTCTGGGTTCTCAGTTCTATTGCAGTGATCTATGGGTCTCTCAGGGAGCCAGTGCCAGGCCGTGTGAGTTATTTGGCTGGATGGGATCAGGGAGTGGGAGGACTCCTATTCTGTCCTCTCATTTTGCTGTTTGGAGGCGCTTTTCTTTCCATGTGAAGGTGATTTAACATCCATTTCGCAATGTTGCTGGAATTTAGACTGGGGCTGCATAGTATCTGTAGATCCTTTGGGATTTACACTGACCTTTTCACGATGCAAGGCTTCCAAATCCACGAAGATTGGACTATCGTGTCTCTTGTTTCTGGCAGCAATGTTTTATCGTTTTCATTCCATAAGCATCTTATATCACTGGTTAGGTTTATTCCTGGAAATGTTATCAATTTGTTTCCTTGACTTTCTTTTTTGGAGTCCCCCTTGTAGAAGAAACCAATGGGGTTTTGTGTGCTGACCTTCTACTTTGCTAAGCTTTTCTCATCTTTTTCTAGTGGAATGTCTGCGATTCTCGATGCACAGGATCATGTCCTTGGTAGAGAGAGAGACCAGGTGGAGCACCGTCTCCCCCTTTCTTGTGTGAGTACGGGATACAGTAAGAGAGGTGAGGATGGGCATCCTTGTCTCATTCCTGTTCTCCAGAGGAAGACTCTCAAGTTTTCTCCATGAAGAAGAGAGTTGGCTGCTGACTTGACAACAGGGTTTGGCGAGGAGCCTGGGTGGATGGTGGGCTGCTACTCACTGGGTTGATGATTTTAACCCTTCCACTACTATTAGGAAGAAAGACACTGTTAGGCTCTAGCGAAGATGTACAGCCTCAGAAATCCTGTATAGGGTCGTTATGAACTGGAAGCAGCTTATACTAAAGGAAGGCTAGTAGGCATATTTATGCTGATTGATTGTCTAGTCACATCAAGAGCCTTTCTACCTCAATAATTAAACTACTGCACTGCTTAGTATTCATTGTGGCTTCCATCAAGGCGGGCCGCTCCCATGCTCCGTGACCCTCACTAAAACTTTCAAGATGGTTCTCACTGCTGACCAACTGTAGTTCGGTGCGTTTCCAGTGACTGCCTGCGTCCTAACTGCTTCGTTACGAACACTTTGTTTCCATGCAGCACCAGCACTGGCACCTGCCTTGCGGTTTGGAGGGATGGTTGCAAGGATAAAGAAGCGGAACATTTGGGCCAAACACTAAGTCACGCGCTCACACTGTTCACAGCCATGTGAGCCCATTTTAAAAGGTAGGTGGTGTTCTTCCTTGAGCCAACGAACTACAAGGTACAGTGTTTTCATGAGTACCACAAAGTAAGGGGTGCATTTCTTCTTATGAACCACTGCATGGAAGTCAAAGTTCTAACACAGCAGACTTATGACAAGCCATTCTTAAGCATGAGTTTTCTGTAAGTTGGAGGTTCTTAACTTGGGGATTTACCTCATTTGCCAGAATGTTATTTTTTTTTTCAGAATGTTATTTTAAAGGAAACTCTAAACATCTTATTGTTTCAGCCATAAATGCTTTGTTTACTTACTATTTATCGAATATGCCCTCCTATTCCAGTTATCCTTGGTTCTGATTAGACATGCACCAACTCACTTACCAAACATATCCTATCTGACATGGCCGCACAGTCTGCAAGCCGGGGGTGAGGTTACTCAGACATCTGAGACACACTCACCTTTCACGTGGACTCTGGGCAAGATATTCTGGAAAGGGGCAGCATGCAGCAGGTCACAAACTTCTTCTAAAGACTAGAACACAGAGAAAGACGCATTAGTAATTTCATTCTCACAGAAAAGATGGACGGGAAAATCTGGTCTTGGAAATAATGTACAACTTTAATACTGAGTGTAAATACCATAGGTCTTTACTGTCCCAGGGACTCCCTGTGATGACGGAATGCTCTGTGTCTGCCCTGGCCAATGGTATGCCACTTGAAACATGCCTAGGGTGCAGTTAGTTCTCACCACTTGAAAGGTGACTGCTAAATATCCAAAAGTAACAGTGGGCATCAAATGTGAGCTTACTTATCCAGGATTTACCAATTGGCAGCCTCCCCTCCACCCTTCCCCAGCTGATTTGCTCTGGTCACAGGAACAACAGCTTTCAATCAGACATCTTCGATGGAAGGGTGTTCTTCTGCAAACCCCACTGAAGGCCCCACGAAGGGTGAGAATGAGTCCTGCTCTCCCCTTTCCACAGAGTCTTGCACGGAGCCCCAACGAGGCGTGCTGGACTTCCTGTTGGGTGTGTCCTCACTGTGGATGGGGGCCAACAGGGGCTTCTGGCCCACAGCGACCCTGTGCCCAACGGCGCGAAGCAAAGCCCGGCCCTGGCAGCTGTTCCCGCGAGTGAGCCCACTGGCAGCCACTGCGTCAGTCCACCTCCTCGAGGGCTCTTTTCACTGCCCTTCGCCTTCATCCAGTGTGATGTCCTTCTCCAGGAACTGACTGGTCTCTCCTGACGGTATGTCCAAGATATGTAAGATGAAATCTTTCCATCCTCGCGTCCAAGGACAACTTTGACCTTACTTCCTCCAACACAGCTTTGTTTGTCCTTTTAGGACTGTCAATATTCTTCTCCAGAAGCACAATTCAAATGCATCAATTTTGCTTTGGTCTCCCTTATTCATTGTCCAACTTTCACATGCATATAAGGTGAATGGAAATACTATGGCTTGCACCTTACTCCTCAAAGTAACTTCCCTGAATTTCAACTCTAAACAGATGCACCAGATTTGTCCAGTGCCAAGTGTCATTTGATCTCTTGACTGTTACTTCCATGAGCATCAATTGTGGATCCAAGCAAGAAATAATCCTTGGCAACTTCAATCTTTTCTCCATTTATCATGTTCCCTAGTGGTCCAGTTGTGGGAATTTTCATCATCTCTACGTTGTAATCCATACTGAAGGCTGCAGTCCTTGATCTTCATTCGCAAATGCCTCGAGACCTCACTTTCAGCAAGTAAAGGTTGTTTCGTGTGTACATTGCAGGTTAATGAGCTTTCCTTCAGTACCAATACCACATTCTTCTTCATGTAATTCAACTTCTCTAATTATTTGTTTAGTACATCGATTGAAGTATGGTGAGAGGATACAGCCCTGATGAACACCTTTTAAACCATGCAGGATGCTCTTGTTCCTTTCACGCCACCGCCTCTTGATCCATGGACAAGTTCCACATGAGCACAATGAAGCGTTCTGGAATTCCCATTGCTTTCAAGGGTTTCCATTGTTTATTATACTCTACACAAATATCTTTGCGTGGTCAATAAAACAGAACTAAACTTCTTAGTAGCCTTGGCTTTCACCCAAAATCCATCTGATGTCAGGAATGATATCCTTTATTCTATGTCTTTTTCCGAATCTGGTCTGAATCTCTGGCAGCTCCCTATTGATGGACTGCTGCAACCACTGTTGGATGATCTTCAGCAAAATTTTGCTTGCATGTGATATCAATGATACTGCTCTATAACGTTCACATTCTTTTGGGTCCCTTTTCTTTGGGATGGGTATCAATAAGGATCTCTGCCAGTCACTTGGCCATGTAGCTGTTTTCCCAATTTCCTGGCACAGACCAGTAAGCACTTTCAGTGCTTAATCAACTTGCCGAGACACTTCACCTTGCATTCTCTCCATTCTTGGAGCCTGTGTTTGGCTTATGCTTTTGGTGAGGCTTCCTGCAGTACTGCTGGTGTTTGCTCAGACGCTGCCTCCTGAAATGGCGGGACAGCTCTTTTTGGTAGAGTGACTCTGTCCTAGCCATCTTTGGATGCTTTCCACGCCATTCAGTATTTGACCATAGAATCTTTGAATATTGTACTTCGAGGCTGGAATGTTTTCAGATTAAGATATGCTGAGTTTGTTAATTTTGGTTCGCGAATTCTAAGTCTCTACCATCCCATTATAACATCTGACTTTATTTTCCTGAGCTGCCCTTTGAAATTTTCCATTCTGCTCTCTGGCTTCATCATTTCTTCCATTTCACTTAGCTATATTTTGATAATCAGGAGCAGGTTCCAGTCTCTTCTGGTATCCCCTTTGATGGTTTCTTTCTTTTCTGTTGTAACGACCGTTGGCTTTTTTCATGTCTGATGCTCTTGATGTATTCCACAGCTTGGCAAATCTTCTGTCATTAATGCTCAATACAGCAAATCTGTTCTTGAAATTTGAGTGGGATGTGTTGGAGGTTATAATTTGGCTCTCATGGACTTGTTTTCGATTTCTTTAGCTTCAACTTGAATTTACATGTGAGCAATTGATGGCCTGTTCCACAGTCAGCCCCTGGACTGGTTTTAACTGCTGATGCTGAGCTTCTCCATCATCTCTTCCCGAGAAAGTATAGTCGACTTGGTTTTTGTGTAGTCTATCCGGAGAAGTCCATGTGTAGACGTCTGCCATTTGTGTTGTTGCACAAAGGTAACGAAGAAGTCATTGGTCTTGCAAAACTTTCTCATGAAATCTTAAGCTTCGTTTCTATCATAAGACCATATTTTCCAACTACTATCCCTTCCTCTTTGCTTCTAACTTTTATATTCCAATCACCAATAATTATCTTGATTGTATGTTTGACCAACATCAGACTGAAGACATTGGTAATATTCTCTAACTTCTTCATCACTTTCGTGGTTATTGCATGACTCTGAATAATGTTGTATTGATTGGATTTCCTTTACAGTGGATAGATATCATGGTATCACAGCAGCATCGTACTTCGATCGATCTTGACATGTCCTTTTTAACTATGAATGCAACGTCATTCCTCTTGACTGTATCATTTCTGGAATAGTAAACCATGATTTTCCAGTTCAAAATGGCCAGTACCAGTCCACCTCAGCTCATGAATGCTGAGGCTATTGATGTGGTTCCATTTAATTTTTCCAATGTTCCTAGAGTCATAATTTGTGCATTCCAAGTTCCGATTTTTGCAGCTGTTTCTTGTCATTTTGCATTGTGCCCTATCAGCCAATGAAGGTCCCGAAGGCTTTCCTCCAGCAGGGTTTACTCTCACAGGCTTTACTCCATTCACCTCAGCATGGCGGACTCCAGGCTCTGAAAGTCACACCGCCTCAATCACAGTTCGAGTGCCCTCTGACCCAAGGGGCCATGTTCTTGTAGTATCTCTGACGATGTTCAGCTTCCATTCATTAGGCCTGCAGGGCCACAATGTTTTGTTGCTATACACAAGGTTGCTTTTATTTCTTCTGAAGTGGGCTGCTGATTCCTTCTTCATAGTCGGTTCTTAGCCTGGAAACCCCACTGAAACCTCTTCACTTTGGTTGATCCGGCTGGCATTTGAATACCAGTGACATAATTCCCAGCATCACAGAAACACTTCTGTCACCACGGTACAACAAACTGTCAACTGTCAGCACCAGAAGTGGTGTTGGGTCAGAAGAACCTTAATTTTGTTTTTTCTTTTTTTATTGTGCATTGGATGGAGGTTTATTAAGCAAATCAACTTTCCACCCAACAATCCTGCACATTCTGTTTCATGATGAGCACCCCCCACTGTCACCTCAGTTATTCTTCCACTTTCCCTGAAGCTTCTTGCTTTCCTTACCCCTTCAGCCCACTGCATTTTGTCCTTAGGCAATGGTGCCCTTTCGATCTTAACTGTCATTATTCTAAGGAATGCGTACCTTCTTAGTGCTTTCTTCGCCTCAAACACCTATTTTGGGGCTGAACATTGAGCCACACGGATGAGTTCAGTCGTAGCCCTCAGGGAGGATTAAGGGACACAGTTTCAGGCTTTTAACCAGGATCTATGTGACCTGTAAACCTGACCTTTTTTAAAAAATAATTTTGAGCTTGTTTCACATTTTCCCCCTACTATATCCAGACCTATTCTAATACAGCTCCTTTCAGAACATTAGGAGTAGCCAAACAGCATCTAATTATTCCAGGATTAAGATGGTGAAGGCGGAAATGTGAGTAGTCCATTATTCCTTTCGCCCAATTATTTCCCCAAAGGTGTGTTATTTCCCCCCCCCTTCACTCTCCTTTGCTCCTGGTGGAGAGAGGACAATAGTTACATGACAGACGACCACTCAAAAGCATTTCAGACTCCAGTCACTACTCATCAATGATCTCTGTAGACTATGTTGTGCCAACTGTCCTTGGTGTCCCCTGAGACTACCAGGCTTTGGGAGTCACTCCCTCAGAGTGTTTAATGTCTAAGAGGTTTTGAAAGGGTTCCCGGTACTAACGGGAAAGTCAGCAGTTTGAAAACAGCAGCCACTCCCGGAGAGAAAACGAGGCTTTCTACTCCTGTAAAGAGTTAGTCTTGGAAACCCACAGGGCAGGTCGGTGCTGTCTAAAGGGTGGCTGTGGGCTGGAACTGGTTCCAAGGGCAGCCAGCTTGGCTTCGGGTGGTGCGGTTTCTATTCTGCTGCTCTCTTACGTATAACTGGAGCACGTAATCCATTTATATTTCATATAATTATCACAAATATGAATTGATTGCTGTCAGATTGCTATGCATTTTTTTGTGATGCTGGTGTTTTTAGGTTTTTCTGTTTTCTATGCTAAAATTTTTTATGGATCTTATAATTTTCTTCATTGTTCTTGAATTACTATTTATTAACTATGACTTTCCTCTTATTTTGGTAAAGTAGATGTGCCTTGTGGATACCACCATGGTGGAATACAGAGTAAGGGGGACCCCTGGAAGCCCACCCCAACTTAGGAATCCCACAAGGAAATGCCTTACTTTTGCGTCCTGGGCACCTCTGCCTAGTGTCATTTGGCCTCTTAGATTTGACCCAGCATTTTGTTTCAGTTGAAAATTTGTCAACGTTGTACTATGAAATGAAATACCTAGTGTGTATGATATAATAGGTTGAAGATTTAATCGAGGAAAACGTTCCTAATACCATGACAGATGCGACTATACACGTTTAAGAAGCTCAGTGACGGGGTAAGACACCCTAACAGAATCACCAAACTTATGATCAAACTTTCTAAAACCAAAGAATGCTGCTTCATAGCACTGTCACCCATCTCCCACTAAAGGACCCCGCACAAATTACGCCTCCGACAAAGCTTCCTCTGTCCTCATGGCTGTGGCTCACCAGGCTCTGTTCGATGAGCAGGCAGAAGAGGATGGCATTGCCCACCTCCCGGAGGTTCTGGAAGCACACGGTCTTTAGTTCTGCATACTCCACAATGTCCTTCAGCTGATGGTGGAAGAACTCAAGGATACCTGTGGCCAGAGAGCAAACGGCGCATTTAGGGAGGCAGAAGGAGGAAGGACTGGGGGCCACACACACTGCATCGCAACAGCACACTGCTATGGAGAGGGCCACAATGTTCCTGTCCCCAATGCCTCCCCACACGGGTGGTCTGACCGCCCCCATACCCCCACATGGCCTGTTGGAAGAAGCCTCTGGTCTTCAGAGGCGGCGGCAGTGACAGGACAAGAGTGAGGGAGAAAGCCCCCTGGGTCCTCCAGCAGAGGCAGTGAGGCTCTATGAAGGACCAAGAGCCCCCACCCGCAGCAGGGCCCAGTGGAGCTGCTCCATTGAGTGTCGGAGGCTGTCAACCTCTATGGGAGCAGAATCCCTCCTGTTTCTTCTGCAGAGTCGCTGGTTGACTTAAAGTGTTGCCCCTTCAGTTCGCAGGCGAATTCTTAATGCCTTGTGCCACCCAGATGCCTTACAGGCACAGCAAGGACTAGATCATCTGATCAGGGGCATCTATGAAAAACATGCAGCTAACATCCAGTCCCCCTGCAGGTCCAGAGCCCGACAGGATGTCTGCACCATGAGACAGGCATGAGAAGAAAACAAGAAAAAGCCAAGATTCCCCAAGCAGATCTCAGATTCCAGGCAAACCCACTCAACACCCACAGAGAGTTTTAAAACACATCAGTCCTGTTTATTTTATTTTACTCTATCCCCTCCATTGTATTGTGAATTAGGTGAAGGTTTACAGAGCAGGTCATCATATTTATGTTCAACAACTAAGCAAACTTCCAAATAGCTTGCCTCAAGGAGATCTTTTTGGAGGGGTGAAACTAGAAAGACTGGTTCTAAAACGGGGATTGGGGAGGGGAGTGAGGGCAAGGACTGGAAGTGGGAAAAGAAAGGAAGGGAGAGAAAAGGAATTGAGGGGAGAAAGGAAAGGGGAGAGGGGTAGGGAAGGAACTGGCAAGAGGAGAGAAAGGGACAGAAAGGCGAGAATGAGAAGAAGATGGGGCAGGAGAAAACAGGGAAGGAGATGGTTACAGCCACCCCGAGAAGGATATCGAGCTGTAGCCCCATAAGCCCCGTGCTCCCTTCTAATTTGAAATGTGGGCAAGACCTGTGGGCCCTGTAAACCCCCCAGGTCCCTGAGCATTTTGCATTGACAACCGCCCCCCAGTTCCTCACTTGTGAAACAGGCCCCCATTATACTTCCCAAAACACCTATCCCTCCCACCAGAGCAAGCACATCTATTGTCATCCGTAATACCCAGTTTAATTTTTCTCTCACTCTCTAAAAGGGGGCAGTTTTGCTTCCTATCCAGCCGTGCTTCCTAACCCCTCAAAAGCAGCAGCGCCCCCACCCCATGCCCAGTCTCTCACCAGGAGAACCATACTCATGCCGGGGCAGGCGGCAGATCTTGGGCATCACTTCCATCAGTGTCCTCACGTACTGCAGGATGGTGCCCTGCAACTGTAGAAGACAGGGTTGCATCAGTCTCCCCTCCCCTCTCCTAGTAATCAGTCACACCTCCCCTCTCCTAGAAGACAGGGCTGTACCAGTCACACCTCCCCTCTCCTAGTAGTCACACCCCCCCTCCTAGTAATCAGTCACACCTCCTCCCTCCTAGAAGACAGGGCTGCATCAGTCACACCTCCCCTCTCCTAGAAGACAGGGCTGTATCAGTCACACCTCCCCTCTCTTACTAGAAGACAGGGCTGCATCAGTCACACCTCTCCTCTCCTTGGAGGTGAGGGTTGGTACCATGCTGACTTTGGCACATGCGGGGTCACTCTGGCTGGAATTAAGTCCCATTTTTGGGAGAAGTACTTCACATTCCACACCCATGCCCTTTTCAGATCACGAGTCCTACAGATGCCAATAAGAGAGGATGGCTCAGAGCATCCATGTGGCTGTACCACCGTTTATGCCACCCAAAAGCCAAGTGCAACTGCCTCGCAGGAGAGAGCGGTGTGGTCAACAGCCCTGGCAGGCATGGGATAGGATAAGGCACGAGGTGGTGGAGAGGCAGGAGGGCTGCCCCTTTGCACAGTCAGGCACCCCTGTGAGGCACTGGTATGCACACCTAGAGGTCTGATTGGCACACTGTGTCACATTCACTCTCACGACCCATTCTAGAGCCTCTTGGCCAAGCTGGGGCGACTGAGGCACGGGATAAGGCGTGGGTGCTTTCAGGCTGTGGACCACACAGTAGAGAAACCCCTGGGGTAAGGGAGAAGCAAGTAATTAGGAAGGGCTGGCATTCATGGCCCAGAGGTCCGGGATGGGCAGTCAAGAGAACTGGAGGAAAATAGTTTTTCCCATGGGGCTCTGCAAGTTCTGATGCACTCAGGGCCTAGACAAAGCAGCACCAGGGCAACCTTGTGCTCAGGGCACCCACAGTGGGGCCAGTCAAACCATCACTGCCCATGTCACCAAGGGGGCCGGAGCCTGGCAGGCCTGGATGGGTCATGAGGTTATAGCTGTCCCCAGCAACCAAACCATCGAGGTTCTAAATAGATTTTTATTTTCACTGATATGACTAAAATTTGTCAGTATCTTAGAATTCTCTGAACTTTTGGTTTGCCTAAGTTTACTTTAATTCAATTTTAGCCTACTTCGCATTGCCACACAAACTTTTTTGGGACAGTGTGTGACTCATGAAAAAGACATGGAAAGTCTATATTTGGCAATAAATAACTTTTAAAATAGATGGTCTCACTCACAAAATGAAATTTTTTAAAAAGTTAAAATTTTTGAAGAAGAAAAAAGACGCTATCTTAGTGAATGCTGAAAATTACGTACAGGAAAAGAAAATTCATTATGGGTATCCTTTAATAAAATCACCTTTCCTAAAAATGTCCCGATGAGCAAGCTTCTACAAACACTGGGCTTTTGCTTACCCTCAGACATTGGTCTAAAGTGTACACCACTTAGACCAGGGACTGTAACTCGCAGATGCAAACCAGTCAGGCTTGTATTTGTGACACGCCGCAGCACAGCAACGACACCAACATGCCTGCCACCTAGGTTTGCATCACTTGCTGCCTCACTTGTTCATTCTACACTCCGCACACATGCCACCGAGCAACTTCACAGCCGATAGCGGCTGCTCGCCTCCTAAATGATTCTACCCGCGACCAAGGCCCCCGGGAAGGAAGCGCGCCCAGTGCAGGGAACGTACCAGGCTCTTGACGACCTTCAGCAGCTCCTCCATGACCACGGCGATACCCTGGTATCCAAGCAGCCGACAGATGACTTTAAAGTGTGGAGGACCCACAAAGTTCCTGTAGCTGCCGTAAATGCTGGAGTAGGCCAGGTTCAAAGCCTGGAGGGAACAAGGGGTACAAGCACTCGACACAGCCTTGAGACGCAACCCCATTCCTTCTGCACGCACTCAGGGGAAGAAATGCGATGTAAGGAATTACTGAAAACATCACATCCTGGGGCTAAAATACCAATGAATTTGCTCTGAACATGGGTATGTCTTCCATCTTTTACAAAAAGCAATGTTGCTTTTAAAAGAGGTATGTGTGTGCATGTGCATGCGGGGCGTGATAAAACCACTTTGTGTTTAAACATTTACTAACCTGTCAATTCGACGGAAGATATTTTGGGGGTTCTGGTATGAGAAAATGGAGCCCAAGTGGCACAGTGGTTAAGGAGCCTGGCTGCTCACCAAAAGGTCAGTGGTTCAAAATGGATTGGCCATCTGAGGCCCTGAAGACACACAGCCTGGGCACTCTCTGCCCAACACACCTGCCCCGAGTTCCTGGATTAACTTACCGAGGAGCCCAGTCCCTCAGAGGGACTACAAGGGAAAAGCAAACACCAGGGGGAACTGTAGGAAGAAACAGCTAAGCTCATCTTCAGAGATCGTGGGTGCACAGTAGTAGGGACAGCCCGTTCCCCAATGCAACCATTTTGGTTAGGATTTGCTATATACATTTGAGAGGGAAGGCAGACATGGGCAGGGAGAGACATCCAACTGAATCCATAACAGAAGCATTGAGTTTATGTTAATGGTGGTAGAATAACCCATGAAAGAATAGTGATACGAAAGACATAATCTCTATCAGTGAACTAAGCATGTAGAAACTGCACTGGGGAGCATTCTGTAGCACATACGTGTTGTACGTGTATAAACAAATTATGGTGCTGTAAAGACACTTTTAGATAAAAAAGCTGAAAAAACTAGTTGCAGGAAAACCTATAGATTACCGGAAAAAAAAAAAAAGAGAGTAGACAGCCGATATGGTGAACATCATATCAAAAAGATTGTGAACTATACGTGATTTACATTTCAGATAATCAATTTTGTATTTAACAACTTAAGTTGCTTACCACCACCCCACCCCCAACAGCTTGCTCTACCTCAATATTATCTTCTTTTTCGCCCTAATTAATATCTGTCTGTCTGCTAGCCTACAGGTTCCCAAACTTATTTGGTCTACTTCCCACTTTTCAGGGGGGAAAAATCACTCAGCACCCCCTTATCAATGAACAACTTTTGTACTATAACCATATTCTAGGATAAGGTGGAGGTATCTGCTTTTGCAGTTCCTTTGAATTGGTCTGGCGCCCCACTAGAGGGCAGTATCACCCACATTGGAAAACTGCTCTAGCCTATTGTTTATCTTCCCTTGCCCTAATCTTCCAGCCCCGACATCAAAATGTTTGTTCTGTTATGAAAACTTTGCCTTAAATTTTTCTCATGCAGTGGTCTCATGCAATATTTGTCCTTTTGTGATGGACTCATTTTCCTCAGTATAACATTCTGGAGGTACATCCATTCCATGGGGTACTTAGGTTCATGTTTATTCTCCAGTGATACACAGTACTCCATTGTGTGTATGTACCAACGTTTATGACCACTGGTTGGCTTACAGGTTGCCATGATCTTGCTGTTGTGAACAGTGCTGAGATGAACATGGGTGAGCGCATCTGTTCTTTCACTCAAGCAAAAGATGTCACTTTGAAGACTGAGGTTTGCCTAACCCAAGTCATGCTACTGTCCATAATCTCAAACCCAAGTAAAAACTGGACAATGAATAGGGGAGACTGGAAACGAGTTGATGTGTTTGAATATTTAATCTACCATAGATTGCCAAAAGCACAAACGATCCTGGAAGTACAGCCAGAATGTTCCTAAGAAGAGAGAGAGGATAGGGAGGCTTCACCTCAAGCCTGGACACGATTATCAGATGAGATCAGTTCCTGAAAAAGGACTTAACAAAGTATAGAGAAAACAAAAAGATGACTTCCAAGGAGATGGCTTGACACAATAGGCTCAAATACTGCAATGAAGGTGAGTGGATCAGGACTAGGCAGTGCTCAGTTAGGCTGGAGGCAGGGTCGCTAATGAGTCAGCACCTTCTCACGGACACCAAACAAACATAGCAATAGAGTGAGGAATAACCGAGTTATTTCCTCCTGAGTGCAAGCAACCATAGGAGATCAGAGGGCAACACATCTGCCCACAACAAAGCTCAGGAGACAGGAAGGGGCAAGAAAACAGGACAACAGGGACCCAGGGAGGGCTGGAAAGAGTGCTGTTACATTGAGGGGATTGGAACTAAGGTCCCAATCCCCTCAATGGTGAATGGAAAACTAATCTGTTGTGTCATATGTCACCCAAACTACACGTATTAACAAAAACAACACAGAAGTACATTGTAATCCTTAAGGTTTTATGTCAACAAAGCTAGGCCAGGATTCTCAGGGATTTGGTCCAAGTATAGTAATCGGGACAGCTCCAGACAAGCTCTAACATAATTCAACCTGTCCCTCAACAACGAGATGGTCTATGAGCAGCCAAGCGTTTGAAAGGAAGGCTCCTCAGGGCTGTGGCCTGCTTGCTTCAGGGATGTGTGGACTCCGTGGAAAAGAGGGCTTGATTTTCACGGGTCTCCCATCACGTTCATCATCTGACCTCCAGCAGACTGCCGTATTGCCTGCAATCCTTGGATTTGTTAGGACTGATAAGGCAGTTGACGGCAGGGGGATGGAGAGAGAAACTGGGATACTGGGAATGAGAAACGGATGAGAAAACGACCTCACGGAAGCGGATTCAGCTTAGAAAGCAGCTTAGAAAACAGCTTAGAAAGCAGCGGGTTAAGGCAGGGAAAGGACGATACAAGAGAAACTCACCAGGCAGGGGCACCCAAACATCTTTCCCAAGCTGCCCATTTGAACCCATCGAGTGTAAGACTTTCCCACTTTCACTAAAGCTCTTCCTGCACGTCCAACACCAGCCCCTGCCCCAGCTCCACTGAGAGGACGCTGGAAGTGGTGCCTCATTGCTGTGGACTTCACCTAAAAATTCTTTTCCTTTGCTGACTTTTTTTTTGGCTGTGCCCTTTTGCTGTGATAAGTCATGGTTACAAATTGCAGCCATCTGACTGACTTAGAAATTGCAGAGCACATCTCAAGATCCCCGACCCTCCCCTCGCACCCCGACCCCCAGCCCCATCCAGCAAGAACATAGCTAGTCTCTCGGCCTACAGGGGGACCCAAGACTGACAGATGACCCAAGTCCCGTGGCTGTGAAGTGGCAGAAGCAGCACAGGGGTAATACTCATGTCACCATTAATGACTACTTCTCAGAGCCACTTCTGGACTTTGTACAAGATCTATATAAATGTCCAGCACAAAATTTGGGCAAAATGCAAAAGCACTAAAAGATGTTAGGCAGTAAATATGCACAAATAACTGTTTCCCAAGAGTTTACGCACTTTCTTGAACAACGTGTACGAATGCACAGCTGGCAGGCCCCGGAGAAGGATGGGGCTTTCTGCGCCTGCGATGATTTGCAGGCTTGAACACTCACAGGGGCAGTTCTACCATGACCAATTGGTTACATAAGTCAACACTGACTTGATGGCCGTGGAAGTGATGCCCCAGGGGGATAATTGGTACTGTTCTCTAACACAAAACGAAAATGGTATCTCTAAGGTGAACCAGAGACCTACATAAACCATAAATGCATGAATGGGTTTTGGGCCTGCACTTATTCTAGCTCCAATCTAAGACCAATTAGCTATTATGACATGGCCCTGCTTTATGTTTGACCTAATGAAGAAATCACTTTGCTGTAGCAAAGTGTAGTGAAGAAACTAGATGGTGCCTGGTTATCAGAAAGAATAACACCCTGGGGTCTTAAAGGCTTGTTTTCAAAGGGAGATGTCAACTAAGTCCACAAGGAGGAAGCACATCAGCCTGTGTGATCCAAGCCCTGTAAACAACATCATCCAGATCTAAAGGAGGGAATGGCATCACAACCTAAATTGTGAACACCTGACTTGCAGAAGGCTATGGGTGGCAAAAGACCAAAATTCATTGTCAGGGTCCCCACGTGGAGTCAGCAGCTGGTGACTCCCGTCCAGTCGTGGTTGAGGATGTGCATAGCCCTGTTATCAGACGGGGGTGTGTGGGGGGCATGCAAAGTCAATATGACAGATGCAATTAGGTCAAAATGTAACAACTTGCCATTTGACCTCCCTTCAGATCCATTGGAAAGCTGTCTCAATAATAAAGGGGAACTACACATGGAGTAAGCCTGGGGAATACCCCCCGCCCGCCCCCCAACCATGAATGTGAACAGCCTGGCTAGCATGCAGAATGCACTGGAAAGTGGACTGTTGCAGCTGCAGCTGGGCTAAAATCTAGCACCCTGTCATTTGGTCTTTCCTGTGATCCATTTACATTTGTTCTAGTTTTTAATATTTTCTGCTTTCTTTTCCATGGAAGTTTTCCATCTCTTTTACTTTTTCTTGGCATTGTTATTTTTTAATGTTTTATGAAATCCATGGTAGGTAAATGTATTGAGACAGTAACTAGATTAATGGTCCCTTGGGGGTGTGGCAGGGGAGTTTGGGGGAAGTGGGGAGCACATAAAGATGAGTACAAGATTGAAGAAAATGTTTTAAAACCAATTGTGGTGATGACTGTGATTGAATTAAAGTGGTTGGACTATTGATATGTGAATAAAACCGTTGGGAAGGAAAAAAAGTGCATGAGTGCAGTAAGCTTAAGTCTTATCTAGTAGAGCAAAAGCCAAAGCAACAATAGCAGCGCCTTATCCACACAATCTGCAATGTAATGGAAATCAAAGGGCAGGAGGAGGAGAAATAACAAAGACAAAAGGGGAGAATCAGTAAGGAATATACTTATGCGGGTAGAAGCAACAGTAAAGAATATACTTGTGCAGGTAGGGAGACAAAGATGACATGGGTGTCCCAGAAATATAGCATTTATTATCCTAGCATCAAATTAAGGGTAGAAAGAAAACATCACCTAAATTAAAGAAGGGACGTCAAGAAACACTGAAGCAGTACGGTGCATGCTGAAACGAGCCAGCAGCATCAGACCTCAGCAACAGTCTACATGAAGGAGGTAAACATGGGAGCCAGCAGCCTGAGGAGCTGGCAGGGAGGTCTGCAGAATCAATAGCATGTCCCGATTCTCCGAGATGAGATAATCTAAGAACTCTATGTTTTTAATTGGATGAGTTATTTTTCTAAAGACGAGGCACATGAGGACACTGACTTTCTGGAATGTCTCTACCAAGTCACAGTTCGGTGCCCACCAGGCGGGTAGCTCACCCTGCACCTGAAAACCAGTCTGGACAGGGATGCCAGCTCCCCATGCTGCCCACCAGAACTGGGCAGGCAGAACTGAAGCTGACACTCAGGTACTGTGACCACAGAGAACCTTCCCAGGTGATGCCACTGGGTGTAATAACTCAGAGGGAGTGCTAATGCTCACCTAGTGGGGGAAAAGCATACTGCAAAGGTCTGCTCTGCCCAGCACAATTCCAGTTTTTAATGGGTACCTCCTCGTGTTAACTGCTCCATGAAAGTGAGTTGAACTGAGCCCTCCGTACTGCTGTGTGGACTAATTAGCTGTTACATTCCTTCTTGATGTATAAACCTACACACACACACACACACACACACACATGTCCTAGTTTTGTTTCTCTAGAGAACCCTGCCTAACAGTGGGTTCTGTCTGCTCACCACACAGAAGCTTTATTCTTGGTTTCTGGTTGTCTGATCCTTTCCGTCTTTCTCCCTTCCACCTCTGCTCTTCGCTTTGCAGGTCACACCTCTAATGCTCTGTGTACCCCTTCCACACACTTCCTTGAAACCCTCCCTGAATCCCAAATGGACTGCAATCCCAATGTGAGGTCAAGACCCCCCACTATCCTCACTCAAAGGGAGCTGACCTAACACGACACTATGTAGAGCTACTTTCAGATAAGGGCTTCAGTTGCTTTTTCCTGGTTAGCTGATTGGTTAGTGTATATTTTTTAAATCATTGCTACTTTTTGGAAAGGTGCCGATAGAGTAGAGGAAAAAAAATAACATTTTATAGTTAAGAAATTTTTACCTTGTAAACTTAAAATCATCACAACAACTGATTTAAAATAAATTAGTCATTACAAACCAAGAATAACCTACTTTTGATCCATGCAAGTACTGAGGTTGTGCATTCGGTTGTTTATCTCTTTGAAATTCCTGAGAAAATGGTAATACTGTCCGAACAAACCTAAAAGAAGAAAAATAAATAAATAAAAACTTAATTATAGTCCTTAAAAATTCACAACTTTTTCATTATCCATCAATAGAAATTCTTCCCCCAGTTAACTGATACAACAACCATTGTATAGGAAAATTCGGGGAAATAGATACTCTGAAATATAACACAGGTATATCTCTTATAATCCAGTCTACGAAGGAAATGGATCACTCAGCTTCTTACTCTCCAGAAAGTAGAGTATGAAAAGTGAAGCTTCCTGCCCTGATAGCAATGGAACTATTTCAAACGGAGTCATCCTTGGGAATGAGTGCTGGATACTGTGTTCTCGGGACGTCTACCCCTCTGGCTACAGAAACCGCCAGCTAAGAGCTAACCAGAAAAAATCAGCAAATGTAAGCATTTATGAACACACTTATTATATGATCATGCTCTGAGTTCCTCCAATGAAACTGGACTGTTGTAAGCCATGGGGATCCCCCCACCCCACACCCCCCAGGAGGTCCAGGCTTTCCTTTCTTGTCTGTCTTAACCTAGAAGCTCCACTGAACATCATAGTAACATGAGTGGTGGTCGTACATGAGACTCACTGGTCAGAAAGTGAACCCAGGTCTCCCACATGGAGAATTCTACCAATCAGAAGTCACTTAAAATCAAGAACTTAACTTTTAAAACAGAAATGCACAGATCAGCTAACACTTCAAATCACTTAAACATACAACTTTTGAAAATAAACACAATAAAGAAAATATAGTTTAATTATTCAGCTCTTATAACTAGATTAACACATTACTATATCAGAAAGGGAGTAACTGTCAGAAGCATGCTAGCGCACTAAACAGAATGTGCATGGGTGTGAAGGTGCAGCCAGCAGACTGCTACATCAAGTTCACCAGCAGAGAAGACATAGGCAGCCACATCCTGGGTCCCAATGAGGCACATGGTCCATCCTGACATACCACTGTTATAGCCACAGCCAATGGTAGGCCATCATGTGTCAATAAAGAAAATCACATTAGTGTCTAAGGAGAGAACCACACAAGTGTGTGTGTGTGTGTATGTGATTTTCCCAGAGGATCCTTGACTACTATCAGTCTGTCTCTACCCATGTGCCCTAATGCTCTTGGTGTGTGTGCACCTATGTGTGCATGGCTGTCTGCTTGTGGGTCCACACACCGATAATAAGAGCACTAGATCCTGGGATAAATGCCAGTGACTGCTGACTGTGGGGACAGCACCTGTAAGCTATTGCAACACATCCATCTCCATGAACTCTGCGAGAAGGGACAGTACCTATGTGAGCATTAGAATAGAAATCAACTGGACAAGTCTACTAATCAGTTTGGAGGAAGCCAAGCACCAAAGCAAGACCTCAGTATTGTCCACCACGCAGCTGTGAGTTTAATTACCGTCTTGGCTGGCACGTTTGATGGGGTAGCTATGCCATCACTACTTCAAATCCCATCAGAACAAGTTTCAACAAAGTTTACAGGCTAAGAAGACTAGGAAGGAAAGCCTGGTGAGCTATCTCCAAAAGTAGCCAATGCATCACCAGAGCACAACCCCCTACCGTTCTAGGGGATGAGCCTGGTCGATTGGTAGGTCATCCAATCACACAGTGGCCCAACAATGGGCTCCGGCAGACCAGTGATTGTGCAGACGTGGTGGGTTTAGGTAAGGGTGCGACGACTGTACATGAGGTCATCGCCCTAAACAACTATCAAAAAGAATTACCTTTATGAAAGTCCTTCTAAATCGATACAGAACAGAGTATGTTTCCATAAAGTTAGCATGTTAAAATGCTAGTTAGATTTTAAAACCAGAGCTTAATCCTTTGGCACTTAGCTGAGATACAAAGCAGTTTTGAAAAGTTTACGAGTAGAATGGTGTCATAGGCCAGAATCTTTACCAAAGCAGAGGGGCCACATCTTTCTGCCAAGGAGCAGCTGTGGGCTCAAATGGCCAAACTTGAGGTTCAGCACTTGAGCATTTTACCACTGCACCATGAGAGTGCCTTCTGTATAACTTGATTTCTTATCAAAATGCTTAATCAAACAATACTGATAAGTAAACTAAAATGTCAATGACATATTACAAATACCATTCTCCTACTTACTTTTCTCTAATCTTCCCAAATACTATGAAGCATTTCTTCTAGTATTTACCGCTAAAAAATATTCTTATATAACCTTTCCTTAATCAAATTTGGATATTTATAGACTCTACAATAGGAGAAATATGGTTTTAACACCAGGATTAGGAGTCATCGCTTCACTTTTCATCTAATTCGAGACTCAGTTTTCAGCATAGGGCAATCCCAGCAAAGACAGTTCTCAGCTGGGGGGATGCTACCCTGAACTTAGTCCTTTATTGTGCAATCCTCCTTTTTTCATTTTCCTATATCATGATCCAATTTCACTCCATATTCTAAAGTTTAAAACTTTTAAAACTCTTACTTTTAAAATTCAACTTTAAGCTGAAAGTTACATTTGATTAAATGTATGCATTCTAAGTGTACAGTTGGTTGCGTTTAGACACAGGAATGTTTCCAGGAAAGCGCCATCCTAAGCAAGTCAGAGAACAATTCCGTGTAGAGCCCCTCTCCTCTCCATCTGTGTTAACCCCTACCCCACCTTTTGGCGTTGCCTGTAATCCTAGGCTGGTAACATCACGGCTTCACTACATTCTCTGCTTCGGCCATCACAGTGTTCTAGTTAAATGCCTGCGTCTAGTCCAGAGTCCTCAAACTTTTTAAACGGGGGGCCAGTTCACCGTCCCTCAGACCCGTTGGAGGGCTGGACTATAGTTAAAAAAAAAAAACTATGAACAAATTCCTATGCACACTGCGCTTATCTTATTTTGAAGTAAAAAAACAAACAGGCAAAAACACCGGGCAGGCCAAATAAATGTCCTCGGTGGGCCGCATGCAGCCCACAGACCGTAGTTTGAGGATGCCTGGTCTATTCTTTTTTTTTTTTTAATTTTAACAATTTATTAGGGGCTCATACAATTCTTATCACAGTTCATACATATACATACATCAATTGTATAAAGCACATCTGTACAGTCTTTGCCCTAATCATTTTTTTCTCCTCTTTTCTTTTTTTACATTTTATTAGGGACTCATACAACTCTTATCACCATCCATACATATACATACATCAATTGTATAAAGCACATCCATACATTCCCTGCCCCAATCATTCTCAAGGCATTTGCTCTCCACTTAAGCCCCTTGCATCAGGTCCTCTTTTTGGCCTGGTCTATTCTTATAAGGACACCAATCACATTGGATTAGAGGCTCACTCTGCTCCACTAAAACTTCATTTTTACCTTAACTACTTGCATCTGCAATGATGCTATTTCCAAAAAGCCCACATCCTGAGATTCCAAGCACATGAATTGTATTTAAATTTTATTCAACCCAGTACACAGACGGATATTTAAAGTTCAATCCGATACTCAATCCATTAGGTAAATTATTTGAGAAACTGTATTTTTATTTTTTTATTTTAATTGATTCCTTTACAGATTGACCATTTTCATGTTTTTCCTTTGACTGTTCGAGCACGTATGTATTTAGCGTGTCAACAGTCATGTCTGCTTATTCCATCACCTGTGTCATTTTCATGTTCATTCTACACTGGTTTGATTTTCCTTTAAGGATCATATCTTCCTAGCTCTTGGTCTATCTCATCATTCTTGATATAGATTTTGGACACTGTAATTGTTATGCTATGTTGTTGATATATTTTATTATCTTTTAAAAAGCATTAAAATTTTCTTAGACAGTCAGGTATTTGCAAATTGCTCCTTCTCAAACAAGACACTCGCTCATGTTTATATTCACTCAGCAAACACACACATATGCTCACTCACACACATGCCATACTAAACACATGCTCACTCAGTCATGTAAGTCAACAAACTCATGGTCACACATTCACATTAACGTACTTAATTCACATGCTCAAATGTCATACACATTCACTCATCTGCTCACACACACTCATACGATCTCTTCATACATCACATACACACTTTAATACACAAAACTACATACATTCACATTTATGCTGTAAGTCTTCCAGCCTTCACATGCTTAGTCATGTGTCCAAACTCACTGACATCACTGAGATGCCATAAACACTCGTGCACTACACACACCTTACACCAAAAACAACACTCGTGGCATGTTCACACTTACTCACACATCATACATGTGAACTTACATACATCAGTTATGTTAAAATACCCCACGAAACTATAAAAAACGCTCTCACTTACCTGACGTATACTCATAATCACACATGTGCTCACCCACAGAGTCACATAGCACACACATATTTACACCACACAACTCATTCACATACTTTTGTACACACATATACTCAAATAGACATGTACACTATCTCACACATACCTCTCACAGGAATATACACATGATATACACACACACATATATACACATATACTCACTCTCACTCGCACACACTCACATTCACTCACACAAATCATTCACACTTCCCCCATCAGAAGAATGCACTTCAGGGGACAGCACTGGGGCTACAGCTTGGGGAGAAGGGAGCACGTCGGATAAGAGCACGTGGGAGAAACAAAAAGGGATGAAGAGAGAGGAGAGGCCATCCTGGCCAAGCAAGCCCTGAGGATGATGTTCCTGCTCAGAGCAGACAACGCACAGAGAGGACCATAGGGCTGACCCCACCATGAGACATGATGTCTCTCACTAAACCATAGTGCTGCGGGGAACAACAGTGGAGACACAGTGCGGGAATTGTGCATAACCTGACCCCATCACACTAAGGGCATGCAACAGAGCAGCAAGGGGATCAAAGTGATGAAATCCCCGGGGAATACCAAAAATCGACCTTGGAGACAGAGTCTGGCACCCCATCAGACTTGACTGGAAAACACTCGTAAAGGCCAATAAACAGACCTTGAACTATTTATAGGCCTTTCCGTTCTTGTCAGTGGCTTTTTTTGTGTGCTCGTTTTCTGTTGCTGCTGTTGTTATTGTTTTGTCGGTTTTGACTTCCTCTGTTGGTTTATTTGGCTTTGCCTGGTTTTCGCACTTATTAATGTACTTGCATGTCTATCTTGATAAGTGGGATAAATAATTCGGAGATGAAAAGAATGGGACCAATGGTTCTGGGGGGATAAGGGAGAAAGGGAGTGGGATAAAGGAGCGGGTGTTGAGGGAGAAACAACCCAGGCACAAGGGAACAACAAGCGAGCTAAAATCAATGGAGAGAAGGGTGTAGGATGCCTAGTGAGGCTTAATCAAGGGCAATGTAGCAGTGATGAATTACTAAACTCGAATGAAGGCTGAACATGATGGTGGGACAAGAGGAAAGTAAAAGGAAATAGAGGAAAGAACCAGGAGGCAAAGGGCATTTATAGAGGTCTAAATACAGGCATGAACATATGTAAATATATATATAACGTGAGGGGAAAAGAACTATGTACTCATATCTATAATATTAAGAATTAAGGTTTCAGATAGACATTAGGTCTTGCCTCAAGTACTCCCTCAACACAAGAACACTTTGTTCTAACAATCCAGCATTCTGTGATGCTCACCTTTCCGACATGATCACTGAAGCTAAAATGGGTGCATAAGCAAATGTGGTGAAGAAAACTGATGATACCCGGCTATCAAGATATAACATCTGGGGTCTTAGAGACTTGAAGATGAACAAGTTGCCATCTAGCTCAGAAGCAACAAAGTCTACATGGAAGAAGCACATCAGCCTGTGTGATCATGAGTTGTTGATGGGATCAGGTATCAGGCACCTAAGATCCAGAACAAAATCATACCCAATGGGGAGGGGTGACGGTGGGGCAGGGGGAGGGAATGGAGTGGAGACCCAAAGCCCATCTGTAGACAATTATTGGACATCTCCTCACAGAGAGGTCACAGGGAAGAGATGAACCAGTCAGGGTGCAGTATAGCACCGATGAAACACACAACTTTCCTCTAGTTCTTTGCTGCTCCCTTCCTCCCACTATCATGACCTCAGATCTTCCTTACAAATTGGATTAGACCAGAGCATGCACACTGCTACAGATAAGAGCCGCCAACACAAAGAACCAGGATAGATAAACCCCTCAGGGCCAACAAGAGAGGAGAGATACCAGGAGGATTAGGGGATAGTGGGGTTAGAAAGGGGAAATCGATCACAAGGATCAACCTAGAACCCTCACCCAATGGAAAAGTGGGTGAAGGATGACAGAGGATGAAGTCAGATATGAAAATAATAATCTATAACTTATCAAGGGTTCATGAGGGAGGGCAGGTGGGGGAGGGAGGGTGAGAAATGGGGAGCTGATATCGGGCTCAAGTGGGAAGAGAATGCTTTGAAAATGTTGATGGCGGCCTATGTGCAAATGTGCTTGACACACTGGAGGAATGTATGGATTGTAATAAGATGTAAGAGCCCCCAATAAAAGTAGAAAAATATAAATCATTCACACTTACAGAAATACATTCCACATTCATACATACCGTACACTCACACAAACACTGAGATGTACAGATATCCACTTAGATTAAGGTGACCAGATTTTAACATTGGTAAAGCAAGACACCATTGATAAAACTCATATCCTGGCGAAATAGCCACATGGCAGCTGAAAACCGTGTACCCTAGCTTGTGCATTCTTTCCAAAAATCGGGACTTTTAAAAACGCCGTGGGACGTCTGGCCACCTTAAATTAGATACAGTCACACTTCTATCTCCAGAAAGATTTGCCCCTCTCCCACCCTGGGCAGCAGGTATTTGTGGCAGGCATGGGCATGTCATAGACCCCTCTATGTCTCTGTCATGTGCCTGCTATCAGAGAGATGGAGCCATAATCTGAACAGAAAACGAATCTCAGCAAGACAAATTACCCAGTGTGCAGTGGGAATGGTAGAACCCTCCTGGGGCTTACAAACAAAAAACTGTGTCTGTTCAACTGTTCCATCCACAAAATTGAGAGTTTGTGTAATTCAAATGACTATGTGGGTAAGAAGAGGGTTACCAACAGTCCCCTCTTCTCCCAATATTTTAACATGGAAGCATGACAAAGTAACAAGTTATCCAAGATGAACATTCCAATCACATTCCAAACACCTTTCTATAGCAAGGTGTTAAGTGTTGGCTCAACGACAGGAACCAGGGATCTACCTGCCCAGGCTCCAACGACAGACTGGTTACTCAATCTCTCAGGCAAAGCCATGACTATGTGGCCCCAGGGCAGACCTGAGCTGAACTTGCAAATGGAAGGGTCCAGGACGACCCAAGTATCTTAGACAAGAAAAGTAACAGAGGAAAAAGGGGGGGAATAAAAGAAAAAAGAAAAAGGGAAACAGGAAGACAGTGGCTTATCAATATGACCAAGTCCCTGGAAAAATGTGGCTATCTAAGATCTTCCTTTTATATACGCATCCAGAACCCACAGCGAACAACCTGGAGGAGTGGAGGAAAGCAGACTACACTCACCGGTTGGTGGAGCCGTTGTAGCAATAATTGGGCAGAAAATCATAGTTGAGTTCCCAGAAGACATGCAGAGTGATTCTTCCGTAAGGGGCTGACACGTTGTGGTTGGCTTCCCGGAACATGGCATCAAAGCTGTCCAGCGTCAGGTACTTACTAAGCAGCTTGTGGGTCATACGGTTTATTTCTAGGAGACCATCCAGTTCCTACAGAACCATGAGACAAAGGTGGCATAACAGAGTGAAACTGCTCTTAAGAAAAAACTCACTGTGACCAGAGAGAACCTTCCCAGGAGGTGCCACTGGGTGCACTAACTCAGTTACTCGATGCTGAGCTAGCGGGGGAATGCATACTATGAAAGCTCTGCCCAGCAGAGCTGTTTTCTGTTTTGGGGGGAGTACCCTAGTATGAGTGTCACTGGATTTGTTTCTCAACCCAGCTTACCACTTTATGGTACACTTTGGGAGTGGGGTACTAGAGAAACAAATCAGGAAGATGGAGAGTGGAGGTTTGTCTGACAACTGGCTTTCAGGTCTAGCCAGAGGTCAGATATGGCTGAGTTCTTCTTTGGAAAGAACACTGCAAGTTAACATTTTCATTCTTTTACTTGGTTGCTGTCTTTGATTATTCCTGTCTGAAATGAATGTGATAAATGTAAATTTTGAGCTCAAGGGGAAAAAATGCTCCCTTGAACTTCTCTGACACCATGCTGCTTAGAGAGAATGGATGACAAGGCCTGGCCCTGGTGTGATACAACCAGAGGCCTAGGATCATATTGCATATGAATAGGATAAGAAAGGATTGAATGTGACTGTTTTAAGAATGTGCTTAGGATTACACTGATTTCTTCTACTTATTGTTATTGATATGTGATAGAAACGATTATTAGGAATTATGAATAGAGAGTGTAAGCCTGCTGCCTTCAGTCATTAAATTGGATAAGTAAAATAGGTTCATAGGGAATCTCTGCCAAAAATGCTTAGAAAAGGTAAGCCCCGCAGGTGCCTTGAGTGCTCAGGACATCTGAATTTAAAGATTTGCTCAGAGAACTGTTGGCTGACTGAAGGAGGAAAAAGGAGCCATTTGGCCTTTTAAAATTTTGAAGTAGGGATTTGCTCTGAAGCTGGAAAAACTTAGAACCTTGAAGGAACTCTACTCTCTAGGACTGAATGTTAAAGAGAGCCTGCAGGCAGCCTGGAAAGTTTGCTAAGTGACTAACTGGATCTACTTGTTCAGTGGAAGTGGGAGACAGGCACCAATAGACAGATGGGTTGACTCTGGCTACTGACACCTGTGGACCTGGTTCACAGGGACTAGAGGAACAGAGGAGAGCAGGCTGGCTGGTCTGAAGTTTAAAGAGTTGTACGGAACCTGACTCTATGGCATGACCTAGCCCAAAGGTACAAGGGTTGCTTAGAATCTATGATGGAGCCATGGATGAAAGGTGAGGCAGCCAATGGAAACCCTGGTGAAGCTAAGTGAGGCTTCCCAAATTAAGGCACCCAGAACCCAACCAGATGAAGAGAAGATTTTTAAGCCTGTGAACTGGTGCATATTGTGGCTGACCTGACCTGATTTGATTTTGCTTATGGATGCAGACCCCAAATGGAATGAAGATTCTTTACGTCAAAGAGTATGTTTGTCTCCTAAGAGCACAGGATTGATATAAATGGGCAGTATTGAAATTGGATACCCAAAATTTGGGGCATAAAGTCACTTCAGACTGGCTTACAAACTTTCATGCATGGGGGAATCTTTTGATAGGATTATGATACAGAGGTTCACATAACTGCAATTGCTAGGCATGGAATATTTTTGTTTCCCCGTGAACCCCAAACCAAACTTGCTAATGTTGAGTCAAATTTGAACTCATCTTGGCAAGTTGTAGGACAGAGCCTAACTGTCCCATAAGGTTTTCAAGGCTGCACTTTTCATGGACGCTGACTTTCTCCCATGGATCGGCTGGTGTGTTCAAACTCCAACCCTGGAGGCTTATAAAATTCTGAGAGAGTTACAGTTTACTGTGCCAACAAGGCCAATGAACACATGTGGGAATAAATGAAGGGCGGAGAGATAAATGGCTCGGTGAGCCTTGCCTTTCCTGTATCTGGCTCTTTGATCACTGGACCAGTGTGCGGCTGCCTTGCTTGTTCTTTGCCTCAATTTGCAAGCTACACTACCTGTGGGACACCTAACCCGTGGACTGTGTCGCTGTAATTTGAGGTTCCTGCAAGACCTGCTTCGCCACACCATTGGAATTTACATCTCTTGAGCTGGGGACTGTCAGACCCTGTCATCTGGCTGACTGTTGGTGACCTGCCTTGCTATTTGCTGCCTGTGGCTGGATAACCTGAATAGCTCTACAGAGGACTACCTGGTGGCCCTCACGACATGAAGGACTGCCAGTGTCTCACGGGAGTGAGTTGCACTGAGCCATTTGTACTGCTTTATAGATTAATTAACTGTTTATTTCTTAAGTTATATATCTATCTATATAAATATATATATAAAATTATTAGCATTCTAGTTTTGTTTCTCTAGAGAACCCTGTCTAACAGGAATTCCTTGCAAAGAGACTAACTTTAGAACACATAGTAAAATCAGAGGCTGAGCCAAATTGAAGGCCGACTTCATTTGGATGAAGTCCTGTCTACCTCTAACTTTCTCTCCAGCAAACTTTCTTTTAAGTGCCTCACTGCTCAGCTCCATGAGGCTCTGGAATTGCCTCTGCTCTAGGTTTTATAACTTGCACAAGTGACTGCTCTGCCACAAAGCATCAGGATTTGGGACCTGGTGAAGCCTTCAGTGCTGGTACTGACGTTCCTTGCAGCTACCTCTATCTCCTGTCCTCTTAGCAAAGGGGACTTCGTCTAGCACCAGCCCAGCTCCCCTACCTCTGCCCCTGCCCCTGTGGGGTGTAGCCTCTGGAGGATTCCCAGTAATGCCAGGGACTCATAGTTCTGGGAAGGTTTTTCCCTCACAATTCTATGTTTGTTCACTCCCCTTTCTGTCTTCGTTCAGTGGGATTTCTGGTCTACCGCAAGCAATTCTCTTCGGCCGAAGAAGAGCTTACAGATCTTGTAGACACACATTTGGCATAATCTCTCCCTGCAGAGGGGGACTTTTCCCAACAGAATGCCTGCCCTCCCTGTTTCTCCAGTTCTGTTCCACTTATTACTTGTAGTGAAGCTACATCTCATATTCTAATATCTCACAGGCCAGTCCTTCCTAATCCTTTCAAAATCAGAGGAGCTCTAGACATCGTGACAGTTTATTTTATCAAACTTAAAAAAATTTTAATCAAAGTCTATCAAGTAATTATATTCAGTGGTAATTACATTCAATTTAAGGACTATTTTGGGCACTTTACTTAATGTTAGCTCTTCCATCCCTAACAAAAGGCTTTCTCAAAATTTACTTAAGTTATCACGATTCATATTGAAGTCTATAATTCCTTTGTGTAAGTTTTATCACATTAGCTTTATACCCAAGAACAGATACCTTTTTATTATAAAAAATTTAAACACTTTTATCTACTAGATATACATGTCACTGAATTAATTAAGTAGCTACCTACCTTTTACTATGGTTAGGTAATAATTCATTCAAGATTATAATTACTTGTCCTTTGAGATAAATTTAACATTGTATCAAGAGTAGATTTAAAAAAAAATTTTTAAATACCCAGTATAGGGCATTTTCAATTAGCATACTCTCAATTACTGCCCATCTGTTTTTATTTTTATACAAAACCTACATCTATCATCAGGTCAATTTACCAAGAGTGACAAGAGCAAACTTAATTCAAGTCCTTTTCCACTGATGAGAAAAGCTCCCGAGTTGGATAAAAAGGGAGGATACTTACAACAATGGACGTCAGGTCTTCACTTTCAAATCTACCAATGGCCAGTTCCAAAGACTTATACAGAGCAGCCGAGACTCGCTGTGTGATCAAACGGTTGAGGTCTACCGACCTGCCAAGGAGCTGGGGGCAGAGGAGAGGGTGTCACGTGAAAAACTGTGAATTCCCCCTAGAAATCCATCTCAGAAGATAAAAAAAAGTTTATAGACGTGTAGTAAATTGAATTGTGTCGTCCTCCCAAATTCATGTCTATGTGCTGAATGTGACAGTCTTTCCAGATGTAGTCCATCATCTTGAGGTGCGATCATCCCGGGGCCTCTGAGGACGGCAGAGGTCAGAATGATGCTGCCGCACAGGAAAGCTGAAAGAACGAGGAAGGAGCTTCCCCGGAGGCCTGCCGAGCTTCTGTCAATGTCTTGGCTCTGAACTTCTGCTTTCCAGACTGCGAGAGAATTCACTTCTATGGCTTTAGGTCACCCGGTCTAGATACTGTGCCGCAGCAATGCTAGAAAATGAATATAAATTTTGGTACTACAAAGTGGGACGCTGCTATTAACAAACACCTGAAGATGTGGAAGTGGCTCTGGAGTTGGATAATGAGCAGAAACTGGGAGCATTTTGGTGGTGGTGGTGGAGGAGGAGCCTAAATTGCCTTGAACATACAATTAATTTTAAAAATTGTGTTAAAGATCATGTTGCTGGTGAGATCTGAGAAGGCAATAAACAATACATTATAGCAAACAAAAGAAAAAGGTGATCCTTACTAGGTAGTGGTCACCTTATAGTCTACAACTGCATCAAAAGCAAAGCTTGTGAGGAACGAAGTCAGACCTTTACCTGAGACCACTTCCAAGCTAAATATGGAAGGGGCAGCTGACTTCTCCTTGTTGCTTACAATTAAAAATAATGAAGACGTAACCGCACAAAAATGAACCAGAATTGATGATTCTGACGATTCTCAGCTTATCCATATCACAAAAGATTTTAATCCATGCTCTACAGCAGTGGTTCTCAACCTTCCTAATGCCGTGACCCTTTAATCCAGTTCCTCCTGTTGTGGTGACCCCCACCCCAACCATAAAATTATTTCCGTTGCTTCTTCATCACTGTAAGTTTGCTACTGCTATGAATCAGGCAGCCCCTGTGACAGGATCGGTCAACCCCCCCACCAGGGATCGCGACCCACAGGTTGAGAACCACTGCTCTAAAGAAAAGGACAATCAGGACTTAACTGTGTGGTTAATCATCCAATCAAGAAAAGAGGTTAGCCAGGAAAAAGCGTGACCCCCTTCAACAGTGTTGTCCGTTGCAACCCCGGTGTCCCCCAGGTGAAAGGCGGCACTGCTCACAGGCTCTTCACTCGCGTTCTTCTCAAAGGAGGGCAACAGGCCTGTCTTCGGAGGCGGCTTTAGGTGGGCTTGAACCACCACCCCTTCTGTTTGGTGAACTGTGCCACCAACCCCAACCCCGGAGTGTCAGCTTGGCTGGGCTTGAAGCCTGAAGGAATTTTCTTTAATGCTTTTTGCTTAGGGCTAGAGACCTGTTTATTCTAATGTTCCCCTTTCAGAATGAAGATGTTTAGTCTGTGCCTGTCCTATTTTGTTTTCTAGGTCACGTGGAAAAGGTTTTGTCCTGGGATAGATCGCACCCACAGTCCCCCTCTATCTGACTCGGGTGATGCCATCTGGTGCTTTTTGAGTTGGTACGTGGATGAGCTTTTGGGTTTAGTGGACACAGGAATGAGATGTTGGAATGAGAAGAACGTATTTTTTTCATGTGGAATGGATGTGAGTTTTGGGAAAGCCAGGGCGTGGTCTGTACTACACGGAATCCAGTACCCCCTTCTCAGAGGAAGGAGGAGATTGGACACTGACAGCAGAGAAATCAGGTGAAGGAGGAAGCAAAGACGTGAGTCTTCCCAGGAACCACCAGAATTTGAAAAGTCAAGAATTTCCCCCTAGAACCTTCAGAGGAAGTACAACCCTATGAACACCTTGTTTGTAGACTTTTGGCTTCTAGAACAAGATTAACTGACATTGGCTCCAGCTTCAGTTCCTGGTAACCTGGCACAGGAGCCCTGGGAGAGTGCTACAGAATGATACACGTGCATTTAAACGTTTTGGATGTCATGAACGAAGGACCTGCTGTTGGAAGTCACACAGACTCCAGGAACTTTGCAGCATCCTCTGTATTGAATTTATACTTAAATCACGGCAGAAATTTCAGAGCTTACTAGAGCCCTTAGAGCAGGGTCCTCAAACTTTGTAAACAGGGGGCCAGTTCACGGTTCCTCAGACCATTGGAGGGCCGGACTATAGTTTTTAAAAAAACTATGAACAAATTCCTATGCACACTGCACATATTTTATTTTGAAGAAAAAAACAAAAGGGGCAAAAATACCCTGCGGGCCGTAGTTTGAGGACCCCTGTCTTAGAGAATCTGGGCCTGTCAATCATCACATCCCTTTCTTTAGCCTGCTGTCCAGAACCATCTCCCTCAGACACAGTTGTAATCTTCACAGGTTTCACACTGTGACAAGTAAATAAAATTAATCCATCTCTGCTTCAGCGTCCTGGGAACACTTCTGCACTATACTAGCATTTCAACAATAGCATTCAAAATGGATGGAGAAATCACTGTTTAAAAATATCCCACATGTAAATGGTGGTTATCTTTAGAAAGCAGACTTAAATTGAATTATCTGTCTTTTTTAATAGTATGTGTACACTCACACACACACACCCCAGTCCCATATGGTACAGTGGTTAAAGCACCAACCAAGAGGTCAGCTGTTCAAACCCACCAGCCACTCCATAGGACAAAGATATAGCAGTCTGTCAACTCACTTTAATCCACCTTCTGGCCTCTCAGAAGTCACATTTATTCCATATGCAAAGAGTATATTTATCCCATTCTAGCATCCCCCCAAATCCCAACTCATTGCAGCCTCCACTCTAAATCCACAATCTCATCCAAGTATCAACTTACAACATCCCCTACTCGGTCTTAGAGGGTTGCTATGAGTCAAAATCGACTCATTGGCTGTGAGGATTGGGTTTAAATGTTTACTTTGAAGATGACAACAAATAAGCATTACATATTTTTAAGTGCATATTTTTTGTAAGGAGAAAGCTCGCCTCTGAGACTGTCTCAGCTCATGCTTGTTTCTTACCTTCATGGTTTTAATGCTTCTGGCTTTTGGAGTTGGGGCGAGCGGCCACCTAGAAGCTAGAGCAGTGGCCGGGCAGGGTGTGGAATGACAGTAGCAAACTTCTCCAAGACTTCCTTTGTGTTTGTTTCAATGGAAGTAGGGTTATGTTTTTGCTTTTTCCCAATTTATCACTTCATAAGCCTTCTCACACAGATCTCTAATATACTGAGATCTGAGAAAACTTATTTAGCTATAGACATGTAGCCATCCCATGGCTGATCTCCAGTTCCCTGGAAGATAATGGAATGTATAACAACTGCCACCATGAACCGCTTCCTTTGTGAAGGGACCAGAAGAATTGGATGGCGCCTATTACAGAACCTTCTAAATAAAGGGTCTATGGAATCTGATCAAAAGAGGGTAAAATGCAGAACAGAATTTGATTTGGATTTCACACCTTCTGGAGCCATGGAGGCTATATGATGCCTGAGGTAATCTCAGAACCTTAAAAACTTAAACCATTCAGTAAGTTAGCTTAACTAACAAAAGAATGTCTGAGCTGAGTCCTGCATTCTTTTAAAAAAATGGAATCAAACAGAGGCCAGCAATTCAAAATATTATATACAACCTTTAGGCCAGTGAACTTATGTTTAATTAGAGACAAACAACTCAGAAAAGGAGGACGGACAATGGTCACACTACTCTCAGAATGAATCGATGTCACTAAATGGTATTTGCAGAAATCGGTGAATTGGTGTATGTTTCTGTGTATATTCTCATCAACAACAAAAAACATAAAATTTTGAAACAGTTTAAAAAAAAACTACCTAGTTAGCTTTAAAAAAAAGCCCCAACATTTTCTATTACATGGTACCCCTTTTCACTCTGAGTCACGCGTGCCCTCACCAACCTGCACGTGTCTCTGTTTGAGCAGGGTCTCATAACGGTTGGACGGCGGGAGATGGATCGTCGCTCCTTGATTCTTGCATTCTGATCGTAACCGTTTATCAAGAAGCAAACTAATAAGTAGGAAAAAAAATTCATCAAGCACTGAAAATTTTAGTGGAAATAGCAAATCAATTCATGAAAGATTTTATATTGAAATCACAAACCATTTACACCAAACAATATTTGGGGTAAATTAGTAAAAACTGTCTGTTGTAAGCAGGGTGCCCCTTTAGAGAATTGTCTAAAGGAAATAAAATTAACAGCAGTAACTCTATAGCAGAGATGAGATTTTTAAAGGACAGAGTATAAATTAAGAGTTATGAAGGAGGAACAGTGAACATGTGGAAGGCTACATGCAGTGTAGCGCAGGTTGCCAATGTCAATCCTACACGAGCAAAATTTTGGGGTGGATGCAAGATTTGTTGCGTATATTTATACTCCTAAAAATAAAATAAGATAAATCACAAAACAGACACTCACCTCCCTGCCATCACCTTATAATACGCAAATATCTGGTCTGCCAGCTTGTAAACAAATTGGTCAAAACACAGATTCACCTGGATGAAAAGAAAGCACACTTCAGATTTTGAGTCCCTAAATCGGAAATAACACAATTGAAGATGCTGCTGTTGTTAAGACAACTGGAAAAGAGAAACCGTCTGTGACAGGCAGGCTGGAGAACCCTGTCTAACATGATCTTCTAACTGTACAACACCAACAAATCAAACCACCTGTTTGACTACCACACAGCCACGGAATGTGATGTATCAGAATGTCCCTACCCTCTTCAGTCTAAAGGAATCTGAAGAAGTACTTCTGAATCATGTGTTCGTTCGGTGAGAGAAGTCTGCATTGCTTTGGGAGCCCCTCACTCTGGGAAGCAGCTCCACTGCCAACTCCTGCTTCCCGGGGGTCCCGCCATGCGCTGTGGGAGAAGAGGTGTGCAGGCTGCACTGGGTCTGGGGGTCAGTCAGGTGAACTTAACCGTGAGACTCCAACCCCCAAACTCATATTCTCGAAAAGGGGGCTAGCACCCACCCCTAGGACTGTGAACTGGATGCAATGAGCGGAACCCTGACAGAGGAGAGCTGGGAGGGAGAGGTCTCCATAGGGAGAGGCCCAGGGAACCACAGTGTCTTTCCTGAAGAATCGCTTCCAAGTGCTCTTTGTGAGAAGGTAGAGCAAAGAAGCCCAAAGAAGCCCAAGAGCACAAAGCCCATAACATTCAAGAGCAATCTGTTGGAGTTCGAGTCTAAGATACAGCCAGTTAATAAGATTCATTTCTTTGGTATATGTCTAAAGACCTAGGAACTTCATGTGTAGGAATTTATCCTGAAGAAATATGAAATTAAAAAAAAAATCATCTACAAGAAGTTCAAGGATTACAAGGATCTACATGTGACCTCCTCCCTGGGAGACAGACAGCAGAGAAGGGGGGTGATGGGAGACTCCAGATGGGGCAAGATATGACAAAATAACAATCTATAAATTATCAAGGGCTCATGAGGGAGGGGGGAGCAGGGAGGGAGGGGAAAAAAAAAGAGGACCTGATGCAAAGGGCTTAAGTGGAGAGCAAATACTTTGAAAATGATTAGGGCAAAGAATGTACAGATGTGCTTTATACAATTGATGTATGTGTATGTATGGATTGTGATAAGAGTTGTATGAGTCCCTAATAAAATGTAAAAAAAGAAAAGAGGAGAAAAAAATGATTAGGGCAAAGACTGTACAGATGTGCTTTATACAATTGATGTATGTATATATATGGACTGTGATTAAGAATTGTATGAGCCCCAATAAATTGTTAAAAAATAGTTTAAAAAAAAAGTAAAACAATAACAACAACAAAAATAAACTGATGCATGTATGAAAAAAAAAACTAAAGAAAATAGTGATCGTTCAACCCATTTCATTAAAGACAAATATTTGTTTCAGGAAGTTCATAATATAAAATAGGTGAGGATATGAGAAATGTTGAAGACCTATCCTTGGTGAAGAAGTGTATCCTAGAACAGCATGCCTTTCTTGTGTAAATATACCACGAGTTACATTTCCTTACATGAAAAAGTACTAAGTTTAATTTCTTTAATAATCAAAGGGAAGAGAAATGCAGTTCTCAGTTCTGAAGTGAGGCCCTCACCTCGGCTTCGATCTCATCATAGAGGAATTGCTTGTTGAACTTGGTGAGCGCGTAGTGTGCACTGTCATTGTACAGGTCGAGAGAATACAGCACGTACCTGTGGGGGAAACAGCTGTCACCGGCTGGTCAACACCAAGCCCACGCCCCGGGAGTCCCCACTCCTAGAGGCTTCACGATCCACAGGAACATTAACCTTTCAGTCTTTCTTCTCTCACAGGGAAGGTTCTTATCCAAACATCAAACTCAGTGCTATTTCGAGAGTGGCCACCGTAGCCACGGGGGGTCCCCAAGTTCCCACCACTGTGTGTGAAGTGGAGTTTGTACGCTCCGCTCACCCAGAGAACAAGGAGACCACACCGAGGCGGGCCAGTCATGTGCCTCCTTGCTGTGTACCGAGCCTTTCCCAGTACACCAGGGCTCAACTAAACTTCTCCCTTCCAAGTTTTTCATCTCCAGTATTGAGTACTTTCATATCAACATCAAGCGCTTCTTCATTCTTCTACATTTCAAGAAAGAAATGTGTGACTTAAAATGAAAAATATATAGCACTGCAAGGCGCCCTCCTCCCCCACCACTATGGGCATGGTCCGTGGTCAATAGTCCCTCTTGGGCAGCCACGTGGCCCTCCCTCTGGGAGTCTCTACCAGGCAGGAGGTGCTAACTTCAGGACCTTGTGAGGAGGTGGCAGGCCCCCCAGTCATAAAGGGGAGAGCCCATGAGAGCCAAGCACCATCAAAACCCCAAACAGAAGGACTCAGTACAGCCAGACACCCTCTCCATGGTCACTCAGGATGGAGACTTAGAAGAACATGGGTGTCCTTGTCCTAGGCCTGTCTGTAGCAGACACGACCAATGGCAGCTGAGCATTCATAGAAAGCCACTTGGCTCCCTAGTGTACTCACCTAAGGACATCTGCTTTTGAATGATTCTCATGCTATGGGTTTCATATTGTCAAAGACTCCGCCCTACCCCACAAACAAAGCTGTTCCATGAACAATTTCTTCCCATGCTTCATCCGAGGTTACGGCCTAGGGGATGCTGGACAGCAAAGGGCGGGCGCCTAGTCATCCCAAGCCTCAGTGCCCACACCTGGAGGCCTGCGCTGGCCATGGCTTGGGGGAGGATCAGCAGCCAGGGCTGGTTCCCTTGTCCTGCCTGGTCCTCAGGGCCTGGCCCACCACCCAACACACAGCAGGCACGTCATACACCCTACTGCCCGGATTCCTGGTTTCATTCTGAAGCCAAGAAGCTTGTTGGCTTCCTTAACCTTCTATTACTTCTCAAATGGAATGCCGGCAATCCCCACCAAACCACTCTCTATTCCCTAGTTCCCACATGCCCCCAAGCTCGCCCGATGCACCACGAACAAAGAGATCAACCCCCGGGATGCTCACTCCATCATAGACGCCTCTTTGGTCTCCAAGATGTGGTCCGTCAGGATCCAAGGCATGGACATCTCAATGGGGAACTGGATTCTCCTGCCCATGGTCAGCTCCAGAAAGAACTCTCTGAACCACAGCTGGGAGAGGTCACAGCACTGCTGCAGCGTCTCTTTAAGAGATCAAACACCATGTTAACCTTCCAAAGCAGAAAGAATTGCAGGCAAGAAGAATTCCCCGGACCAAGCAGGAGTGGGCATGCGCATGGGGGTAATTGCCTCACGCCCACTCCAAGGGCACAGATGCGTGTGCATCCAGCAGCCCCCCTCACCCATGCAGGCACCCTCACGGAGAGTCGGCATCGAGGTCCAGAGAGGCCACACATGCCTGAGACAGGGACCCTCTGGGCCCTCGAGGGACCATGAGAAAAAAAATCACATTTTAAACAGGAAAAGGATTGATTGTTGTTCTTTTAAAAAAATTTAGGCTAAAAACCATCGCACATACAATTAGTACAGGATTATAGACTGCAAAACCGCAGGCAGTTTCCAAACGGATGTTTTCAACCCCTTCAGATACAAACGATGCGTTTCCTCCCTGCCTGCCACAGGGCCCCCAGCATGTCCCCGGGCACCGCCGCAGAGCCGTGTCAGCCACGCGCAGAGAAGCCTCTGCCACCAGCAAGCTGACCGGAGGACACGGATGTTGTGATGCACACGCACCCCGTGTGCCAGGGTGGTGAGCGTGGCCCTGCACAGGTGCACCTGGCCAGGAGCCCCCAGGAAGAAGGCCACCTGTCACCTCCGCATCTGATCAGCTCATCAGTTCCATTTTTGCCCGGGGACAACCTCTGGACTTTCTATCTCTACGTCCAGACACAGACAAGCCGTTCCGTGACCCGTGTGTGCGGGGCCCTCAGCCTCTGGCCTGCCCTTCTAAAACCTGCACCACCCGGGGGGGGCTGGGGGGCCACACACACCTTAGACCAGGGGCCTCTCCCGGCCCCACACGGGGGGCTGGACGCCGGAGCCCAGGGCCAAGCGGGCAAGCATGCTGGTGGTGTTAGTGGTGTTAGAGCATGCCGTCAGGATGTCTTACCACTGAAATTTATCAAGTGTGTGTAGAAGAAGGACTCGCGATGAAACTTTTCTATGTCCAATATGGTGGGCCCCTCAAGGCTACTCCGCAAGGTTTTCTTAGAACCGCTTTTGTCTGCAATGAGGGATTCTAGCATGGTTCTCACCATGTAAAGCTGGATCATCCAGGGAACATTTGCGGGAGGAGAAAACACACGGCGCATTAGTCGGGCCAAACTCAAACACATCCCCAGAGAAGGACTGGTCCGCTACAACCTGCCCGGGTGGGCAGAGCGGGCGAGGGCTGCCCGGCCCAGCGCCCAGGCCGAGTTCCTCTTCCAGAGACCGGCCCCGGCCCCCCGGCTGCCCGGGGGAAGCAACGCCTTGTAGCGGAGCAGTTCACCTCTGTGCTGTGAAGGCCAACAAACAATTCATTAAAAACAAACAACAAGAAGTCATGTCTTACCCCCAAAGGTTAAAAGAGGCGGATAGACGTAGGACTGCCTGAGAAACGCGTTTACCACATGCAAGAGCCTTTCCATCCCCAAAGATCTGAGCTGCCGCAGCAGCTGGGCAGAGCTCAAGGACTCTGCCATGGTGCGCACCATGTAGAGCTAGACGCCAACAGACAGGGAGAGGCGGGAGAGAGCCGTTAGTGACGCCACACACACTCACAAGGGCAGACCAGACCCGGGGGGGAGGCGGGGGTGGGGGTGGGCAGGCGGGTAGCAGACAGACCCGAGGCAGAGGGGTGCCCCCGAGAAGGGGTGGGCACCCTCCACGCGGGCCTTTGAGGGCTTTCAGAAGAACAGCAAGGTGCTGTGCTTGCCCGCATGTAAAGAGTTCTGGGTGGGGTTACAAAAGCACAGAGTTGAGGGAGAAGGGTCGGACCCCAAAATAGCAGAGGTGGGGGCTGGCGAGGGAAAGGCAGAGTGTTACGTGCAGCTGTAAAGGGCAAGGAGAGACGCTCAGAGCGGACAGAGGGAGCCAGTGGTCTCAGACTAAGCACACATGGAAGCAACACGTTTCGTTCCCACTCTCACAGGTTACAGACCAGTAAGTACACAACGTGTAAGTTCACACTTGAGTTTCAATGGGGAAAAAAAAACACAGAACAAACACACACACACACACACACACGACTTTGACCCACATTCTTGAGATGGGAGTTGGCACAGAGTCAAAGGAAGTTCTGAATGCAAATTAGAGAGCCACGTTGTGTGTCAAATTTTGAATCAGAGGATGGTCCTCAGGGCTAGGGCCAGGCCAGCACACTGGTCCTTTGAGGCCTGCTGGTTTTGTGAAGGTAACACTTATGACCAAGAAGCAAGGCCCATTGATTCTGACCTCCCTGAAAACACCCAGATCACCCCTCCCCTAGCTCACATGCACCCCTCCCAGGCAGAAAATAACCAAGCTCCCAGCAGGGGCCGGGGGTGGGGTGGGGGGGGAAGAACCTGGGTGCTGGAAGGTCCCACGGCGCGTCTGGGCACTTTGATGTCAAACCCACTCTTGGGGTCCTTCTCCCCCCTCAGAGCTGGGTCATTGAAGGGTTCATGCCCGGCCTCCCAGTCGCACACTGTCTTCCTGATGGCCTGCAGGACACTGAGCACAGCGAGAGTCACCACCAAGGCGCGCAGCATCAAAAGCTGCAGGACCTCTCAAGTCGCCCTGTCTTAATAGCTGTGTTATGCACTTGGAACAGAAATCCCTTTTGGGGGCACAGAAGGATCTGGAAAATGACAAGTCCAGCGCGAACACTTAAAAATAGGTTCTCATAGGAACTTGAACCCTGTCAGAAGAGCCGACTTAGCTGTTCCGTGTACAAACAATCTGAAGTCACTTCCTCGTTTCCTGACACACACCAGAACAAAGAGGCAAGTCAGGCTCAGGGCAGGGCGAGAGGAGGGCCCACGTGCTCAATAAGAACCCGTGGTTTCAGCAAGATGTGCAGTCAGCAACGTCCGTGTGCCCACGAAGCACGAGGAGCATGACCCTGGGGCAGCTTGAGGCACAAGACCCAGTCACCACCGGGGCAGATATGGCTCCATCAGGATGTCCCCAAGGTAAACGAGGCCAGACCAGGAGCACTTACGGGCACTGTACGCACGGTCCACACACCCACGCTCTCTATCTAAGTTTTTCAGGAGAGAGAGTTCAGCTGAAGGTTGGGACATTTTTAGTCTTTATATCTGCTAGATTTTGTAGCTGGGAATGGTTGTTAATGGGAACCATTTTCTTTCCACACCTAGTGTGCCTCAAACTCCGTCTTCCATAGAGAGGCCTTCCCCATCCAAGGCAAGGTGCCAAGGTAAGTACATAATAAATGCCAGGACAGCTTCCCCTACGGCAAGTTCATGTACACCTGGAAGCATGGCACAAAACGAATGCCTCAATCAAGTCCTCAGGGGAGGGCTAATAAACTGGTATTAAAGTTCTAGTAATTCTAAAATCACACCCTGTCAGAGACAAATATACCACAAACCAAGAAAATGAAATCAATACATCTGTGAACCTGGCATGCTTAATTTTACATAGATATCTTTGAAAGACAACTTTACACACAAAGTTAAACATAAATGAAAATAAACTGAAGACCACTACTGAATTTCTGCAATATGCATGAAGCTTTTGTCCATTTGTAACACAGCTCAAAGCACCTGTCCTAAAACACCTGGTGATCTGAATGGCTGAGCGGATTTTGAGGCATCTCCAACCCCGAGAAAAACGCACCGTTTCCCTGTGTCTCCAGACTTCTTAAATTACTATGGTTTTCAGGTTAATAATTCAAGACTCTCTACATCACACTGACAAATAACTTGGGCAAAAGAAAGCACTGAGCACGTTATGACAACGTGGCTGCCAGACCACCTGGGAGGGCGGGTGTCCTCTGACTCCTAGCCCCGAAGGATGCATGGCAGCAACATGGTCAAACTCACCTTTGGATAACATTCTTCTTCTTTTTGATGGCCTGCCTCAGTGGCTCCCGGAGGGTCACCTGGGAGAAGTCCTGCAGTGCGGCGTAGACGGTATGCCGGATGGCATGGTTGAAGACACTCTCCATCCTGCCCATCAGCACCTGCAAGCCTTTGATCATGGCGATCACCTGCATGGGAAAAGCTATGGTTCTCCACATGTCTAAGGGGTTCCATCTCCGGAGCAGCACTGACATGTTCCAGCACCTTCTCATGAGCCTCTGTCACCTCTCCTCTGCTCAGGCAAGCACCGTCCCTAAGCAGCTCTCAGCATGCGGCCACTGCCAGAGAGAGCCCTTGCCAGGACGGGAAGCTTTGGACACTGTGGTCGACTTCAAATGGAAGCAACAGGAAAAAGAAAACCAAGATGCAGGAAGGGGATATTAGAATGGGAAAGAAACCACGGGGCGGGCAGCCCAATGTCCTTTGCCATACAATATTGGCACACTGAAGGAATGTGCGCAGAAAGGCCTGGAAGGAGACATACCGTAACTCCAAGGCTCTACAGTCAGTTCAAGTGACAGACATTCTAGGTAGGGGTCCCAAGGTGAGACAGTCTCATGGGAGTAGACAGTTTCATCTTTCTCCCATGGAGCTGCCGGCAGGTTTGAACGACCAATCTTGCAGTTAGTTTACCGGACAGTGCCACCAGCATTCCTGTGATTTCTCAGTTTCATGCTTATGTTTTGGTTCTGTGTTGCTTTGCTAATTAGGAAATTTCTTTTTTAAAAGCAAGTATAAAATACGTTTGAGGAAAAAAGAAAATGCTGCATATTCAAACTTAAGTGATACAGGGAACAATGTATTTAGGGTAAGATTATACTTTTAATGGCAAATATTAGAAGTTTCAGGAAATACAGTCAGCAGATAACAAGCACGGGAAGATCTAGGAGGTCCCACTAGGAGGGACATCCTGCACTTCCTGGCAGTAAGGAACTCATCTTAAATGGTATGTAGACTCAAGTCTCTTAAAGTGGGACTGCAGCAGCCTGCTGATAGATTCCCTTTTATCACAGACAAGCAGCATGAGTCGCTTTTTTCCCAGCTACTGAGGTAACCCAGTTAACCAAACCTGTAACCTGTTGGCCTCAGGGGGGTTCTGCTGGAGAGTTGAACAAGTGGACTGCATGGTACACCCATCATGGGTGCCTAACCAGAAACTATACAGGCTGAAATATATGAAATTCTGAAAGAAAAAACCCTGCCATCCAAGAATCCTATATCCAGCAAAATTATTCCTCAAATACATGGGGAAAATGAAGGTGAATTTCCAGACAAGGAAAATTGAAAGGAATTTGTTAAAAAAAAAACAACCCAAGCCTAGCATTACAAAAAATATTAACTGGATGATTATGGACAGAGAATCAACAACAATGGCAGACAAGCCAGAGAGCAGAAAGGAGAATGCCGTACAGAAACCAATACAAAGAAAGCAGCATTCAAGACAACAGAGAAATAGAGAAAAACAAAGACACCAATACAACCACACACAAAAAGGAGGGGACAGAGAAACCAAACACAAATACAGCAAAATAACATCTGGAGACCTACATATATCAATAATGACACTGAATGTCAACCGATTAAATGCACCAATCAAAAGGTAGAAAGTAAAAGACTGGATTAGAAAACAAGACCCATTTATAAAGAGAAACACTTTAATTAGAGAGAAATAATACACTAAAAATTTTTTTAAAGGTAAAAAAATTTACCAAGCCAATGGCAGCCATAAAAGGGCAGGACTGGCAATACTAATCTCTGATAAAATAGACTTCAAGGCAAATAACGTGATACAAGACAAGAATGGACATTACAAAAGGATTAAAGGGATAATAGTAGACCAGGAACATAAAACCATACTTGATACAAAAGCACTCCACGAGAGACTCTCGAGACACATCAACAAAATGCTCACACAGATGAAGACAGACACCAACAACTTGGAGCCTTCGATTCACCATCCTCAAGGGAAGGAAGTTCACCTGTAAAGAAACTTAATGAAGAAAAAGGAGAGCTAAACAGCACAAGCAGCTCAACTTCCTAAATATCGACAGTATCTATCACACAAGAGCAGCTGACGTTCTTCTCCAGCACACACGGCGTAACGCACTAATAAAACTGAGCACATGCTAAGCTACCTATTGCAGACTTATGGAACTGACATGCTCCCTTGGACTTACGGCTGGAACACCCTAGTGTGAGAAGCAGCAGATGAGTGGTACCCCAAAGTCACTTTGGTTTGGATACTTTGCTTTGAGGGTGCCAATGAATGGTGGCCTTAGACTGCCTAATATTTACTATTTTAATGACTCTCCCCCGCCCTTTCTCTCTCTCTCTCATTTATTCTTAAAGGTTTTATTGACATATAATTCACATATCATGCATCTCTACATTTCTGTCACATCAAAGAGTTGTGCAATCGTCACCATAATCAGTCCCAGAACATTTTCTTCCTTCTTGTACTCATTGCTACTAGCTCTGCATTTTCCTCTGACCTCCTCTTCCATACCCACAATAAGCTATTAATCCAGTTACTGTCTCTGTAGAATTAACTATCCTGGATTTCATATGCTGAAAAACATACAGAATAAACAAACATATAAAAAACCAACAACCTCCTGCTTTTTTATGACATTTATTAATGTTATAGGCATGCTGCCTTTATGAATAAGTGTTACTGGAAGTTTTGTTCTATCACCAACCCACATTGTTTGTGTAAATGTCAAGTCATGGAGGAGTTTAACCTGTACAAGTCAACAGTACATGTATTGTTGTTTGAAACTGGCCTATACTTGTATAATTTCCTTTTCTCAACAGTGTTGTAAATTCTGTTTTTTTTAAATTTCCTCTTTTGCTGAACTTTGCCATCCATTGTGCCAAACACATTTGTACATTTGTTGCCATCATCATTCTCAAAATATTTTCTTTCTATTTGAGCCCTTGGTATCAGTTTCTCATTTTTCCCCTCCCTTCCCTCACAAATCCTTGATAATTTATAAATTATCATTATTTTGTCATGTCTTAACTGTCCGATGTCTCCCTTCACCCACTTTTTTGTTGCCCATCCCCCAGGAAGGGGGTTATATATTGATCCTTGTGATAGGTTCCCCCCTTTCTGCCCTATTTTCCCCTTCCCTTCCTGGTATTGCTACTCTCTGGTATTGCTGGATTCCCTGTGTTTCCAGCTCTTATCTGTACCCATGTACATGCTCTGGTCTAGCCAGAATTGTAAGGTAGAATTGGGGTCATGATAGTGTGGGGGAGGACACATTAAATAACTAGAGGAAAGCTGTATGTTTCACTGTTGCTACACTGCACCCTAACTGGCCCATCTCCTCCCCGTGACCCTTCTGTAAAGGGATGTCCAACTGCCAACAGATGGGCTTTGAGTCTTCACTCCACACTCCCCCCCATTCACAATGTCATGATTTTTTGTTCTCGGTTTTTGATGCCTGATACGTGATCTTATTGACACTGCATGATCACACAGGATGGTGTGCTTCTTCCATGTGGGCTATGTTGCTTCTCAGTTAGATGGCTGCTTGTTTACCTTCAAGCCTTTAAGATCCAAGATGCTATATCTTTTGATAGCCAGGCACCATCAGCTTTCTTCACCGCATTTGCTGATGCACCCGCTTTGTCTTCAGCAATCGTGTCGGGAAGGTGAACATCACGGAATGCCAGTTTATTGTCAATACCCACTTCCTTTCCTCTGCCTCCCTCTCTCCCAAGTCCCCCCAGAACCATCGGTCCCACTGTTTTCTCCTTCAGATTGTTTATCTCTTCTATCTTTCTAGATAGACCTGCAGAGATAATAATATGCACACAAAAGAAGACAGAGCAAAACAAAGCAACACAACAACAAAAACAACAACAAAAAGCTCATGACAAAAAAAAAATAAAAGCCTGTAAATAATTCAAGGTCTGTTTGTTGACCTTTAGGAGTGTTTTCCAGTCAAGTTTGATGGGGTGCCACACCCTGGCCCCAGTCTACTCTTGGTATTCCCTCGGGACTTCCTTGCTCTGCTCCCCTTACTGTTCTGCTGCACGCCCTTAGTGTTTTGCCTTGTTGTAGTGGGGTCAGATCGGGCACAATTCCCGCACTGTGTTGTCTCCCATGGGGCTATGGGTCAGTGAGGAATGTTGTGTTGTAGTGGGACTAGCCACTGGCTGCTCTAAGTAGTGCAGTGTTTAAATTCTATACCATTGGCTAAAATAATCACACTATGAATAATGTCTATGTCCCAAGGGGACACTACCTTATGTCACAAAGAGATGATTTATAGTGCTCTCTATCATAAAATGATGATGATGTCTCTAAAGTAAACCATGAGCACATGAATGGATTTGGGGCTCACCATTAATTTTAACCTCAATCAGGGAACAATCAGTTCTTCTGACATGCTTAATTCTTGCCCTCATGAAGCGATCACTGAAGGTATGGGTGCTCCAGCCAAGTGTGGTGAAGAAACCAGATGCTGCCCAGTCATCAGAAAGAATAGTGCCTGAGGTCTTAAAGGTCTGTCTTAAAATAAGCAGTCATGTAAATGAGGTCTCAGTAAAGTTTACATGGGAGAAGTACACTACTAGCCTGTGTGACCCAAGGATCATAAAAAATAAAATCCAAATCCAAAGGAGGGACTAGCATCAGAGCCTAATTTGTGAACCTTCAGCTTGCAGAAGGCTATAGATGACAGTGGAAGCCGAAAATCCATTTGCAGGGTCTACACATGGATCAGCCTCTGGTGAACCTCTTCTGACCATAGTCGAATTAAGTTAATAGTCTTGCTATCAAACTGAGAGCAGCATACATTTGGTTATGGCAAATGTAGCTATGTCCAAATGTAATACCCTATCATTTGATCTCCCTTTTGACCTATTTTCAAGTTGTTTCTGTTTTTAATATTTTCTGTTTTCTCCTTGAGGTTTCCCTATGCTTTGTCTAGTGAAAATTGTTTTTTTCATTTGCTTTGTATGATTGTGTTTTGCTTTATATGACTTACTATATAAGAAATCCAGCCTAGATCGATTTATAGAGAGCAAAGGGATAGGGACATGGCAGAGGAGGATGGAAGAAGATGGGGAGCTAACAAGTATGAGAAGAAGACATTCCAAAATTGATGATGGTGATGACTGAACAAATCTTAATGTGGTTGAATGATTAAGTTTTATGATAGATGGGGGGGGGGGGAAATAACCTTCTATGAGTTACCACTTTATTACTACTAATAAAGAACACAAGTGTTAGTAAAATAAAATGGGGAAAATTGACACTTTTTCCATTGATATCGAATATGTAATTTTTTATAAAACATTTTCTTGGAAACGGTTGGCAACCCCTTAGAAAGTTAGATATACACTTTTTAGTTAAAGTTTTTTCTGTTTTACTTGGTTATTGTTTTCTTTTTGTTGTTAGATGCTTTTCTTTATAGGAAATCCAGTATCAGGAAAACTATAGAAACAATAACTGGATTAATAGGTTCCTGGGGTTGAGGGGAAATGGAGACTTAGTAATGAGAACAAGAAAGAATAAAATGTTCTAAAATTGATTGTGGTGATGATTGGACAACTCTTTTCAATAAGTTTAAACTATTGTATATGTGAATCATGTCAATGAAACTTAACATTTTTAATGCAAACATTAGAAAAGAATAAAGGCTGAAAATAACCAGTCTAATATTTATAACATATTTATAAGGAGAATAGTGAAGCACTCTATAAAGAATTTAAAAGTAGAAATTAATGGGGCTAAAGCAGGTAATAGCATTAGTAAAACCAAAACCTAAAAAATTAAGTACGATTAATAAGCACCGAGCAAAACTGATCAAGGAAAAAAAAGACAGGGTACAAATTATTAACATTAGGAATGAAAAGGAGAGTGTTAGCACACAAATTAAGAGATTGTGTGCATATCCTGATAAAGGAATAGACATATTAACCAGCGGACTATAAATGAGAATGTAGAGTTTCTTATCAACTAATTTTCAGCAAAGATGCCAAGGAAATTCTGAGGGAGAAAGAACCTTTCTAACAAACAGTACTGAGACAATTGTCTATCCACAGCAAAAATGATGTTGAATCTCTGAGCAGGAAAAGATTAGGTCAGGAGGCCTGGGTTGCTAAAATCCTCCAAAATCCAGAGAAAGGCCTGTCATAACTGGCCCTTGACTGGCACCTGGGAACCGAGTTCTAAGCTCTGTGTGAGAAGAGAGCCTTGGTAATGCCTGAGGTTTCGGGGCCTGCTGGTTAGGCCAGTCTGACCAGCTAGTATATGCTAACAACATGATTTAGTTACCCCAGAGCAAAAGTACAAGTTGCTTGGTTCACATTTGTTCGGGGAAAATGCAGCCTGACTAGGTGTGGTCAAACTTGACAAATGTTCCTGTAAATCACTGCAGGGAAGTTTAAGTACGTCCTGCACAAGGGCACTAGAAAGGGATACCTCGGAGGCTCTGAGCTGTGCTCCTGGCACCTTTTCCTTTCATGAATTTAATATGCATGCTTTCAGTGTCACAAACCATACATGTGGCAGTGAGTGACTGAGGGTGATCTTGGAGACCCCGGACATCTTCCTTATCTCATACCATGTACAAGAATTAACCCCAATATGATCACAGACCTCAATGCAAGAACTAAGATTATAAATCAAGAACTAAAATTATAAAGCACGTAGATATCAAATCTTCAGTATCATGTTGGCAAGTTTCTTAGCTATGACACAAAAAAAAAAGCACAAGCAACAGAAGCAAAAATAAACCAAGCCGACGTCTTCAACATCAAAGGCTTTTGTGAGAAAGAACCTTACCTCTACCAGAGCAAACTTCTCCTCGCTGGTGTAGTTGTAGCGCGTCGCTCGCTCATACTCCTCAGCATTGTCGGGGCAGTCCTTGTTGGAGTACTTGTCCGTTGGGTGCACAAGTTTCCACGAATACTGCAGTGGTCAGAAAGAGACGTATTCAACACCAAACACACAAATGCTTCACTCTGCTCTCGTTTGCACGGCTACTGGAAACGCTACCGGAAGTTCTGACCTAGTATCTTCAGCTTGAATCCATCTGGTAAAATATCTGGATATTTTATGTCGACTAATTAAGGCTCTAGACATATCAACAACATTAATAAAAGAGGATTTGCCTTTCAAAGGATCATGTACTCAGACAATTTACTAATTTTCATTTGACTGAAATGAACCACAAAAGGAAAAATCTTCTCTGACTTCCACCAACTTGGTAACCTTCCTCATCTGAAAAGAGAGACCCTACCCTTTCTGACCTGGTCAACCTGAGGTCCATCCCTTCAAGATAATTAACCTGAGTTTATATGAATGCAGGGCTCGCAGTCCTAACAGACACCAAATCCAATCCCCTGGCCTCAATCTCAACCCTGCCCTCCCATTGCAGATGACCACAAGGGTGAAACAACTTACTGTCAGAGACGGCCCCCAACTTCTCAAAAGACCTCTGCTCCACACAGGCCTGGTTTCCTCCAGGACAAGGCTTAGACCCTAGCTGTTCTTTTGCTGTTGATGCTCCTGGGCATTCTCTCTTCCCTTTATCACCCCTCTCTTCAAAACAAAATCACGTACTATTTTCTCCCCCACTTTAACCCAGTACTTTCATCAGTACTTCCCCATCTGTTGGTCTAATATTTTTTTCTACTTTTATTTTCAATATTTTTATCTTTTCACGTTTCCTCTTTCCATAGCAATATCTAAACTTTTAGCTTGTAGCTCTCTTTAACTATCTTTCTGTTTTGCACTCAATTCTTCTCTTTCTTTCTCACCCTCTTGAAGGAAACCAAAGTTATACTACTCTAGCAATTAATTTTTTTCTTCTTTTCTTTTTGTACTTTCGATTATCATTAGCTTTTCCACAGTCCCTGCAAATAAGGATATTTTTGTGTATGTCTACTTTTCTTACTCATAACCCATCAATGAACATTACTTGATCCCCTCCTTTGTTTCCTTTTTCTTTTCTCCTTCCTTTAATTACCCTCCTTAAAACTTAATCTGACACTCTCTCCCAGATACTTGATCTAAAGCAGGGGGCCTCAACGTTTTAAACAGGGGGCCAGTTCACCGTCGCTCAGACTGTTCGAGGACCAGACTATAGTTTAAAAAAAACTATGAACAAATTCCTATGCACACTGGACGAGTCAGCTGCTAAGCAGGACAGGCAGCGGGGCGGCAAAAACACCCGGGAGGCCGGGTAAATGTCCTCGGCGGGCCGCATGTGGCCCACGGGCCGTATAGTTTGAGGACTCCTGATCTAAAGTGTCTACCTCCCTGCATGGCAACACCTAAGTAATTCACAAAAATACAACCACCACTACAGAAAGTACTCAATGAAGCACTAAGGACCCCAAATGAGCAAAGCAATGAAATATGACAAGAAGAACAAAGAAACTATTCACACCATACATATACACTCACACACAAGACGCACAAATACAGAGCAAAATGACAATAATAAATACACACATTTCCATAACATCACTGAATGCTAATGGGTTAAATGAACCAGTGAAGAGACAGAGAGTAGCAGAATGGATAAGAGAACAAAATCTATCAAAATGCTGTCTACAAGAAATACACCTCAGAAATACACACATAAACAGACAAAACCCCAAAGGCTGGACAAAGGCATACCCAGCAAAAGGCAGCCAAACGAAAGCCCGTGTAGCAATATTAACCGCTGGGAAAATGTACTTCAAGGCAAACAATGTAGTAAGAGACAAGGGACACTATATATTGATCAAGGGAACAATGGCTCAAGATGACATAAGTATAATAAACTTATATGACTTAAAATCAGAGGCTGGACCAGAGCATAACAAGGAAACAGCAATCAAAAGAAAGCAGGGAAGCAATATTAATCTCTGAGAGAATACACTTCAAGGTGAACAACATAATAAATGACGAGACCAAGAACTACATAATGATCAAGTGATCAACACCCCAAGAAAACATAACTATAATAAACATATATGTGCCCAATGAAAGACTCGAAATACATCAATCAGATCCCCAACAGAACTGGAAAAGGATATAAGCACCTTGACAAAAATAACAGACTTCAACGTGCCACGCTCAAGGAAAGGCGCATCAAAGAGTGACTCAATAAAGACACAAAAAATGTTCCACAACAAAACCGACCTCATGGACATATACAGAGTTCTATGCAACAACAACAACAAAACAGTAAATGGTCTTCTCCAACACACATGGACCAGTCTCAAGAATACACCACATACTCCCAAGCTCATTCTGTGAAGCCAGCATAACACTGATACCAAACCAGGAAAAGACCTCTCAAAGACAGAAAATTATAGACCAGTATCCTTTATGAACATAGATACCAAAATCTTCAACAAAGTCCTGAACAATAGACTACAACATCATATCAAAAAAATCATTCACCACTTATTGGATGTGTGCAAATGATCTAAAATAAAGGGCAACATATGAGCAGGCACACTGCAGACTCCCATACACCCTCAAAGCACATCCAGCGGGTTCTCAGTTCCAGGACAGAACCTCACGCAGAAGAGAAAAAAAAAAAAATCATTCACCACAACCAAGTGGGATTCATTCCAGGTATGCAGGGATGGTTCAATATTCATTCGAAAGACAATCAATGTAATCCACCACACAACAGAGCAAAGAATAAATACCACCTAATCATATCAATAGATGCAGAAAGGGCATGTGAAAATATCCAACATGCAATTTTGAGAAAAACACTTAACAAAATAGTTATAGAAGGGAAATTCCTCAAGATAATAAAAACCATATATGAAAAACCCATAGCCAATTTCATGCTCAATAGGGAAATGCTAGAAACATTTCCTGAAATTGGGGACCAGACAAGGATGTTGCCTATCATCATTGTTATTCAACATCTTATTGGAAGTCTTAGATAGAAACATCAGACAACAAAAAGAAATCAATGAAATACAAATAGAGAAAGAAATGAAACTCTCACTATTTTCAGGTGCTATGCTCCTCTATATAGAGAACCCCAAAGTCTCCACAAAAAACCTACTGGAAACAACGGAGGGATTTGGCAAAGTAGCAGTACCAAGAATTAACAACCAGAAAAACTCAGATTCTTGTATTCTAGGGACGGGAGCTAACAAAAAGACGTTAGGAAAACAATACCATTTACAATATCCACGCGAAAGATTAAATTCTTAGGAATAAACCTAAGAAACAAAAGACATATAGAAAAAACTACAGAACATTACTATAAGATACAATAAAAGACCTACATAAATAGATATAATATTATAAAAATATTACTAATACTACTTAACAGAATAGAGAAATATAATGCAATCCCAATCCCAAAATAAAATACAAGAAATGAAAAACTAATGACCTGATTCACATGGATGGGCAAAAGACCCAGGAGAAGTAAAAGCTTTTTAAAAGTTGAACCAAGTAGGATGCCTGACCTCAAAACCTACTCTGCACCCACAGTCATCAAAATAGCCTGGTACTGGTACATCGAGAGATACAGACCAACGGATAGTAACAGAAACCCAGGCATACAGGTATTAGCTTATAAGCAAGTAATCTTTGACAAAGGAGCAAACACTATTAAATGAGATACAGTCTCTTCAACAAACGATGTTGGATAAACCAGCTATCTATATGCAGAAGAATGAAACAACACCCATATGTCTCCCCATGCACAAATATGAACTCGAGAGATTAAAGACCTAAATGTAAGCCCCAGAGTTTACCACTGAGAAAACTGGAACAAATTTAGGGGCCCTTTTGCGGGGCATACATAGACCCCCAAGTATAAAAAGGAGGCACACAGTGAAAGATACAATAGCTGACTATGCGAATCAAAAGACTTCATCAGAAGAGTTAAACGAGCTTGCAGATTTCGAAAAATGTTTTTAACAATGACACCTTGGACAAGAATCTAGTTGACAAAATATACTGATCTCTACAACAACTCAATTAGAAAGCAACAAACGACCCAATTAAAATATGGGAAAAAGACATGCACATGAACAGACAATTCACTAAAAATAAAATACAAATAGCTAACAAACACATGAAAAAATGCCCAAGATCACTAGCCATCCAAAAAGCAAATTATAACCATAATAAGATACCACCGTATATCTACAATGATAGTCCAATTGAAAAAAATAAACAAAAAAAACCAGAAGACAACAAATGCTGGAGAGGTTGTGTAGAGAATGGAACACGTATGTATACACTGTTGGGAGACTTGTGAATACAATCACCATGGAAAGTGATTGGCGATACCTAAGCCTGGGAATTGAAATCCTATGCGATCTAGTAGTACCACTATGAGGGAAATACCTCAAAGACAAACCACAAGAGGATGTATGCTGTCTCATGTTCACAGCAGCACAGTGCACAACAGCAAGAAACTGGGAGCAGCCCAAATGCCCAACAGTGGAAGAACGGATAAAGAAACCATGGTGTGTACACACACACAAGCATTACGCATCCCTAAAAAAGTGATGTACGCATGAATCACCACATGACATGGAAGGGCCGTGAAACCATTATTCTAAGTGAAGTTAGCCCATCACGAAAGGTCAAATACTGTATGAACCCACTACTTACTATAAGGAGAAACACAATTTAAACAAATACCCCAGGAGGATGATGGAAAATTTTTTCTTTCTCATAAATGATAATAAGATTACTAAAGTAAAGCAGAATTGCTCATAACCTGTAGACAAGCAGATGGATTCTGGGCTCCCACGAAATTCTAGCCTCAATCCAAAAACAGTTCGTTCTTATAACATGGCCCTGTTTGATACTAGCCTTCATGAAGAGATCACTCACTGAATGCTACAGCAAAGTTTAGTGAAGAAGGCAGATGGTGCTCGGCTATCAACTGGAATAGTGTCTGGCGTCTTAAAGGCTTGTACACAGTCATCTAAGTGCAGTGCCAACTATGTCCACATGGAAGCAGCACATCAGCCTATGTGATTCAAAGATGACAGTAACAAAATTGACAAATATGATGAAGGGAAAATTATCAGATCTTAAATTGTGAACAATTTGTAGAAGGGTATGGAAGACAGTAGGAGATCAAAATCCATCTGCAGAATATCTACTCAGATTAGGCCTCGGACAGATCTCCTCTTACCACAGTAGGAGGTCAAGAACAGCTTTGCTATCAAGATTATTGTAAACTTGATTATGGTAGATGGAATGATGATACCTGGTCAGTTGACCTCACTCTTGACCCATCCTGAATTGGCTCTAGGTTGTTCCATAACAGAAATTTCCTCTCATTTTTATTTTATTCTTTCTGTTTTTTATTGTTTCTGCTATGCTTCCCAGTTTATGAAACACAGAAAGAACGGATGCATCAAGACAATAACTCATGTAATGATTCATCAGGGGTCGGGGAGGTGAGAGAATTTGGGAGCAAACAATGCAAGCAGGAGGTTGCAGGGTGTACTAGAACTGATTGTAATGGTGCATATATAGCTCTTTATACAAGTGACTTACTACGGAAGTGTAGAATATGGTAATTGTATGTCTATAAAATTAATGAATACATACATATACACTTAAATTAAAATCAAATCAAATGTTTAAAAGCCCCTTCATTCTTTTTAGCTTTGGACCAATAAATAAGAATAAAGACTAAAGTCAATAATGAGAAAAATATAATTTAGCTACTTTTTGTCAAGCTTAGGATAAAAGAGCACGTCTAACGAAACATGGGGTGAAATTTGTTTCAATTCCTTGTCTGCTAAGTAAACTGACTGCAGGGCACTTACCACTTCCATCACGTGTGCACTCCACTGGGACAGGAGCTGCAGGCCCTGCAGAGCCAGATCGAAGAGCTTGCGGTACTCAGCGTCTGTCTTCTGTGCTTCCTGGCGGCCAGACCCTGTTACAACCTGGAGTTCAAGGCAACATGAGCATTAAAAAGTCACCATTTAGCAAGCAACATGGGTACAATCTTGCAAAACCCATTCAACAAATCTATCCTACAACCATCCTCTGAAGCAGGGGAAGTGATGCGTGCACTCTAGCAAAGACTTAGCCAACAAAGAGGTCATCTGGTGGGTATATTTCTTAAAACAGAAAAGAGAAAGTTACTCACCAACCACACTGGAGGGATCTTTGGAATCATAAAGGAAAACAGGTGTATTATGTGTATTTTCTTACCGTATGTACTCGAGTCGAGTATAAGCTGAGTTTTTCAGCACATTTTTAATGCAGTTTTTGTGGTAACATTAGGTGCCTCGGCAGATATCGGGTCGGCTTGGACTCGAGTATGTACGGTATATTAAAAATGTCAATGTAAAAGAGACTAGAACAGGAAGTAGCAGTCTTTGAATACAGCTTCTTCTGTAGACTTTGAGTTTTGCTGCCTCGTCTACACCTACTGCCCACAACAGCCCTTATAGTTTACTAATTATGACACAAATCCAGAAAACAGAGTCAATTCCTGAAGGTCAAAAGTAAAATGAAATCATGGAACTCTATAAAAATTGGCGTCAGGCAAGAGAAAAGTGGGTGAAGGCAGACATCGGATAGGGAAAGAGATGACAAAATAATTTATAAATTATCAAGGCTTCATGAGGGAGGAGGAGTGGGGAGGGAGGGGGCAAAATGAGGAGCTGATGGCAAAATGAGGAGCTGATGCCAGGGGCTTGGGTGGAGAGCAAATGTTTTGAGAATGATGAGGGCAATGAATGTACAAATGTGCTTTACACAATTGATGTATGGATGGATTGTGATAAGAGTTGTATGAGCCCCGAATAAAATGATTTAATAAATAAATAAAAAATAAAAGTAAAAAAAATGGCATCAGGACTATGGAGTTAAGAATTCTTCGAGGGATTTTTAAACACCATGATTTGATTTCATATCTTTTGAAAGAAACCCTAAACATAAAATTGTCAGTGAACAATCTTTTTATAATTATACTATTAGCGGTGATCTGTAGTGCTAGCAGTATCTTGTAAAACTACTAAGTGTGTTTAGTTATGTAAGTCAAATCAAACTACGCTAAGGAAGTTAAGAAACAGATTTTTTTTTTTAAAGAGAGTTTTTAGCATGGAAGGGGAAAGAAAAGAGTTGATCAGGGATATCATCATGTCCTACTAGAAATTATGAAACATCAAAGAGTCATGTCAGAAAGATTTGATACTGAAGTTGAAGAGCTTCACTGACGGATTTTGAATAGAAATAATAAGAAATCCCTTAAGTTCAAAACAAGACTGAAAAACTCTTGATTTTTTTACCTTAAATCATGCTAAGAAACTAATTATATTAAAAATCAATTAAGAAAAGGAATCAAGAATCCATAAGAACTAAGCCTTAAGACAAGGCACAGCTATTATAAGAAATGACAGATCTAGAATATTACCATTTTATGCTAATAATTAATGAATTTAGGCCATTGTTCTGGAATGAGTTATGCCCCTGCGCCAAAGTGTGTCAACTTGGGTAGGCCATGATTCTCCAAACCAAAGCCAAACTCACTGCCATGGAGTCAATGCTGCCTCACAGCAATCTCCTGTGGGTTTCCAAGACTGTAACTGTTTATGGGAGTAGGAAGCCCTGTCTTTCTCCTGCAGAGCTGCTGGTCGTTTTGAACTGCTGACCATGCGGATCACAGGCCAACTCATAGCCACTACACCACCAGGGCTCCTTCTCAGTATTAAGTACTTATCCTCTATTTTATTTTGTGCTCTAATGTAACTCTCCTATGTGCTATAAATCTTAACTTCCATGATGCTAATGAGGGCAGGATACAATCTATAGCAGTATTCGGTTGTATCTTGAGCCAATCTCTTCTCAGGTAAAAATAAAATCAAACAGGAGAACAGAAATCAAAGAGATCTACTACCACCATAGAAGAGGCAGGAGCAGAGAGCATCCCTTGGGCCCTGGGTTTTTATGAAGGGCACATCCCAGATCCAGGGGAAGACTGACGCCAAGACATGTAGAGACCTCCAGGACCTTCCAGCTCAGAAGACGGTGACTATTCCACAGAACCGAGAAGGGGAAAGTCTTTCCCTGAGGCTGGCACCCTGAATTTGGACTTCAAGTCTTCTAAATAGCAAGAGGAATCAATCCACAAAACTGTCAGTGAGGATTCAGAGCTAAGAGACGAGAAGCCAAGTTGAGCAAGCTTTTGGATTTAATACCATTGTATGGGAAACAGGGGGATGATATCTTAAAAGATACACTTCAGCAATTGCATGGATAAGACTCACCTGGATACTGACACAAATTTTAAAAGGCATACAGTGAAATGGGAAAAGTATGGATCAAAGGAGAGTCGTGATGCAGATGAGAGATGATACATCAGGATTGCTCTTTTCCTTTGTATGCTTGAAAAATTTCATCATGATAAGCTTATAAACAAAAACAAATACCCATTCATGGTAGTTACAGAATTTCATGTCAACTTGAAGATATATAAAAGTGTAGGGGTAGCAACCAGGACAGCCTGATGGTGCCTCCTTGTGGACGTGGCTTCTCATAAGGAGGGTCCTGGGAACCTCCCCTTCTCTCTCTGCTTCAACCTTCTTGTTGGCCCACTCTGATCACTGCCAGTGGATCCACGGGACTTTGTAACCACTGGCCTGTGATCTTCCTGCATTCTGCGTCATTGTATGTGACTGTGTGAGTTTGAAGACAGACTTATGGACTAGGATTGGATTTATGGACTTGAGTTGGACTGGGCTGGGATATTTTCTCATTATATAACTACTGCTTGATATAAAGCTCTTATACATATATGTTTCTGAATTTGTGTATCTAGTCAACTTGGCCCAACACACCACTCATTCACACAAAACAAGTTGTGTAACCATTCTCACTTTTTTTTTTCCCTGAATTGTTCCTCCTCTTCAACATAAACTAACTGCTCAGAGTTACTGTTGTCAGTTTGATCTCACATGCCTGTAGCTAGTTTCTAAAAGAATATAATGTCAAACAATCTTCTTTTTTAAAAAAAGAGACAATAACAGTGTTTTTAATTTTTTTAATCCAAAGGTATAACTGGATCAGTAGATTTGTTTACAATCATTCTTGTGAAATACTTAAAAAAAAATATGGCCAACATATTTGTAAATAGCAGACACATACCTCAACTGTGATGACCTAAATTTTGGTAGGTAATATAGATGAGTGGACAGAAATAGGAAAGCTCACACGGGTAACTTAACTATCAAATGGTCAGTCAAAACTCTGCTTGTGGCCCCTGCTTCATGATAGCTTTATATTTCTACTTTGTCTGCTATTGTTTTTGTCAACTTCCCTTCTGACTTCTCTGTCGACTCATTTGATCATCCACCGGATCAATCATCACCTGACCAGCCACTCCTCTGCCTGGAATTAGAAGATGTATTTCCATCATCGTATTCTTCAACTTCAAGTAATTTGGCTGGTATTGCGAGCATCCAGTCTGAATCATACATTCTGCCTACAATCTTTCTGATTCTTGTTGGAACATCAAAGCAAACACCCAGATTTCCTATTAGGAGGCACATTCTGGTAATTTGGGGCACAGCGTTATCACTCTGTATTAATTTCTTTCCAGGCACAGTTGACATCCTGTATTTCTTTTAGTCTTTCCAATGTCATGGTCACAAATCTCTTCTTGGAGGGGATTAAAGATCGTGGTTCAGAACTCGAAGCATCTGAGATGTGGGCTAATACTGCAGCAAAGCCTCCACTGCCCCTTTTTATCTATCAGTCTCTGAGCTGACAGCTGGAAAATACCAACAGCACCATAAGAAACAGGCACTAGAGACCTAAAGGCACCGATGCTTTTAGACTGAACCCACTGTAAAAGGAACATCTACACATTTAAAAGTAATTCCTGCTTTTGGTTCCACAAATCTTAGTTGACCTCTTTCTCTTGGTTGATAAAAACCCTGTCTGGCCAGCTCTATCTGTGTGTCCAAAGCGATGGCTGTAGGACTCAACATCCTGTGTAGCAGAACTCTGAATCACCAGGCTAACCTCAGGAATATCCAAACTATAGGCAATGACACTGGTTGCCACCAACACTTTGAAACTACCTTCTGTGAAGTCATTCAGTGTAATTTCTCTTTGTGATTGAGCATTGTCGCCATGGAACCACTGGGCATTCTGGTTTATGTGTGGATTCATGGTCATCTCAGGTACATTCTTCGTGGTTTCACGGTAAACAATAAACCTCCCTGCAGATCCACTCTAGCCCTGAAGAGGACATTTCCAATACCTTCTGGCCTCTGAGACCAATGGCACAGGATGGCCAAATGATCCACAATAGTTGCAGCCTTTTGAGTCATTTTTTTCCAACATGGTTGTGGTAGTTACATAATCTCGTGTCACCTTGGGGGTATTAAGTGTAATGGGGTGGAGTCTAACCTCTCAATCAGCTCACAGACAGATGATGCCTTCTGGTGGGCATGGCCTTCGCACAAGGAATCCGGGAACTTCCCCCCCTCTCGCTCTGTCTTCAGCTTCTTGTCGACAAGCCACATGGAAACTTTCTGAGCCCTGAGAGACTCTCTCTCTGCTTCACCTTCCTGTTGGCAAGCCACATGGAAGAGACCTGCCAGCACTGAGATGATTCCACTGCCAGTGGATCCACAAGACTTTGCACCCACTGGCCTGTGAACTTCCTGCATTTTGCATCATTGATTGTGATTGTGTGAGTCTGAAGGATATTTAGACTATTGGACTTAAGGGCTAATATCTGACTTATGGGCTTGATTTGGATTGGGCTGGGAATGCTTTCTTAATACACAATTACTCTTTGATATAAAGCTCTTTCTTAGACATATGAGTGTCTCTGGGTTTGTTTCTCTAGCCAACCTAGTCTAACACAACAGTCAACCTTGTCATATCTGGGTTTCATGTATTTTTTTTGTTGTTGCAACTTTGTATACCCATTGTGGGCAAGTTGAAGTCTGAGGATTGTCTTCTGAATCAGTTTTGTAAGATCCATAGATAATATCTTCAACTTATTCAACAAAACCTAAATCTAATCTAACATTTGATGCACTTCAGCAAGGACAACAAATTGGCAGCTTTGAAAGATCCAATTGGCTGTTCAGCAGTTGGTCTTTGACCAGGGGTCCCTAGCAAGATGTCAATACCATTTGGAATATAATTAATTTGGCTTTGATATGATGTGCCACACTGAGTTTCCTAGTTTTATTTTTAAAGTCATTGGCTACTTGGTTTATTGGTTCCCATGTTGGAGCCAAAACAAGTACCTTTGGTGAGTGACTTTTTAAAATTGCCTCTTGATTTCTTTGGAGTCTTTCAACCCAGGGGATGGCAAAGGAGAATGCGGTTCCTATTTCTGTTCGTGCCTGAACAACTGAATCTTTTCCTTCATATCCAGGATCAAAGGGCTTAACTTCAGTGGGAAACAGATATGTATCCCACCTCGACCTTTCAGAGGTTGAACTATCTCTTCAGAAATAGAGAAGGCTCCTTCTTTCTGTTCATGTGGTAGGGTCTCATCTAGCTATGATGCTTTATGGGGGGAATTGTTTAAGGAAAATACTTGCTTTGCTTTTTGTCTCACATTCATCAATATTGCCTTTGGCAGATCTTTTCTTACTGACTTTTGCGAATTAGAGAATTCATCAGAAAGTTTATTAAAATCCTCTTCCGTGTCTCCACTTAGCTTCTCTTTCGTTTTCATGGGTTTGGAACATCCAGATCATCTGTCACACCATTTTCTCTTGTTTCGGATTTCTCATCTGAGTCATAATGTCTTGACTTCCTTCTTTGCCCTTCCTTCCTCTGGCCCTCTGACTCCTCCAAGGGTGCCTCCGCTCCGTAATGTCCCCCGAGGAGGTTCCCAGGCATTATTCGCTGCTGCCACTGCCTCCTTCAGGGCAAGGTGGCCACAAGCACCTATAGGCAGCGACAGGGTGAAAGGAAAAGGGGGACAGGGCCGCTGGCCGGCTGGCCGGGGCTGTGCTTAGATATTCCTGACTAATTATGCTAAATTACTATATGACAGTAAAAAAGACTGTGAGAGAGAGTCTTGGTTTGAATTTTATGGTTTACAAATGATCTCAGAGCAAAGTTTCAGGGATTCATTTAGCCTCCATGGACCTAGAAAATTTGGAGTCTAGGAGAATTTGAAATTTTGTTCTGCATTTTTTCCTTTTGGTCAGAATTTTTCTATAGCTCCTTCGATCAAAATGTTCAGGAACAGTAATCAGGCACCATCCAATTCTGGTCTTATGGCAAAAAAGACAGTGTTCACAGAGATAATGACCCAAACATCCCATCTCCTCTTCCTATTCCTGACTCTGCGTGCTCTTTTGCCATTCCATATAAAGTTGAGAGTTGGTTGTAGGATGCAGAACTCGGTCTTTGTGAACAAAGTCATGCCAATTGACCTTGCGGTCACCGGAGATGATGGACCTAAGGCCCCAAGCCCAACAACTCACTCCCTGAAGGTAATTAGCTATGTCTACGACATTTTCATCACTTCACCTTTGTATGGTTCACCACATTCGTGGATATATTTGCAGGAAAGGTAAGTACTGAGGTAGAAATATCATCTGTCAAACCTACATATAATTGTGGGCTTCTCCTACTTTCCCTGCCACACCAGTTTAGTCTGCGTGCTTACCACTCTGCAAGTCGCCATGGAGCAGTGGAGAGATTGCGCACATCATGAAATCTACTCTTTTTCACGCTTGCACCCCTTCCAGGGTCTTCCTTTGATTCCATCAATTTTGTCACCAAGCTCCCTATTATTATATATTGATTTCCCCCTCAACCATATTAACAAGTTATCCAGCCTCTAGCTAGTGACTTCTGACGCTTATTAACTATCAAAGAATGTTTAGGTGTGAAAATATTTTCTCACCTTTTTACAATATGTGACCTTTTGTGATTAATTTCTCTCAGCATAATGTTTTCTAGATTCAGTCTGTGTTAAGAGGTATCTCGAAGATTCATTGTTTTTCTTTAATGGTGCAGTTTTCCATTGTGTATACACACCAGTTTATCCATTTCCACAGTTGGAAATTTAAGGTTATTTCCACCTTTTTTGCTATTATAAATAGTGCTACAGTGAACATATGTCTATTTGTGTTGCAGCTCTTTATGTCTCCAGGGTAAATACCTAATAGAGGAATTTTGGGTCATATGGCATTTCTATTTCCAACTTTTTGAGGAAGCCCCATACAATTTTCTGCAGTGGGGGGGCCACTTGCAGCCCCAGCAATCTGGTGTGTGTGTGTGGGGGGGGGGGTTGGGTTCATTTTCTCCACTCCGTTTTCTGTTTCTCTGTAACTGTGCATTCATGTAGGGTAGCATGGGATCTCGTAATTGCTTTGGCTTAACATCTCTCTAATAGCTAATGATCCAGAACATTTCTCATGTCTGCTCACTGCCTGAATGTTTTCTTTCATGATGTGTCAGCTCAGGTTCTCTGCTTGCTTATTTTAACTGTTTTTGCCTTGAGTTCTTGAAGTTCTCGATACATTTTAGAGATTAGTCTCTTTTTCAATATGCCATTGGCAAGAATAATTCCCTGGTCTTTGGGTTTCCGTTGTATTTTTTGAAGAAATTTTTGGAGGCAAAAATTGTGTCTAATTTTTAGGTCTCAGTCATCTATTTTGTCTTCTGATGTTCGTATGTTTTCATCATGCTTGATGTTTTATTTCTGTATTATGTCCCCTAAACTTGCCCCTATTATTTCATTACTGTTCTTGATAGCTTTAAGTTTTATGTTTAGGTCTTTGATCCATTTTTAGTTTGTTACTGTATGTGGTATGAGATTGGGTTGTTTCATTCTTCTGCAAATAGACATCCGGTTTTGCCAGCACTACTTGTTGAAGAGCCTCTCTCTTCCCCGATTTAAAGTGTTTGGGTTGTCAAAGATTAAAAATATTAGATAGTGTAAATATTGGAGATTAGGCCCTTGTCCAAATTTATTTTCTTCTGGGTTTTCCATTCTATTCCATTGGTCTGTGCATCTACTATTGTCCAAGCACTAGGCTGTTTACTACTATGTTGTGTATTGGTCTTGAGTTTATTATTATGGTGTGTATTGAGCTTGAGTTTGTTGACTATTATGGTGTGTATTGGTCTTGAGTTTGTTGACTACTATGGTGTGTATCGGGTTTGAGTTTGTTGACTACTATGGTGTGTATTGGTCTTGAGTTTGTTGACTACTATGGTGTGTATTGGTCTTGAGTTTGTTGACTACTATGGAGTGTATTGGTCTTGAGTTTGTTGACTACTATGGTGTGTATTGGTCTTGAGTTTGTTGACTACTATGGTGTGTATTGGTCTTGAGTTTGTTGACTACTATGGTGTGTATTGAGCTTGAGTTTGTTGACTACTATGGTGTGTATCGGTCTTGAGTTTGTTGACTACTATGGTGTGTATCGGGCTTGAGTTTGTTGACTACTATGGTGTGTATTGAGCTTGAGTTTGTTGACTACTATGGTGTGTATTGAGCTTGAGTTTGTTGACTACTATGGTGTGTATTGGTCTTGAGTTTACTATTATGGTGTGTATCGGTCTTGAGATGGGCTTCCTCGTTTGTTCTTCTCTCAGGTGCTTTGCTTATCCAGGACATCTTTCTTTCCAGATAAAGTTGATTAGTTTTTCCACTTCTGTAAGAATGATGTTGGAATCTTGATTGGGATTATATTTGATCTGTTGTTCCAAGTCTTCATAATCATGAGTATGCATAGGACAAGGCAAGATATGACAAGATAATAATTTATAAATTAACAAGGGCTCATGAGGGACAGGGGAGCAGAGAGGGAGGGGAAAAATGAGGAGCTGATGTCAGGGGCTTACATGGAGAGCAAATGTTTTGAGAATGATAAGGGCAATGAATGTACAAATGTGCTTTACACAATTGATGTATGTATGGATTGTGATAAGAGTTGTATGAGTCCCTAATAAAATGACTGAAAAGAAATCATGAGTGTGGTATATTCTTCCATTTATGAAGGTCTCTTTTTAGTTTCCTATAGTAGTGTTTTGTAGTTTTCTTTGTGTAAGTCTTTTGTATCTCTGGTTGGGTCATACTTATTTGTAAGTATTTCATCTTTTGGGTGGTGTGGTGAATGAATTTAATCATTTTTGGCTCTATTATCCATTTCTCATTAACTCCCAACAAAAGATTAGGTGGGACCATGAACATAAAAGTGCAGCGGACTCTGATTCGGGGATTGATAAATGTTGCCGTTCCCCTGGGTGTAAGAGAGCTCTCTCAGAAGCAGAAACAGAGATGCGCATGATCACCAAGAAAGACGAGTCACCAGCAGAGCACTTAGGAGATCCCTGTCTAAAGTGGTGGAGGTAACATAAGCACCAACACAAATCAGGTAGGCAGAGTGCAGCGGGCTTGCTGGGTGACAGATCAAGGCAGAGGCCAGGGAACCATGCAGCTGAGGCCGAGGACCAGAGAAACACACAGATACTAGCTAAGAGGTCCTCCTGGGAACAGAAGACTGCACCTTAATTTTTTTATCCTGACCGATGATAGCCTGTTGACTTCCTAAATAAACTCTCTTTATTATAAGTCTTGTCTAAGAGTTCTGTCTGTTCTGGCCACAGTGCATCAGATGATGGAACTCAGCAGAATGCCATGAGAGAAATCACTGGTGTCAGAATAGAGTAAAAGAAGGTTAGAGGGCGGCAGCAGGCCTGATTTCTGGCTTGTGGCAATCAGCCTTGGGATGCTGTGGGGTTAGATTCTCCTTCACCCTACTGAAGGCAGAGAACGGCAGGTATGACTCCTATGCCATTTCCTCAGGTGGTTATTGTAAATGATTGTTTCCTCGTTTTCTTTTTAAAACCCTATTAGCATAAAGCAACCTGAAATTTTTTAATGCTGATCTTATAATCAGCCACTTTGCTGATTCTTTCAATTAATTCCAATAATATTCTTGCTGAATCTTTGACATTTTCTATGTCAAGGATTTTATCTTGCTGTATTCTTCTGTGCTCACGGAAGCAGCAATCAAGAGGTCCAATATCAAATTGCATTGGGTCAATCTGTTACACGTGATTTCTAGAACGTATTGAAGAGTAAGGATGTTACTTTGAAGACTAAGGTATGCCTGACCCAGCCATGATATTTTCAATTGCTTCACATACAAATGAAAGTTAGATATTGAATAAGAGCACAGAGGAAGAATTGATGCATTTGAATGAAGGAATTGGCAAAGCACAGAAAGTACCATGGACTGCCAAAAGAACAAACAGATCTGTCGTGGAAGAAATACAGCCAGCAAGCTCCTGGAGAAGAGAGGATGGAGAGACTCCATCTCACATACTTTGGGCATATTATCAGGTGAGATTAAAAACAAACAAAGAAACAAACAACATCCAAACTCACTTCCACCAAGTTGATGCCAACTCATAGCTCTTCCAGGAGAGATCAGTCTCTGGAGGAGGGCATCCTGCTTGGTAAAAGAGGGGCATCAAAACAGAGGGAGAGCCTGATGTGACAGACTCACAGTGGCTGCAACCATGGGTCAAACTTAACAACTTTGAGGATGGCACAGGGCCGTGTTTCTATGAAGCAGAAATGATAGTGAGCTTGTTTTGATTTTTGGTCCTTGAAATGGGAAAGCATTTCAAGATCTAGGTTGAAGTACAACGCTCAATGTGATGGGATAAGATCTATACTTACACACGTAAATCAACACACCACAACTAGTGACAAAGAAACTGAAGAATTCTACCAACTTTTTCGGTGTGAATCTGATCAAGCATGGAATCAAGATGCATTGATAATTACTGGTGATTGGAATGTGAATGCTGGAAAAAAGAAAGGATCAATAGTTAGGAAACACAGCCTTCGTTAGAGGAACAAAGCTAGAGAGCACATGATAGAATGTTGCAAAAACAACAACTTCTTCATCCCAAATATCTTTGTACAACAACTTAGATAGCAACTCTGTCTGTGGGCCTTGAGACAGATGGATGCTCAGGAATCAAACTGAGCACATCTGTGGTAAGAGACGATGGAGAAGGTCAGTAACATCTTATTTTGGCTGACTGTGGAACAGACCATCAATTGCTCATGTGCATGCTCAGGTTGGAGCTGAAGGAGATTAAAAGAAGTCTTCAGGAGCCAAAGTATGGCCGTGAGTATATCCAACCTGAGTTTGAAGCACACTCTGGAACGGATCTGGCACTCTGAGCACTGATGACCAAAGAAGACCTGATGAGTTGTGGGATGACAAACATGAAGACAGAAAAGGATCATTAAAATGACGGGGAAAAACAACAAAGTAGATTCAAAAGAGACTGAAACGTGCTCTTGAACAGAGAGCAGGTAAAGTGAATGAAGAAATGATGAAGTGGAAGAGCTGAACGAATAATTCCAACGGGCAATTTAAGAAAATAAAGTATTATACTGAAATGTGCAAAGGCCTGGAGTTAGAAAACTGACAAAGAAGTACACATTCAGCAAATGTCAAGATGAAAGAAGTTTAGGAAAAATACAAGCTTAAAGTTGCGATACTGAAAGATTCCATTAGCAAAACATTGAATTTAGCATCAAACGCTGATGAAAGGAATAAACAGGGATCACTGTGAGTCAGAATCAACTTGGCAGCAGCTAATAACAATTACAGAGCTATTAAAAACATAAACGGAGCGAAGTCTTCCAAGGCAGAGTTTTTTCGTCTATTCACACTTATCTTCATTTACAATGGCACTACAACAGAAACCACAAGGGAAAAATGTATATGCAGATGGAACTAAAAAACCCAAAGTCACTGACGTGGAGTCAACGCCGACTCACATCAATCTCATAGGACAGGGCAGAGCTGCCCCTGCGGGTTTCTGACAGGGCAGAGCTGCCCCTGCGGGTTTCTGAAACGATAATTCTTTCCAGTAGAAAGCCCCATCTTTCTTCCATCTATGGAACATATCCTATCACATGATCAAATCAGGAGGCATATAAAAGCATCTCTACATATTCTTTCGGAGGTTTCTAAGAACTCAGCTTGTAACTGCATTTGGAAGCTCCATGGGGGTTGGCCCCCGGTAGGTGTGCAAGTAGCAAGAGTCAGGAAACCTGTGCTGTTGGTCATTTGGAATATGACGCTTTACTTCCATGCTGGCTCATGTTTAGGGTCGTTTTGTTGTTAGGAGTCAGTTCACACTCACAGCAACCGTATGTTCAGGAGAATGAAACACCGCCCGATCCTTCACCACTCTCAAAATGGTTATTTCAGCCCAATGTTGCCGCCCTGTGTCAGTCCATCCCCTCACTGAAGGTCTTCCTCTTTTTACTGCCCTCATTTACCAGCTTGAAGTCCCCTTCCAGATCTCCCGAGAGCATCTTCAAAGAACATAAAAAGAAATCTCACCACCCTCACGTCTAAGGAGCATTCTGAATGTACTTCTTCCAAGACAGATTTGTTTGTTCTTCTGGTACACCCTGGTCCTGTCGCTATTCTTTACCAACACCATAATGCAAATGCATCGATTCGTTGATTTTCCTTACTCGGTGTATAACTCACATGAATAGGTGTCGTGGTTACACACTGGGCTGTGATCCACATGGTCGGCAGTTCTAAACCACCAGCAGTTTCCTTGGGAGAAAGGCTGGGCTCTCTACGGTAAACAGTTACTATCAGTCAGCACTGATTCAAGGGCAGGAAGTCAGAGTGAGATGAGGCGTTTGTAAGACAGCTATCTGGCCAACTGACTGGAATGTGCCCATTCCAAAGAAAGGTGTCCCCCCCAAATTAGAAAATTATCAAACGGTATGTTTTATGTCACATGTAAGTAAAATTTGCCGAAGGTCATTCAACAACTGCTACAGCAGTATATTGACAAGGAGCTACCGGAAATTTAACACTGATTCAGAAGAGGACGTGGAAAAAGAGTTATCGCTACTACTGTCAGATGGAGATTGCCTGAAAGCGACATACACTAGAAAGATGTTTGCTTGTGTTTTAGAAGTCCGCAAAGGCATTTGATGGTGTGGGTCATGACAAAGTATGGATAACATTGAGAAGACTGAAAGTTCCAAACAATTGCGCTCACGTGGAACCTGTACACAGACCAAGAAATCTGGAGGTCAGCCACGTGACCAGCTGACTACAAGAGATCCATATTTGTGTCAATCCCAAAGAAAGGCGACCTGATGGAGTTTAGCAGGTGGAGGTGCTCAATGTTTTGCAAAGGGTGGGGCCAACAGCACATAGGAGTTATTCAACACAAACATTAGTCGGCTGGAGAACCCCTAGGTACCAAGCACGCACCACCTGTAAAGACCAGGTTTCTATATGCCCCAGGTGCCTAAGAACCCCAGGTGCTTCTGGACTACGTGTTGCCACCATCCACCTCCTCCAAAATTTGGAGGGACTGCTCAGCTACACTAAAGGACAAGATTAAAGTGGCGTGGACTCTGAGACTCCACCTTACTAGAGGGTGTAGGGCAAATCACCATCCTTTGTGTCCTGGGGAAGATGGTCTGCTGAAAGACAAAACCCACCCCCCCAAAGCCATCCCTCTATCTCAGATGCAGAGAGAAAAATCCCAGGTCCATTGAGGAAGAAGAGCCACCAGTGGGACATGTTCCAGATCTCTCTGTCCGACCCGGCAGAGACCGAGACAAGGAAAGCGTGAGAGAAAATAGAGGGGCAGTGCCAGGACTTAGGAGACTGTGCAGCAGGGCAGGCTGGCTTCCACTCAGCGCTCAGGCTCCATACGTACGAGTGGGACTCACCTCATTATTGCTGTAGCGCGCCAGCTCTGAGATAAAGCGCATGTGGTCCTCTCGGATCTGGATCATTTGCTCACAGATGTTGTACTGAGGGCTGCTGCTTGAAGATGTGCATGTCCAACTGGGTTGGAAGAAAACGGCATTATGTCAAGCCTGTCCCAGCAAATCATAACAGCTGAAGGGGGGGGCGGGGGCACGCAACGGAAAATTACAGGGTTGCCCTACTGTCCGCCAGTCCTGTGTGGTCCCAGGTGAAGCCTGTGTGCACCCTGTGAGCAGTTCATGTACAGCCCATGTGTGGCTCATGAGTGCCCAGGTTTGCCTAGTGTGCAGTCCGTGTGAGCCTCACGGGCATGCAGTCTTTGTGCACCCAGTGTGGCACCTTGTGTGTGTCCCTGTGCTAAAGACAACAGACTTACACCACATACACGCGAGTGTAGCCGACCCGAATATCCACCGAGGCACCCTATTTAACCACAAGAACTGCATTAAAAATGTGATGAGAAACTCGGCTTCTACACGAGTATATACGGTAATTAAATAACTTCCTTGACAGAGGAAGGAAGTCCTCAACAGTCTTCACTCCTAATTATTTTACTATTCTCTATAACTTTGAGGGTATTACACATGTGATGTTTGTTACGGCGGAAACCCTACGTCGGGTAGCTGTGCATGGGCACCGACTCATCAGCAGTGGGCTTAGTCGTTTCCTGCTGGCCGCTGGAAATGGGTCATGCTGAGAATATTCACATCGGGCAATCAGTCTGTGCCACGAATCAGAACCTGACTTAGGGTTGAAGTTGAGAGAGGGCTCGAGCTCAAGAAAAGACTTTACAGGAAGGTAAGAAATGGTCTCACAGAGATCACGTATCACATGTAATGGTAGATTTATTGGCAATAAGTTTAGTACAGACATTGGTCCATGCCCCACGTGACCTGTTTTCATGTGGTTCTAGAGATGGTCTGGTGGCCCAGGCGTTAGACAAGCACCCACTCCAGGGCCAAGGGGAAGAGAGACCAGCAGCCCGCTCGGATAACAATAGAAGCCCAGAGAACCCTTACTGTCACCTGGGGCAATGCAGGCCAGAATTAACAACAGTCACACAAACTTCCTCTGACAGTTTTAAAGGATTACTTGAACAGAAAAAGAAGAATATGCAATAGAGATTATAGGTGGTCCACAAAGTCTGAAATCTTTCCTACTTGTTGGCCTTTAGGGAAAGGGCTTATCGATGCCTGAGTAAACAAGATTGGATGCAACATCATTTATCAAAATCAGAATTCTTTTACCCTCCGTATTTCTTTTATGCTTCTACATTCTCAACCTGAACTACCCACGAGAGGAGCTCTCTGGAAGGACTCAACTTTTCTGTCTGTGATGTCCAATATGGCGGCTAGGAGCAAGTAAGCACTTGAAATGTGTGAGTGCGGAGGGAAAAAAATTTAATTTTATGATGATTGAATGGGCTATGGAAACAAACATTTGGCAAAAGTCAACAAAAGAATATGAAATTCAATTAGCAATGAAGAATTTACAATAAAGTACTATGTATTTATCATTTAATTTTGTGCTATCGCTCCTTTAGGGCCAAAGTCAGTCAATTTTTACAGTAAAGGGCTAGAGTGAATATTTTGAGATTTGTAGGCCACCTGTCTTTGCTTTATCTGTTACATCTTTTCCTTTTTTTTTAAGCAAATGAATTCTTTAAATATATAAAGACCATTCTCATATTAAAATACCTCACGAAAGCAGACCTGGGCTAGGCATCAGTCTTGCAAACTCTACAATATACGAGCATATAATATATATGTGTCTATACTTGTGTCTCTTGGCCAAAGCTGGTGATTAAGCATTTAGCAGGACACTGCTTTTGAGGGTGGCGTAGTGGGGTACGTATGAGACTGCTAACTGCAGGTTAGTAGTTCAAAACCACCAGCTTCACAGGAGGAAGATGAAGATTTACAGTCTCAGAAACCCAGAGAAGCAGTTCTACTCTGTGCTATAGGGTTGCTAAGAGTGGGAACTGACTTGCTTTCAACACACCTGCTCTACAGGAGAAAGGGGAAGCTACCTGCTCCCACAAAGATTCACAACCCATAGAACCCTGTATCCCTGTCCAACAGAACTCTGAGATGACAGAATTGTTTTACTATCTGTACTGTCCAATACAGAAATCAAAAACAACTGAGTACATGAAATTTGTCAGTGATGAAGAGATCAATTAAATTTTTCTTTTAAAAATAAATTTAATACCAATAGCTAATGAATTATGCAGTTAGACAGTACAGCTCCTGACAGTTGTGAATCTCAATGGTTACATCTCTAGATCAATAGAGTACAACCAACCATACAATAAAGACACTTCAAAAAGTTTTAGCCCTACTGAGGTAGTTAATGGTGCCAGCCTGGCTGATAAACACGTGGGTTAATTGAAGGGTGGAAGGATAAATGGTTCGTTGAGCCTTGCCTTTCTAGTTCTCGGGTCTCTTGCTTTGTGATGATTGGACCAGGGTGCAGCTGCCTTAGCCAGTTCCCTGCTTCAGCTGGCAAGGCTCACTTCCTGCAAGACATCCCTGAGGAGAAGCCACATGGACTCACCCTGATGCAATGTGGAGACCCCTGCCAGCGCTGAGATGCTTACATGCTCACTGATTCAGTTTTCCTCCTGCAGTCGGCACCATAGTGTGTGTTTTGTGTGCTGGAGGAGGACTTTGTGGATTAGTGATGGACATATGGGTTAATGTTGGACTTGTGGGCTTGGGCTGCACTGGGTTGGGATGTTTTCTTGATGTGCATTTACCCTTTACATAAAATTCTTTCTTATACATGAGTTTCTGTGGATTTGTTTCTCTAAAGTACCCAGGCTAACACACCTACCGAGATTTATTTTCTTCATAGTGTGCACTGGTCTTTATGTATCTTGCCAGTTCTATTTGCATGTCCCCGAAGAGTGGAACCACTTGAAGTTGCTGTAGTCAAAGAACAAAATAAAACAGAAGTTATTATGTATGCTTAGCCATCGAATACTTAACAATAATGTTGACAATTACTTTGAATTGAATGCTACCTTTTGTTATGGATTGAGGTGTGTTCTCCTAAACTATGTGTTGTAAATCCTAACTTTGATGCCCGTGATGATAATCCCATTTGGAATGGGTTGTCTTTCTAAGATTAATGCGATAGGGCTAGTACAGGGTATGCTGTGAGTCAATTTTGAGTTATAAGAGGGATTAATGTAAGCTAGCAGCATAGACGTAGGAGAAAAATTCCACATGAAGGCCACGGAAGGACAGATGTTGCAGAGAAACTCAGACTGTCCTCCAGGGCCACAGACTGTCCTCGCGGTCCCTTTACACGGTAAGAAAATAACTCTGTTTCTTAGGGCCAAATGACATCATCGCACAACTGCCACGCTATTGCAAATCATGGCCCAGTCAAGCTGACATGTATTTTAGGGGGAACACATTTAAATCCATAACACCTTGAAAGGTCATTTACTCCCCAGAACCGGTCAAAACAAATCTGCCTTCATAAGAGAAAGCAAAATATGATTTCTTTTGGAAGCAAAATATAAAACAACCATTGAATGTTAAAATCAACCCATATTGTTGCTATATCCAAGTTCCTAAGAGATCAAAGCACCTCAATAAGCAAATGACAAAAATCTAGAGAAGAAAAAACTGAAAAGACAAATCTACAACTGCATCATCCATATGTAGAGTTTATGAATAAATCTAACAAAAAGAAGTGTAAGACTTCTGAACAAAAATACAAACACTTTTAAAGGAAATTTTAAAGATCCCAATGGATGGAGAAATCCAAAAGTACTGCTATAAAATCAAGAAACCTTCATTAAACAAAAATATCACATTTGAAGCTATTATTTCTCAACAAATTACTCCGTCTAGGTCTACATACTTCTGAAGGTGGTGTGTCCAGCCCTTTCATCACTCTCCAAAGACTTCTGCACTCTTCAATTTATACCATGCCAAAATGGTAGTTTGGGCATCCACAAAAAGAAACTCAAGTTCTGCTCCTTTTCAGTGTTTTTTTTACTTTGGGGAACAAAAGAAGCCTCAAGGGACAGATCAGGGCTGTTGGGTAGATGCACTGCGGCTTCCCAATGCAATGACTGTAGGACATCACTTGCTACCCTTGAAAAATGTGCAGGAGTCGTGATTGGAAAACATTTCTCAGCACAAATTTCCTGGCCTTTTCCTCACCAATGTAGTTTTCAATTTTCTTAAAATGTTTTTCTCATAAGCACCCATAATCATAAACTGACAAAATCTATCAAGACTACCTCTTTGGAATCACAAAAAAGTTGCCAAAACCTTCTGAGCTGGTCTCTGTGCTTTGAATTTAACTGACCCGGTCACGCTTGTGACTGGTCCTTGATCTACTGGGCTATACTGGGAAATCTAAGACTCCCTGGTTATCAGCCATTCCGTAAAATCAGTGTATTAGCATCAATCTTGCTTAAAGTTAAGACTAATGCCAAGTTCAGCTCTTGGAGTGAGCTGATCTTCATGCAATGTTTATTGACATCCATCAAGCGGAAAGCTTGCTGAGGACAATATATTCATTTCTAAAATGCTGACCAATGGGAGGGCCAGCTTCAGAAGTTATCACATAAATGGTCACTTTTACCTGGGTTTTGGAATACAAGTATTCAACCAAGGACATGCACCCGAATATATAAAGAGCTACAAATCAACGGAAGGGGGGGGGGACTTCATAAAAGAGAACACACAGAAATGGCTAACAGCATGAAAAGCCATCTGAAAAACACACACTGAAACCACAGTGAAATAAACTCACTGCCATTGAGTTGATTCCAACTCACAGAGACCCTAAAGGCCAGAGTACAACCATCTCTTTGGGTTTCTGAGACTGCAAATCTTTAAGGAAGCAGAAAGCCTCATCTTCCTCCCAAAGAGCGACTGGTGGATTCGAGCTGCTGACCTTGTGTTTAGTAGCCTAATCTGTAAACCACGATGCCACCAGGGCTCAGTACAAAATAAAATCACAATGACTCGTACATACCTTTCAGAGTGGCACAGTGTCACATTTTGGGAAAATAGGACCCATAGTAACTCTCACTCATTGCTGCTGGGAATGCAAATCAGTACCATCACGTGGAAAATTGTTAGGCTGTATTTTCTAGCACTGAAATTATATTATGTTCCAAACGCCAAATTTTCATTCTTATGATTTATCCAAAAAAATGTTAACAAATGTGCTTTACTTACAGATGAGGAATTTCAGAGTATCTGTACTAGCCCCAAACCAAAAACAACTCAAGTCTATCAAGGGCAAAATGGGTAAACAAATTGTAGTATAATTATAAAATGGAATCCTAAACGACAATGAAAACTCAAGGATCGCCACAGCAGCCAGGCACAAAGGAGTACAAAAAAAAAAATGATGATTCCATTTATATATAAAGTGCAAACCCAGGAGAATTTAATGTTAGGTAAAAGAAGATGGAGCGTCTGGGGGGCTGGGGAAGGGCTCCACAAGTCTGGGAGCAGAGGCCTCCCCTCACCCCCAACCACCTGATTTCCTGATAAGGGTCACAATCACACAGAGCACTTATTTACAAAAATTTAGAAGATGACCCTTCTCTGTAAGTACGCTATACTTCAATAAAAAATGTTTTAAAGTTAATTTTTAAAAGATATAACTCACCTTAAAGTATTTGTCAATTTTAGGTAAGTTGATTCTCTTTTTGGCATCCAATTTGTAGATATTACTGACACTTCCGTCCATCAAGTAAAGACCGAAGCCCATGACCTGAAAATCCACAGATGTTACAATAAAACACAGATATGCAAACTTAATTACCCATAAGCACTTCTACACAGAGCCTAAAAAAGCATGCGGGGAAATTCCACAGCTTTTAATTCCATTTTCACACAGACTTTTTAAAGCCAACTTACTCTGTGCTATTTAACCGTTCCTCTTAAAACGACAGTTCATTCTTTGTTCAAAAAGTACTCTGAAAAGGTTCTAGGAAATGGGACGATCCCGTCTATGAAGTTGTTCTCGTTTGTGTCCTTTCTGTGGCGACTTCAATTCCACGCTCAGGCGCACACAGCAGGGCTAACTCTTGGAACAACGAGCATTTTCAGCTTCCAAATACTGTGATGAGTCCTCAAACCGACCGCCTACCCTTTTAACATTAAGTTCACATGCCCCAAGCCAGGGACTGAGATAAAAGGCACTGTCCTTAGAGTGCAATTAATAAGAGCAGACAAATGCACAACTTAATTAGCACGCTAAATAAGCAACAGGATTCAACAGTGATCCTAAGCGAGGTCAAAATTAGGGAAGCAGCATTGAGTTGACTGACAGGCTTTGCTCTAATTCACAATTCTTTATCTCCAAAGAATTCTCAAAAACAGGTTCACAAATATTCGTATTTAGGCTGGTTGTCTGGTACTTGGAATACTTTTTCCCCCCATGGAAATCATGCTATGAAGTATGTTATGCAGGCCAGCTGTTAAAAACGAAAAAAGAAAACCCTTTGGCCTACCTAAGTAACAGAGAAATTCTAGAATTACACTATACAATAGCCATAAACTCTTGAATATGGCCCTTGTGCCATATTAGGATCTACACAATGGCTTGTGGCCTGTGGTTCCTGCCTGGGCCAGCACACACGGACACCTCTGCGCCCACAGGAGAGCTGCTCCCGCCCCGATTGGTTCTTTGGTACTCTTCCAATCCCACCCCCACCCCCACCCCCCTATCACCAGGCAGGAGGCCAGAGGTCTTGCTGCTGGGCCTATACCTGCAAACAGGTAAGAGCCAGTGGGGACACCAGCAAAGGGATCCACAAGACTGTCCTCTACAAAGGGAATGGCAGAATTTCCTTCTCATCTTTCCAATAAACTACATAGTTTCAGAGTCCCCAAGTTTTGAAGTGGAATAATGTAAAAGAACATGGTGAACAGTCTTCGCTCTTGACCACCAAGTCAACTTTAGAAAATTTCATCCCAGGAGCTGCATCCTTAAAAGCGAAATCCTGCAGCGCCTCTGCACCGGAAGCTTGATGACACTGTACATCCATGTCTCAGGACCGCTGCCCCCAAAAGCTCAGCACCATCCCCAGAACTCGGTGTCATTCTACAGCCTCCGTGCCAAGTGAAGGCGGCATTGGTGGTCGTTTGGGGGAGGCTAGAGATGCTGAACACACACGCTGCAAGCACAAAACTCTCAGGTCCATGACAGTGCACGCTGTCCTTGGTGATCTGCCGAGCTGTCTGCACACGTACCTTGAGGAGCATGTGTTTCTCACTGGGGGTCAAGTACATCTTATTCTCATAGTAATCCACACATAAGTTCACGATGTCTGCAAGGAGTTCTTCATAGCCAGCGATCACTTCGAGCTGCTGCTGTAGAGACTGAAACACAAAGCCACAGCATGTCCAGTAACCACCTGGCCTGCCAGCGCTGACTGGGGCAATGTGGCCCGGGCCTCACCTGTGTGATCTTGTTGTGATTGGCTAGAAACATGGACAGATTCTGTGATTCCTGGATGGACTGTGGATCTGCCATTTTCCGTAAAAACTGAGCAGCCCTGTGAAAGCAATGGGCAGAGTTAATCCCAAAATGCACCCATCTACTTAATGATTAAAAAAAAAAACCAACGTGAGAAAATGAGGAGTATGCTATTCTCTCTACAGTTATCTGCAGAAATGTCAATCTCAAGAGACCAATGAGAATTTCAGCCTTCTCAAGTTTCTGTGGGCCAGGATTCTGAGCAGAAGACATGTCCCTGAAGATACTGCCTTGGGGACTGACAGGTTTTTACCACCAGCTTGTAGGTCATTCAAAAGCAAACCACCTTCAACATACCTAATCTCTAGTTATCGTCTCTCCAGACCAGTGGTTCTCAACCTTCCTAATGCCGTGACCCTTTCATACAGTTCCTCATATTGTGGTGAGCCCCCAACCATAAAATTATTTTTTGTTGCTATTTCATCACTGTCATTTTGCTACTGTTATTAATCGGGCGACCCCTGTGAAAGGATGGTTCAACCCCCCCAAAGGGGTCACGACCCACAGGTTGAGAACCACTGCTGTATACAAACAAATATCCAAGGGATTGATGGGATGATTTTCCTGGGCACCAAAGTCCACGAGAACGCAAGGGCCAGGCAGTGAGTCTGCAGAGAATGCAGCAGTGAGCCTGGGCAGCCCTGGAAGACGAGGAGCTGGTGTGAGGATTCTGGACTTGTCAGCTGCTCCACAAGGTTCAGTGGACTCTCTACATGGCGCTGTGCCTGTGCAATCTCGAACCCTGATGACTAATAAAGTTCTCCAGGCAAAGCCTGATAGGCCACCCACCTTACTCCTCCCTTTCATCCAGTGCAAGAAATGCAACATTTACATGTAACAGTAATGTGTCAGCTAAGAAACTGTAGGTGCCTGCTGTGGCGACAAACTACGGACTAGGCATGAGCTCTTGGGCAAAATACAACATGGCACTGGAAGGTCTGTTCCGGAGATGAGCTCCTCACCATGGGAGTGGCATGCAGAAGTTACTACGGCTGGAACTGCCGGAGTCATTGTGACCAAGAAGCAACATGATAGGCCAGTAGAGCGCAACTGTGGAGCCGTTGCATTAGGACGGACCAGCTGCTCTAAGACTTTTCAGGAAAAAGAAAAAGAAACTAAAATTTAGTGACCCTAAGGACAGGACAGAGTAGAACCACCCCCCGGGATTTCAATGACTGCAAATCCCTGCGGGACAGAGGGCGACATCATGGCCCCTGCAGTGGCTGGTGGGATTGCTGCCTTGCTCGGCAGCGCCCCGGATGTACTCAGTGACGCCTCCTACTCAACGATAGAGCAGGGCTCCTTGTCACTTTAAATGTGCTGACTGGACTTATTTTATATCTAAATAATCATGGCTGCCAGTGCAGGGTCAAGGATGCTGTCTTTTATCTTCCTCAAGCCTTGCCGTGACCATACTGGCTAACTTGGCATTTGCATTCAGGAGTTGTGCTGCCAGCTGGGCACAATCATAAGTGGGGGTGCGAGGCTTGTGACAAGTGGGGATCATTATCCAGAATGGTACCCCAACAGGGGGTTCAAATAGAGGTTCCAGAAAGAGGCAATGAGGAAAGCTATGGGGCAAGCACAGGCTACTCTGCTGTGCTCAGATCCTGAGAGTGAGAGTACCAGCACACTCTTAAAGGGAAGCCCGGACCTCAACGTGGCCTTCCAGAGAGCTGCCTCATCTCCAAGCGGCTCTACACCCCAGAACTGGAGAGGAGCAGCTACAGCTGCCGGGCTCTCTGGCTCTTTACTTAACCAGGCCCAGCGACTCCGCCAGGGGCGGTCTGATGAATCCACTGCCCACCAAGCCCTTTCTGACTCATATCGAGCTATATGGGGTCTCTGAAACGAAATCTTTATGGGAGCAGGTCATCTCATCTTTCTTCAACAAGGTGGTGGGTGGGTTTGAACTGCCAACCTTGCATACCCCAACCCCTAACCCACAGCCCCCTAACAGCACCAACTGTCCTATTGTTGCCCAGTGCCTAACCAAGAGCACCTTTCTGTTGAAGACGAAACATCCTTACAATCGGTATTAGAATAAACGGCCCAAGGTTACATTTTTCATAGTCCCAGATCTAGAAGAGTCCATGTCCCTCAGTAGATGAACAAAAGTTATTTCTTGTTGAATGACTCGCAGGTATGTCTCATCTGCTGCGTGTTATTTCTTTGTACTTCTTTCAGGTCTTGTCCAAACAAATAAAAATATCTTCATAAAAACTACTGGTTATAATGAAAATAAAAAAACAACTGCTGGTTAACATTGGCTATTGCTGAGGTTAGGCGCCATCAACTCGGACTCATTGCAATCCTGTATACGACAGACTGACACACCACCCTGTCCCCGCCATCCTGACAATTGCTGTTGTGGGTGAGCCCGCTGTTGCAGCCACGGTGTCAATCTACCTGGTCAGGGTCTTCCACTTTCCCACAGCCCCTCTACTTTGTCAAGCAGGATATCCTTCTCCAGGGACGGGTGCATCCTGATAACATGTGCAAAGTACGTGGGGCAGCGTTTCAACATCCTTGCATCTAAGGAGCAATCTGGGTGTACTTTTTCTAACAGACTTGTTGGGACTTTGGGATAGTTCACAGGACTTTCAATATTCTTCACCAGCATCATAATTCATGCCTTCCTTATTTTACATACATGGGAGATAATTGAAAATACCACGGCTTGGGTCAAGTGAGCCTTGGTCTTCAAGCAACCTCCTTGCTTTTTAGCAGATTTACCCAATGCAATGTGTCATTTGATTTCCTGAATGCTGCTTCCATGAACATTGATTATGGATCCAAACAAAATGAAATATTTGACAACTTCAATCTTTTCTCTGTTTATCGAGATGTTATCTATCGGTCCAGTTGTGAAATTCTGGTTTTCTTTACATTGAGTTGTCATTCATACTGAAGGCGGCGATCCTTGATCTGCATCAGCAAGTGCTTCAAGTCCTCCTCACGTCTGTCAAGCAAGGTGGTGCCATCTGCCTAGCACAAAGCTGATGTCCCATTCTCATTCATATCACCCAGCTTCTCTGGTGATTTGCTCAGCACACAGATTGAATGACATGGCGAGTGAATACAAACCTGTCACACACCTTTCCTGATTTTAAACCACGCAGCCATCTCTTGTTCTGTTTGTACAACTGCCTCTTGATCCATGGACAAGTTCCACATGAGCACAATTAGGTGTTCTGGAATTCACTGACTTCTCAAGGCTATTCATAATTTGTTCTGATCCACACAGTCAATAAAATACAAGCAAACTTCTGGTAGTCTCTGCTTTGAGCCACGGTCCATCTGACATCTGCAATGATATTCCTTGTTCCACACCCTCTTCGGAATCAAGCCTAAACCACTCGCAACACTGTCGATGTATTGTTGCAACTGTTGTTAGATGATATTCAGCAAAATGTTGCTTCCAAGTGATATCAAAAATAATGCTCTATACTTGGACCATTTTGCTAGATCGCCTTTCTTTGGAATGGGTACAAACTTGGATCTCTTCCAGTCAATTGGCGAGGTAGCTGTCTTCCAGATTTCCGGACATAGACGAGTGGGTCCTTCAGGGCTTGATCAGCTTGTTGAAACATCGCAGTTGGTAGTCCATCAATTCCTAGAGCCTTGTTTTTGGCCACTGCTTTCAGTGCAGCTTGAACTTCTTCCTTCAGCACCGTTGGTTCTTGATCCTATGCTGCCTCTTGAAATGACTGTCAACTAGTTCTTTGTGGTACAGTGACTGTGTATTCTTTCCATCTTCTTTTGATGTTAACTGCATTCTTCATTTTTTTTTGCCCAGAGAATCTCTCAAAATTGCAATTCCAGGCTCGAATGTTATAGTTATTTCAGCTTAAATCTGCTGAGCATGTTCTTCCGTTTTTGGATTTGTAATCTTTGCACATTTCATTAGAATATTTTACTCTGTCTTCTGAAGCTGCCCTTTGAAATATTTTTCCCCCATCACTTCTACTTGCCTTCACTACGCTTCAATTCAGAGTAAGATTCAGTGTTTCTTCTATCATCGCTTTGATCTTGGCTTTCTTTCCTGCCTTTTGAACGGCCCTTTACTTTCTTCATGAATGATGGTCTTGAGGCCAACTTACCGGTCATTGGGTCTGTGATTAGTGTCGAATGTGTCAAATCTGTTCTTGAGATGTTCTCTAAGTTCAGGTGGGATAGACTCAGCTTCGTATTAGGGCTCTCAGTGACTTTTCACTTTGTTCAGCTTCAACCTGAACTTGCACATGAGCAATTGATAATCTGCTGCACAGTCGGTCCCAGACTTGGTTTCAGCTTCTGATATCAAGCATCTCCATGGCCTCTTCTCACAGATATAGTTCATTTGATTTCTGTGTATTGTATCTGGAGAAATTCACTTTGGTGTCGTTGAAAAAAAGATATTTGTGATATAGTGGTTGGTCTCACAAAATTCTATCATGCAATCTTTCTCTTCATTTCTATCACCAAGTCCACATTTTCCAAATACAGTTCTTTTCTTTGTTTTCAAGTTTTGCATTCCAATCACCAATAATTATCAATGCATCTTGATTGCATTTTTGATCAACTTCAGACTGAAGACACTAGTAAAGTTCTCCAATGTTTTTCACTAGCTTTAGTGGTTGGTGCATAAATTTGATAACAGTTGTACTGATTGGATTTCCTTATATACATATATTATCCCATCACAGATAGCTTAACCTATCACAGATCATACTGAAATGTCCTTTTTTGTGATGAACCTGTCATTCTGGCATCGTCAATTATGACTGTTGGATTCCAAATGGCTGATATCAGTCCATTTCAGCACACTAATCAGTAACGATACTGATCTTTATGTGTTCCATTTCATTTTTGACAACTTCCAATTTTCCAAGATTTATACTTCAAATATACCAAGTTCCAATTTTTAATAGATGTTTACAGCCGTTGCTTTTCATTTTGACTCATCTCCCATCAGCAAATGAAAGTCCCAAAGGCTTTGCTCCATCCATGTCATTATGGTCAGCTCTCCTTAGAGACGGCAGCTCTTCCTCGGTCGTAGTTCAAGTGCCTCCTCATCTGAGGGGCTCATCTTCTGGTACTCTGTCTGACAATGTTCTGCTGCTATCCATTTGGGAAAGGGGCTAATTCTTCTGAAATAGCCTATTCTATTCTCTCAGTCTGGTAGTTTGGCTAAAACTTGTTCATTGTTACCCTGTTGGTATTTGAAACATCAGTGACATAGACTCCAGCATCACAGCAACACACAAGCCACCACAGTATGACAACTGACGAACAAGCGACAGAATAGCACATTCACGGCCCCAAAATTTCTTACTACATTTCAGTGATCGGTTCCCTCTAGTTTCTTCTTGCCTCCTATTTTACTTGGAAAAATAGGAACAATGATAAGAGAACTTCCGTATGTATCTGCCATCAGTAGTTTCTTCCTATCATAATGAATAACGGAGATAACTGAATGGTGAAGTGTCTGACTTCCACCCTAATGATTGGTAGCTTGGTTGGTATCTACCAAGAAGCGCCTTGGCATCTGCTTCAAAAAGCCCTGAAAATCATAGGGACCATTCTACTCCACACACTTGGGGTTGCCATGAGTCAGAGGTCATACAATTGCAATTGACAACAACATAGATTCAATTGTATGCCCCCAAATGCGTACTGAATCATATTGTATGCCCCCTAAAATGTGTACCTAATCCCTATTTATGTGGACACGATTTTATTTGAAAATAGTTTTGTTATGTAAACAAGCTCCTATCAGCCTAGAGTATACCCTAAACTGAATCACTGCTGAGTGGTATAAGGAGTCGTATGAACAGAGAGGCACATAGGCAGACACAGGGGGAAGATGGACAGAGACAGAAAATATCTGGAAGGCCAGGAACCCTGAGGATAGCTGGCTTCTCCATGTTGAAATTAGGAAGAAGGGCCCTCCCCCTAGAGTCACACATTGAATTCAGACTTCTAGACTCCTGAACTGTGAGGCCCACATGTTTGTTCTTTAAAACAACCTACATGTGACATTTCTGCTACAGCAATGCTAAGAAAACAAAGCAACAGCTAAGAATACTTATTCGGCAAAGGAAAGAGAAATCCGCACCTCATTCCGTGCAGGCCTGACTGCAACAATGCCAATCAAAGTGTTCCTAAAGAAAGACAGCTTCCCAATGTCTGAGGATGCGCTAGTCTTACACAACTGCAACAACACATGGTGCTCCAGAACGACTCCTCCAGTCTTCCCACCTGCCTCGTCCCCAGGTGGCCCAGAGACACTGTAGAAAGGACCCAGACAGAGCAACCTACCACGCCCCATTTATAAGGCTGTGGTGGTGTGGGGCAGCCCCAGGGAATCTGGGGAGAGAAAGGGTGGGACAAACCTGGCAGTGGGATCTGCTTCAGGGGTTGGCACTGCCCGAAGGCCGATGGCTCAAGCTGGCAGCATATCCTGCCCCTGAACTGTGCCAGCGATTGTGTAGGAGCTCTGGTTATATGTCGGTGTGTTTTCACCTCCCCAAGATGTGAAGCATCCAGGAAGTCCTCTATAGGTATACGAACACACACACACAAGGGCATGTCCCTTTGTATTCCAGCCAATTTGATTTGCGGATCACCCCCTGACTTGGTGCATTAAAAACTTATTAAAATAAAATCCCCAGGCCCAAGAACTAAGGATAACATTCCAAACATATAACATTCCAAAAGAGGTCAGCCTTGAAAAAGGACTAGGAGGTGGCATCTGGTGCCCTGGCCAGAGATAAAACTTATAGCTACAGTAAGAACTTTTGTTAGAAAACCTTAGATTCATAATTAAGGAGGTCTCTTTGCATCTTTGAAAGCAAAGCATCCCCGCCCTTGGAAATACGTGATTGTTCACTTTTACGAAACACACGCAACTCTTTGTTTAGTCAGACACATTGGGAAGGCGGAAACTCAGTTTCCCACGATGCTTCAGTGATTACACTCGTTTCTGGCTCTTTATTGAACATGACTGAATTGCTTTTGAGTTGCCCCGAGCATAACTCTGCATTCCGGTCATACCCTCTTACACCTCATACTTTAAAGGATGTCCTCGGATCTGAAAAGTAACTATCGGCAAGCAGTACCAAGGACACCCCACTCACGGGACACATTCCATAAACAAGGTACAGCCTCTGCCCCAAAAACACCTTCACGTCTGACACCTGGGGTCTGGTGTGTGAGTGTGGCGTGTGCGCAGGCGGCTCACCTCTTGTACGCCGAGTGGTCGTTCTTCACACTGCATTTCATGTTCTTCAGCTCGTCCAACACCGCAAACATGTTGATGAACTTGCCCAGGGTGAGGAGGTAGGCCTCGGATACGAAGTCCTTCCTCCTCTCAGCGTGACACAGGCGCCGCACCTCCCCGCAGAAGCGCTCGATGGCGTTTCTCTAGCGGAGGAGAGGAAGGCAGAGCGCGCGTCAGTGCCAGGCCACCCAGAGCAGCCCAGCTGCCGGCCCGCAGGGAGGTCGCTGCCTGTGCAGAGCTGCCAGAACCTGAGAACTCAGCAGGCTCACTGGAGAGGGGCGTTCAGGCACATCTGCTCTGCAACAGTAATTACTTATTCTCTATCCTTAAAGGAACGGAACTTCGTTGACTCAAGTGTCTACCAACATCAACGATTTGACTCTAGAAAGAAAACAAGGGTGAGATGTTCTGCCCTCTTACTAGCTATTAAGGAAATAGGTCATCTCATAAGGTCCTATGTTCTTGCCTTGCTAACGTACTCAATAAAGACAATCTCCGCACAGTCTCAGAGCACTTCTTAACAGTCAGAAAGTCCCTGCCCTGTGGGCACTCTGTCTAACCAAGGGGCTTGACCAAGGCCAAGGCAGAGTGAGGCTGGGGGGAAGAAAAACACCTAGAAAAAACAGATAACTTCATGGGGCAAGTTGGCACAAAGACGAAACTCTGTAGTGGGCCCTGCTACAAAGTGCAGCTGTCAGGGGGAAATGAGTCACTCCCCAACTGAAAAGAGAAGTGTCTGTCCTTCAGGCAGGCACCCCGTGACCGCAGGAGCGCTTCCCTTCCGTCCCAGACGCTGCGTGGAAGCTCTGACGACTGGGTGCTACCTTCAGGGAGCTCGAGCTTTTTAAGGGCAGTCACAGGGAGGACCATGGCAGAACACCTCAGCCCCGGACACTGAGAATCTCAGGGTTCTTTTTACCTGGAAGTACATAAAATTCATCAGTTTTGTGACCTCTGGCTCCAGGACCTCCACAGTTTTCTCATAAATCTCCACTCGGTTAGGCTGCTCGTTGCACTTAACCTAGGAAGAAGCAAATGCACATGCCCCCAAGAGTCAAAATCAATCGCTTCCACACAGCTCCAGGTGGCTCTGCGGGCAGGGAGGAGGCAGAGCAGCAGTGGGGGTGGAAGGGGGGTGGAGAATGGAGATGGATGTGGGGAGAGTAGAGGTGAGGGGCGGACATGGGAGAGGAAGCTGACATATGTGGGGAGGGGAGAAGGAAGCCGAGGGAATGGGGTGGGGAGGGGTGAGAGACTAGAGATGGGGGAAGGTTAGAGGTGTGGGTGGGAGAGAGAGCAGAGATGGCAGGATGCAGGTGAAGGCAAGAAGAGGAACAGAGGTGGGAAAAGGGTAGCAATGGGAGGCGGAGGTGGGAGCAGGGCGCACCTGAGGGATGGCCCTGGAGCAGCTCCTCCAGGTGTACAGCATCACGGCATACTCCTGGCCCTCCTCCAGCATCTCGTTCTGCAAAGGAACACAGAGCAGGTCAGAGGCAGATGGATGGAAGCCTCCGGGGGGAAGCAGGAGAGGCATGAGCTCTCCCAGCGGTCCCATTGAGATGGGCAGGCTGAGAGACTACGGCCTTCCCGGCCAAAGGAAGCCAGGGGCAGTGGAGGTGGGGCAGCAGGCTCGCCAGGGCACATACTGTCCTTGCTGGGGCTGCCTATCACGCTCGCACCCTGCACACACTGCCCACCACAGTCAATCTACACAACCTGCTGGGAGCTGCGGCCCGAGCATGGGTGCCATGCAGAGAGGGCCCTCCAGGCCCCTGAGCCAGGACCCACAAGCTGCCTGCGGGACACAGCAAGGACCCAAAAGGCCAGCCTGCTGCCTTTAATGTTCAAAGAAAAGGTAGGAACAATTCTGGAGAACCTACAGGGACACTATCACAGGGCGAGTGATGATGGGGCTTTTGCAAGTTCTTTCCTTCCTGAGTTGCCCTTGGTGCAAATTACACAGACACTTATAACACGCCCACTGTGAACTGATCATGCTTTTAAGATACTTCTAAATGGATTCCCTTAAGAACTGAAATAGACTTTCAAATGCACACAACCTTTGACATTCCAATTTTGCTTCTATAAATCTGGCCCAATGAAATAATTAAATATTTATATAGCGGTTTATTGCAAAGTTGTCATAAGAAAAACTCAACCAAGTTAATGCTTTTCCTCACACCATATTACACCAGGATAATGCCACGGAAATCCCCTTTGTCCTTCAGCCACGCCACCCTCCAGGGACACAGGGGTTTGGACAAATTACCATGCTAGAATGGACGGTGGCCTGCTCAATGTATCTTGCAATACCAGTGACAAACGCATTTCTGTCTTCAAAGTTAGTGTTGAAATTTGGCTAAAAGAAAGAGAAAAGGCATGTAGACATTTGAGTTGCTGCCCTGTGACCCAGCAGCTGTGTGTGTGGGGGGGGGGGGGGAGTGGGGCAAGGGAGGAGGGTAGGGAGGGGGGAGGGGGAGCTACACACCTGGTAAAGCAGCGAGGAGGGAGGGGGTTCAATGCAGGGCTGCTGGTCGGGAAGGGGCAGCTCCTCCAGGAGATCCACATTGGACAGGGCATCTTCCAGCGTCACCTGGGCTGCCATCCTGGCACTGGGAAACAGATGCAAAGCCACATTTTCCATAAGCAAAGACACACCCCAACCATGGACTCGGTTGAGTTTCTCAGGCCACAAGTCCAGAAGCTTGCTGCCCACCAACTCTGGCAGTCCCCACTCACAGCCTCTCTTCTCATGCCCGCTAGTGGAAATCTACTACTCTGGCTTCCAGGAACGATGCACTGCAGGGGACATGAGCTGTTGCCCGGGCAATTGCTTCCTCCTGCCACTGTTCCCTCTGGCAATACGCAGGGAAATGTCTAGTGTCATGGATTAAACGTGTTCCTTGAAACCTCCCTGGCGGTAGTCCCGCGTGTGGCTTAGGGTAAATGTTAACTGTCTACTAAAGTTTATCCTACCTGGAATGTCTACTGGAGAGACTAAAATGAGCAATTTCTTAAGAATTCCAGGCCTACAATATAAAACAACAAATATTATGCAAAACAAGGTACTGCTTTGGGTGCAAAATTACTGACATCATTAGACCGCCAGGGAGGTTTTTAAAAAGTGTCAGCGTAGCTAGGCTATGATTGCCAGTGGTATGTGGTTGTCCTGCTTTTTGTCAATGTTAGGAATCTAACCTTTACAGGCTACAGAAATAGGATTAGCGGGGCTCCCTGTGCGGAGAATCTGCTACACTCAGTAGAATGTCAAGAGACACATGGAAATCTCTACGGAATATCAGACCCGTGGATGTCGAACGAGACCAAGACCTTCCTCCAGAGCCAAGAGAGAAAGTTTTCCCGTTTGTTCGGCCTCCTAAACTGTGGAACTAGCAGGTTCCGTTTGCTAAGGGCGTTCCAGTCGATTTCTCTGTTGAAACAGCCCGGATAACTAAGACACCTAGGAACCTCCACCTTACCACACTGCTCGAATAGCCCGTGGGTCAGCCCAGGCCAGTCAACGCCACAGGCTACCTGATAGAAAAGCCCAAACCACGAGGAAAGCCCAGCTGCACCAGCTAGACTGAGGAATGCCCCACCCAGACTTAAGAGCACCTCGGACTGAACTATGCAAGTCACAAAAATGGTACTAGCCCCACCGAATCACTTAACTGAGAGAAATCCATTTTCCCAGCTGTAGAGCCAGCGCTGCTGCCAGCCAGGTACAGGTGCATGAAAGCAACCCTGGTCAACCAGGGACTCCGGAATATTAAGACTCAGGGCAAGGAACCAAAATCCATCCGAACTCCATCACTTGGGCCACACCGAGCCAATCCTGAGCCAAGAGCTCGACGACAATGGAAAGCCCTCCTTTCCCAGGAACGCATGCGACCCAGCGACCTCCTCTTGTCCACAGACTTCAAAGCTCTCTTTGGGCAGGCAATGTTCTCAGAACAGTATCTTTAGCTCTGCAGGAAGGCACTCTTGAGTCACCTATTAGTACGTGTTGGCCTGCTAGCCGCCAAGGTCCACAGTTCAAACCCACCAGCCATTCGTCAGGAAAAAAAGATAGGGCTTTCTGGACTTTGAAAGCTTTACAGCTTTGGAAATTAAAGAGGGTCACTAGCGAGTCAGAAGTGACTGGCTGGCAGCAGGGGGGCGGGTTAGTGCCACGTGGCTTTATGTTAGTCTCAAAGTACAGAGCAGTGCACCCTCTAAGTCAGGTAACCGAGGAGCCCAGAAACAGAGGCACGCATTTAAGAGATGATCGTGTGGTGACAGGAGAGAGAATGACCCCACACAGCCACCCACCAAGGAACACCAAACATCACTGACATTGCCACCAGAGGTTGGAAGAGACTGGAAATGATCCTCCCCTAGAGCATTCGGAGGTGGCCCTGCTAACAACTGAACTCACACGTCTGGTCTGGTCTGGTCGCTGGAATGTGAGAAAGTAAACTTGCTTTTTAAGTCACCAAGTTTGAGGTGATCTGCCCTGGGCCACAGGAAATTCAGTAGTTAGCTGCTCCGGCCCCAGGTGGAGAGATGCCAGCAAATCCAATGCACCAAAGCACTCAACCCAGGTGGCCTCCAAGATCCAAGAGCAAAAGGTCGTGGTGCACAAAAGCACCAAGCACAATGCTCTTCCTGCAGGGAGGAGAAGGGGAAACCGCTCCAGGGGCAGGGCTGGAGAGGAAAAATCACCCCCCTTTATCTGCAGACGTCAGGCCATGCGGACTGAAAGGCAGACATCGTGGTACCCCAAGCATTAAAATTCTGCTGAGGACGGAGCAGCAGGGAAACCAGCACTGCAGACTCTAAGAACTGACACCCGCTCAAGGCAGGCCAGAACGGACAGGCTAACTCTAACCAGGCTGGTCGCATGCTAAAACAAAAAATATCAATATTCCCGTAGGATGTAACTATGGACCAGCATCTCCTAGCATAATACTCAAAATGCCCGGCTGCAATCTAATTGACTCAGCAAAGAACTAGAAATATCTCACCTCCTAGCTGAAAAGACTATAAACAGACTCCAGACCTGCAAAATACCACAGATGCTTCCACTGTCAGACGGCTTTACAAGTTACTATCAACACCTCTAACGAGCAAATACTCTTAGGTTAAGCCTCAGAGGAACACACACACACACACACACACACACACACACACACACACACACACCCTCTAAAGAACAAAGTAAAACATTTTTAAAAAATCATTTTATTGGGGGCTCATACAACTCTTTTCACAATCCATCCATACAGCAATTGTATAAAGCGCATTTGTACATTCGTGACCCTCATCATTCTCAAAACATTTGCTCTCCACGTAAGCCCCTGGCATCAGTTTGTCATTTTCCCTCCTCCCTCACTGCTCCCCTCTCCCTCATAAACCCTTGATAATTTATAAATTATTATTTAGTCATATTTTATACTGTCCAACGTCTCCCTTCACCCACTTTTCTGTTGTCCATCCCCCAGGGAGGAGGTTATATGTAGATCTTTGTAATCAATTCCCCCTTTCTACCCCACCCTCCCGGTATCGCCACTCTCACCACTGGTCCTGAAGGGATCATCCTTCCTGGATGCCCTGTGTTTCCAGTTCCTATCTGTACGAGTGTACATCCTCTGGTCTAGCCAGATTTGTAAGGTAGAATTGGGATTATGATAGTGGGGGCAGGGGCGGGGAGGAAGCATTTAGGAAAATATGCTTCATCGTTGCTACCCTGCACCCTGACTGGCTCATCTCCTCCCCATGACTCTTCTGTAAGGGGATGTCCAGTTGCCTACAGATGGGCCTTAGGGCCCCACTCTGCATTCGCCCTCATTCACAATATGATTTTTTTTGTTCTTTGATGCCTGATACCTCATCCCTTTGACACCTCATGATCACACCAGCTGGTGTGCTTCTTCCATGTGGGCTTTGTTGCTTCTTAGCTAGATGGCTGCTTGTTCACCTTCAAGCCTTTAAGACCCCAGACACTATATCTTTTGATAGCCAGGCACCATCAGCTTTCTTCACCACATTTGCTTATGCACCCGTTTGTCTTCAGCAATCATATCCGGGAGGTGAACAGACAATGCTATGATTTTTTGTTCTTTGATGCCTGGTAACTGATCCATAAAGTAAAAATTTTAGAAATAGAAAAGCAATAACTGAAGTTTAAAAACAACTCCCTCCATGAGTTCAATAGCAGAATGAAGGAGAAAGTAGTCAATAACTTTGAAGACAAATCTGCTGCCACTGAGTCAATTCCAATGCCTAGTTAACCCCAGGAGCTTCAGAGAACTACTCTAGAGATTTTTGACTGTGGTCTTTATGGAAGCAGACACCACTAGGCTCTTTCTACGGTATACTGATGTGTGAGTTAGAACCATAAATTCACACTTCCCTCTCCCAGAAAGCATCCACGAAACTGGAGTCCCTGCACTGCATAGTCCAAGCAGTTCAAGACTTTAGTTACTACCTGAAAGACTGGAGACTCAAGTCCATCCAGAGGTACCACAGGAGAAAGGGCTGGCAATCAAATACCTGAAACTAGTTTTCAGCCATTGACAACTCTATAATTAGGATGGCTACGATTTAAAAAACAGAAAATACCCTGTTTCCCCGAAAGTAAGACATCCCGCGAAAATAAGACCTATTTACAGTCTGCCTCTCATTGAAATGCCAGGCACGTCCCCCTGAAAATAAGCATTTGGATTGTTATGATGATGTCCCAGAAGATGATGACATGCCTATCACTGAATAAATGAGTAAATGTACCACAGATTGTTGTACATGGAAATAATGGTAGTAACAAGAAATTCCTGATACTGTAGGATTCACAGTTTGTCTGGTTATGCTGGTTTGTGATGACAACTACTACCATACCACACACAGGTAATACATTTCCTTTTTTATGTTGTTGTTCAACAGTAAATGTATACTCTATTCTTCTTCATGGAAAAATAAGACATCCCCTGAAAATAAGACCTAGTGCATCTTTGGGAGCAAAAATCAACATGACACTGTCTTATTTTCAGGGAAACAGGGTAGCAAATGCTGGCAAGGACGTGGGGCATTATCTCCTTTATCCATTGCTAGTGAGAGGGCAAAACGGCACAACAGCTGTAGAAAATCGTGTGGCAGTTCTTCAATATGACTACCACACAACCCAGCAAGTCTACTTTCAGATCAACATCAAAAGCAACTTGAAAGCAGAGCCTAGAAAGGAGACTCGCGTGCCAGCGTTTACCATAGCCAAACGGTGGAAACGTTCCAATGCTCATCCACAGAGGAGTGGGTCAACAAGATACAACAGAAGCACATGCTAAGTAGCACACTGCTACATCTTTCACCTGTCGGACAGCTGGCAAATTTGAACTGTCAACCTTTCAGTTAGCAATTGAACACTTAACCATTGTACAAGTGAAAAAGAATTGTTACAAAAATCACAGAAGCCTTTAAGAGGCAAAATTATCCAGACGTGAAGCTACTGTCTCTTGAGCTATTCTCCATGTCAGTGTCGGCCCTTCTGAAGGTAGTGTTTGCATCTCTAGCCCCTCCCCTAAGGGCTCGGCACTTTCAGATGAGCATTAATTCAAAACAGCAGTGTGGGCATCTTTGACGGAGTCTTTGAAGTTCTGAAGCAAGAAGTCTAAAGGGGCAAGATCAGGGCTGTATTGCGAATGGGGTAAGGGTTCTCAGCAGAACTGGACAGCCTGTGCCCCCCTGGACGAGTAAGTGGGCACACTGTTGTAATGGGGGAAATTCTTCCACACGGCTTTCCTGGCCTTTTCTCACCAATTGTTTTCAATTTTTTTTTAATGCTTCTTCCTAATAAGCTCCATAATTGCCCTGTGTCCTTCAAGAAAATCTATCAAGAATATACCTTTGGAATCTCCCCCCTCACATTAAAAAACTGCAATAACCTTCTAAGCTGACCTCTCTGCCTTAAGTTGAACTCAGCAGAATCCCTTGAAAACCAGTTTTGAGTGAACACTTTAGTTGGTGGGGGGGGGGGGGAGATTAAGGTACCCTAATGAGACTAACTCAAATGAAGTGTGTTTCTGAGAGAACTTGTCTGTAGCCATCAGGCAGAAACATGCTGAAACATAGTTGTTTGTTAAGAAATAAGCCCGTGTACATATGAACAGGAATCCTAGTAGCAATACTTTCTGACTTACCCTCATAAGTGAAAATGTGTATGTATACACACATGTAGCTATAGGTATATACAGGTATTTGGGTGCATTCATATGCAAGGGATCTTCAAAAAGTTAATAAAGTCATAATGCATTACAAACAACAACAAAATGCTAAATGAATTAGCACACAATATATATAGTAAGCCAATTATGTTTCCGCTTCAAAAAAATCCTCTAAATGTAAATCTTTAGTAAACCAAACATTCAAATCCAATTCGTTTTATAGCACACTTACAAAGGACGTCAGCACATAAATTGTACAGAATTCAGAACTTTCATCAAAGCAAGGTCTTCCAGAAGGTTCTGTTTAGGGTGCAGGCAGCAGCTACTCTGGGGAAAGGATTACATGGAGACACACCTGCCAAGATAGGTTCTCGGAGCAGGAGAGGATGAGGGGAGCAGGCAAGAGTTGGGGGGAGGTGACACGTATCTTCTTGAGTATGTGCGGAACAGGAGAGTGGGGCACGGTGGCAAACTCTAAAAAGGGTAAAGCTAGAGAGAGGCTGGTGCCTGGGGAGGCCACACCCTTGCAAGAGCAGAGGAAGCTTCACCCCTACCTCCATGCACCCGGGTCTAGTGGCCGAGCCTCAGAAACACAGCTGAGGATTGCCAGGGTAGTCAGACTCAAACTGAGCTTCCCACCCTAGAGCTGCTGTTTTCACAGGGTTTGAAAATAGTAATTTTTGTGTCTGTTAAAAATAGAAACTGCCAGGGAAGCTCAACACCAAGCTTGCAAGACGTGATAAATAACCACAAGCTAGAAATGCAGAACTTAGGATTCCAAAACCAGGCAAAGCCCTCTTTAAACTGTCTGCGCAGCAAACACAAGCAGAGTCGTAAGACATATGTAGGATATCACGCTACGATTTAGCATAACCTGTGACATGAGGGGTCTGTTGTTTGTTTGTTATGGCACAATCTTCCAAGGAGTTTCAAACTACCGTCAAACTCTCTAATTCTTCAGACGCAATGTAAGCAAGGCTAAACGGAAGATGAACCATAAAATGTTTTGCTAACTTGCGCACAACATAAAGTGGATTTTTCTTCCTCTAATATAGGCAAATAACAGGATTTCCCAGAAAAGCAGCAAGCTCTAATATTTCGTGCAAACTATTTACATGTAAAATAAACCATCTGAGGAAGAAAACCAGACTTCATCTTTTAAAAGAACTGCTCTTCTGTGTTGCCAATTATAAATTCGTTAGACAGGACTCACCACAGAACACTCACAGCACCGGGTGGGGGCAGGGGAAGGTGGTGAGGGAGTCTCCGTGCAAGTAAAACCCAAACTCACTGCCACTGAGGCAATTCTGACTCACAGAAACCCTATAGGACAGGGTAGAACTGCCTCTGTGGGTTTCCCAGACTGTAACTCTTTCCGGAAAAACCTGGTTTTTCTCCCGCCTAACCTCGCGCTGCCACTAGGACACCTACACTGAGTAAAAAGCCAATTAAAAACGAAAAGAACATCTTCATCGTCCAGCTGTACTCCTGAAAAAAGTCAACTTTAAAAAACATAAAAGACAAAGAAAAAAATCAAAACTTTCAATGCATAAAAATGAAATTCAAATTCTACAAGAGGGCTTCAAAAAACTCGTGGGAAATTCCATCATCTTTTCATTCCATTTATGAAGCGCCTCCCCACCCCCTTCTCAAAATCGGCACTGATTGGTCTCTTGCAAGAACTGTTTCATCAACAGAGGGGGTGTAACCCAAAGAAGCTCAAAAAGAGTTCCTAATAAAAGGTGCCGGAATAAGTCACCAGCACCGGCTGCACTCTGGGGTGGCCTCCTTGCTGGATGCTGCTGCTGCACCTTCCTCACCAGACCCTCGTGACACTTAATTGGGAAAGCTGGGCTTGCTGACTCAAAGCCGTGGAGCTGAGTGCCTTCAGGCTGAGGCTTCTTAGAGTCGGTGCCTGCGGATACTTAATTCAGGAAGCTCGGTTTGCTGACCCAGGGAGGTTGAGTTGAGGGCCTCCTATGTTGAGGCGTATAGGGGAGTGGTATGCCCCCTTGGGCATTTATTAGCAGAACTGAAAGAATTTTGAAGCATATCCGGATAAACAACTCCATCCACAGCATTTCTTCACTGGCATTACAACCTGTTAACTTCTTAATAAATCTTTTAATCATGAATGTTGTCTGTGAGTGCTAACCATTGAATGGATATTAGAACTTAAAGATCAAGTACAGAAATCAAATAGAGAATATTAATTAAGACAACACAGTAAGTTTCTCAGGCCAATTAGTCCTCAGTCAGTTCTTAGCCTTAAAAGGGCAAAGGCAGAGGACAGTTCTTTACAGCAAGCTCCTGCTTACTCTCCCAAACATTAAAGGAGAGCTGAGAGTCAAAAGGCTTTAAAAATGGAAACTTCGCTGGCCCAAGGCCCTGTGGATAGATTCACTACTCATGCTGGGTAAAGTCGAAGGTCAGCGAAAAAGGGCTCAACAAGACAGACTGGCACAGTGGCTGCAGCAATGAGCTCAAACACAGCAACCATGGTAAGCATGGCACAGGACCAGCGAGTGTCTCACGCTGCTGTACACAGGGTTCACTAGAGTAAGGACCACCGTGAGGGCACCCAACAATACGTGTGCGAGGCCACCCTCTTTCCCACTGTGCCCCGAGCATAACCTCTTCACAGGATTGGAATTGCACCACATGTCGCCTTGTCTCCCGATGGCTCCTCCACATAAACTTTATAATGCGGATTTCACTGCACTTTCAAGTCACCTTCATCTGCATCTTATCATAAATGTTCTTCAAGCACAGGGGAATCAGCACTCATTAAGTCTTCCTTTAGCGCTACCTATTTAAGTAGTTAATACTTCTACTTTAGAAAACTAAGATTATTATCTCTGAACAGAAAAGCCTAGTATGTTGTTCCAGATTACTTTGCATCCCGGTAGGGAATTCTTAGGTGGAAGACCGTCTCCTAGACCAGAGCATGTACACTGGTACAGATAAGAGCTGGAAACACATGGACTCCAGGATAGATAAACCCCTCAGGACCAATAATGAAAGTAGTGATAACAGGAGGGTAAGGGAAAGGTGGGGGGGGGGTGGAGGGGAACCGATCACATTGATCTACATATAACCCCCTTCCTGGGGGACGGACCAAAGAAAAGAGGGTGAAGGGAGACATGGGTTAGTGTAAGACACGAAAAAATAATAATTTATAAATTATCAAGGGTTCATGAGGGAGGGAGGGAGGGTGGGGAAGGGAAGGGGAAAAGTGAGAAGCTGATATCAAGGGCTCAAGTAGAAAGGAAATGTTTTGAAAATGATGATGGCGACAAATGTACAAATGTGCCTGACACAATGGATGGATGGATTGTGATAAGAATTGTACAAGCCCCCAATAAAATGATTTCAAGAAGAAAAAATATGAGTATAGGACATGAGACTTCAGAGCAGAGTCCCATAAAGGAATCACATTATTACGCCGCTGACCTGGTTCTCCAGCCGTCAGGGACCCTTCCTCATCTTTCACAATGTAACAAGTGAAAAAACACCTGTTTCAATCCACAACATTTATTATTCATGCAATTTGAACACATTTCAACATACCAACAAGTTGCCCTTTTTGTTTTTTCTTTTCCTTTTGTAGGATGGAATCTTGATATGTTCCTCATGAATTTCTAAAGAAGCAACAAAGCCCACATGGAAGAAGCACACCAGCCTATGTGATCACAAGGTGCCGAAGGGATCAGGTATCAGGCATCATCAGAACAAAAAAATCTTATCATTGTGTACTCACCTCCATGATATGATCACTGAAGACAAATAGGTGCATAAGCAAATGTGGTGAAGCTGATGATGCTCGGCTATCAAAAGATATAGCGTCTGGGGTCTTAAAGGCTTGAAGGTAAACAAGCGGCCAACTAGCTCAGAAGCAACAAAGCCCACATGGAAGAAGCACACCAGCCGGTGCGATTACAAGGTGTTGGAGGGATCAGGTATGAGGTATCATCAGAACAAAAAAATCTTATCATAGTGAATGAAGGGGGGAGTGCACAATAGAGACCCAAAGCCCATTTGTAGGCCACTGGACATTCCCTTACAGAAGGGTCTCGGGGAGGAGATGAGCCAGTCAGGGTGCGATGCAGCAACAATGAAAAATACAACTTTCCTCTAGTTCCTACATGTTTCTTACCCCCAACTATCGTGATCCCAATTCTACCTTGCAAGTCTGGCTAGACCAGAGGATGTACACTGGTACAGATGGGAACTGGAAACACAGGGAATCCAGGGCGGATGATCCCTTCAGGACCAGTGGTGTGAGTGGCGATACTGGGAGGGTAGAGGGAGGATGTGTTGGAAAGGGGGAACCAATTACAAGGATCTATTTGTGCCCTCTTCCCTGGGGGACGGACAACAGAAAAGTGGGTGAAGGGAGACATCAGACAGGGCAAGATATGACAAAATAATAATTTATAAATTATCAAGAGTTCATGGGGGAGAGGGAGAGTGTGGAGGGAGGGGAAAAAATGAGGAGCTGATGTCAGGGGCTTAAGTAGATACAAAATGTTTTGAGAATTATGAGGGCAATGAATGTACAAATGTGCTTTGCACAATTGATGTATGTATGAATTGTGAAGAGTTGTATGAGCCCCTAATAAAATGATTTTTAAAAAGACCCTTATTATACAACTGATATTAGAGATACAAAATTTGCTAATGTTTCTTCAAAAGTTTTTCCCAGGTAAAGTTACTTGTCTTTTTATTTCACTTACTTTTTTCTTTGAAATCTAAGTTTATTTCTTTTACCTTATCCAACTATTTAGGCCTTGGCAATTTTCTCTTTCACTTCTAAATTTACCAAGTATAAAGAAAATGCTTCAACTAACCACTCCAACCTCACAGACTGCTTTCGCCACCACTAAAGATGATCTGAGACCACCGCCACCACCTCAGCTCTGTGAAAAACCACTTGATGGTAACATTTATCTCAAAACAGTTCAGCGATTCACAGTAATTTTTAATTAGACCTCAGAAGAAGAGTCATTCTTAGGCTTGGACCTGCGTGATATAAAATATTAAAAATAAAAACAACTCACTGCTATAGATTCAGTTTCAACTCAGTGACCCGATCAGAGGGTTTCCAAGGATGTAAACTGGGGGAGCAGATAGTCTCATGGTTTTTCCCTGGAGCAGAGGGTGGGTTTAAATCACCCACCTTGCAGTTGGGAGGCCAGTGCTTACTCCACATCCCACCAGCACTACTCCCTCCCTCCCTTACTCACTGCCATTGAGGCAACTCTATTGGACAGGGAGAACAAACGCCCTTGTGGGCTTCTAAGACTGTAACTTTTCATAGAAGTAGAAAGCCCAGTCTTTCTCCCTTTGAGCAGCTGGTGGTTTGAACCTTGCGGTCAGCAGCCCAAAGGACAACCACTCTGCCACCCAGGCTCCTCCATGAGTACCTATCTATGCTTAATCATGTCATGGCACAGTGGGTGCAACCAGGGGCTCAAACTTAGCAACAGATGCGAGGATGGCACAGCCCTGGGCAGTGTTTCATTCGGTTGTACATTGGGTTACTATGAGGTTAGTACCTAACAATAGTAACATCAGGAATATATGTTATCCTGCTAACCACAACCAAGATTGGCCCTGCCCATAAATGACCTCTAATCTTGATGCCCCAGTGACATACCACCTGTGCCACCTATACCACATACCATCCTGAGAACCTACTTTCATTTTGATAAGTCATATTTTGCCAATTTTTAAAAAGTCTTCTAACTTTATAAAAGGGATACAATGCTGTATATAATCACTGGGTTTACTTTGGTCACTGAAGACCAAAATTAATTCTGTATTATTAAAATTCCAACTCATTACATGCTATTTCAGAAGTTTCATTTGGTCTGGGTCAGAATATTCCCCTGAAAGACACCCTGCAAGAGATGAGCCAGCTTCCTACAAATAGACTGTGGTGGACTATAGCATTTAATTCTTACATATTAAATATATATATATATATATATATATATACATTTTCTCCGGTAGGCCAGTAAACCTTTTCTATAAAAGGCCAGAACTTTCCTTTGGACAAGTTAGAGAAGATCCTTAGTTTTAGGCAATAAACATTAAGGTGTTTAGGAATAACAACTCTCAAATGAATTGGGGGTAGGGATTGAGGGGGACTGGTGGTTTAAGATTTAACTGTGTTTTAAAGGAGTCTTAGTGGTGTACTGGTTAGACGTTGGGCTGCTAACCATGAGATCAGCAGTTCAAAATTACCTGCCGCTCCATTAAAGAAAGATGAGGCTTTCTACTCCATAAAGAGTTACAGTCTTGGAAACCCAACGGGGCAGTTCTACCTTGTCCTGTACGGTTGCTGTGAGTCAGAACTCACCAGATGGCAATGCATTGGGTTTTCTTGGCTGGTGTGTTCCCTATACCATTTTAATTTTTACCATGTTTGATAAGACTGAATTAATTGAAGGGTAATAATGAAAAATCCTGGGTTTTTCTTTTTGAGAAAACAAAGTAAAAGGAATTATAGAAACCAAAAACAGGTTTACCACACACCTTGAATGAAAGTGACTTTTAAATTGCTTCACAATCTATCCGCCTATGTGAAGTTCCAGCAACCTGGATCTTCTGCGAAGCAAAAGAAGGTCTTTACAACCAGAAGATCGACTCTGGAAATACCAATAAATCTACCTTTCCTAAGGTTCTGCACAGAGATGCCTTCCTGCTCATGAAGAAAGCTTTCAATCAATGGCTCTTCTAGGACAAGACAGCCGGAGTGAGTCAAAAGTTTCAGTATTATCATCAGGATACGGTTAGACCCTGGTAAACCACTAATTTTTATTTTAAAATATATTTTGGATTTTAAGCTTCAGTTCTTCATCATTTTATACTTCCCAGATCTTCAGAATCTCAAACAAAGCAATATATAGAAAACAGTGAGGGATATTTTTAGAAAAGCAAAGCCATTTATAAGTTGTGGCCCATAGGAAAGCAGCAAAACTCAAAAATCATTTATATATTTTTGAAAAGAACACCTAGTTCACAATTTAAAAAAATAAAAATGTCACTGCATTAGTGAGAAAAAGCCCAGGGAAGTTGAGAGTCCCCCCACCCCCCAGCACCGAGCACACCCACTCCTTCCTTGAGGTGTCAAAGGCTGTCCTATGAGAGTGATGATGGGAAACCATACCCTAGCCCTGTGCAGCCCTAAGCTTGCCCCTTCGGACTTCGTTTGTTTCCAAAATTCGGAGCACAGTGAAAAGGAACAAGACTTCAGTTCCTCGAGGATGCCCAAACTGCCACTTTGAAATGCTGTCTGTCCATCGAAGAGCTCAGAATCCTTCAGGGCAGGGTCAGAGCTGGAAACACTGCCTGCAGAAGTGGATAAACCTAAAATGGTTTTTTTGGGGGGTGGGGTGGAAGCGTATCAATCTAGATGTCAAGAAACATTTTGGCAATTTTTAAAATAAAAGCTTCTATAATCTTGTTGTAAATACTATGTGATATACATAATTATTAGAATTTAACTCTCAATTCAATGCTCCATGCTAGATGAAGCAGGTCTCCAACCCTAAAGGTAGGCGATATGCAAGTGGCTCAGACTTATTTAAAGTTCGTCAGGTGCTTTCCAACTAATTTCAAACATCTGCATTTCCCTCTCTGGTAATTAAGAAGGAGCCCTAGTGGAACAGTGGTTACAGCACCAACCTTAAAGTCGGCCGTTTAATACCACCAGCTGCTCTGCAGGAGAAAGATGTGTCAATCTGATTCTACGGGGCAGTTCCTACTCTCCGACAGGGTCACTATGAGTGCGAAGCAACTCAACGGCAAGGTAAGAAGAGGTAAGAATTTTTTGCAAAAAATACCCTATTTTTTGGCTATTTTATAAGGCTGAAAAGGTCCTTATTGACTTTGTTACAGTATTAAGATCTAAGGAAAAGAAAGGCAGGAGGAAGTAGCATACAGTTGCTATTGAGTCCATTCCAATTCAGAGCTACCCCATGTTCGAACAGCAGGGCTAAGCTCCAGAGTTCTCAAGGGTTTACCTTTTAGAATCAGGCCACTGGGACATTCTTCTGAGGCACCCTTGGATAAGTTTGAACCGCCAACTTTTCAGTTAGTAGTTAAGCATTGAACATACTATGCCACCTTGGGACTCTTAAATGTGCATATTCTCAAAAACCCAAACAAAAATATAATACATTTGAAAAATGAGAACACTAAGTTTTAACCATTGCAGAGGCCTCCAAGGGGCCTGGCACAAGGCTAGGGTCTTCACCAGCATCCCAGGACTCCTCTCACACACACCAGTGCTCCTCACAAGATGCATGAGAGAAGGTCCCAAATGCCCATGGCTTTCACTCCTTTCTCATTACCTTCCCTCTCCCAGCTTGCACTTATTGGACATTACTTATGAGCAGCTGACAGAGAAAACTAGTGCTTGGTTGACAGGTGGTTCTGCATGATATGCAAGCACCACTTAAAAGTGGACAATGTGGGAAAGCTTTCCTGCTTTTGCTAGATCTGGATCCTGCATATTGCTCATCATCTAACCTCCAGGTCTTGGGACTTGAGCCAGCAGCCTGCCATCTGACCTGCTGGGCATGGATTAATTGTCGTCTGAAGCCAGACGCCTGCCATCTGACCTGCCCTTGCAGCTATGAGCTATGCAAGTCAAGAGAAGTCTCCCATCCTGGCATCTGATGCAATACTTAGAATTTGCCTTTCTCTACCTCTGTGTGAACCAATGCCTTGATATAAACCTTCTCACTCTAAAACTGCCCCTGTGGATTTTGAGGACTAGAACTCTTTACGAGCGTAGAAAGCTTTGACTTTCTCTCATGGAACAACTGTTGGTTCTGAACTGCTGGCGCTGTGGTTAGCAGTCCAACATTTACCCACTATGCACCAGAGCTCCTTCAAATGACACACACACATATATAAAACACAAACATATAAAATCTTCATTGGTTATGTTTCTCTAGGGAACCCTGTCTAATCTACTGCCTTATATCTAAAAAGGGACCTGCTCACTCTTCCTTATCTGCTTACACTACCCTTATCCATTTCAGTGCCAATGAGCAGACACACTATTGGTAAGTATGTGTCTCTCTCGGCAGGTGTGTCTTTAGCTCAGGTAGGTGCCAAGTATGTTCAACACACACACACACACACACACACACACAATCTGTATGCAAATAAGTCAATACTGGAGAAAAAGATACACTAAAGGTATAAGGTACACATACAAACAAACCAAAAATTGGCAGAAAACCTTCTTCATCAGTAATTGCCATGAATGTAAATGGATTAAATATTCCAATCAGGAAATAGAGAGCAACAGATTGGTCGAAATAGATCACCCAGTTCTAGGCTGTCTACAAAAGACATACATTGGGCACGAATATGTCTATAGGTTAAGAAGGAAGCACAGTAACCGAAAGAAAGAAGGCATGGCCATTTTACTACCTAACAGAATAGACAAACTAAAAATCTGTTATAAGAGACAAAGAACGCTGTGTATGCAAAAAGAGTCGATCCATCAAGAAGATATAACTATAGACATTTATGTCAGGGCTACAAAGTTTAAAATCAAACCCAGAACAGATAGAAAGAGGTCCACAGCAATACTTGGGCACATTAATACACAACTTTCTATAATGGACAGAACTGGAAAGATCAATTAAGCAATAAAAGACTTGGAACAGTATCATTAAACAAACAGAACAGTCCACTCAACAATCACACAATACTGCATTCTTTTCCAGTGAACACAGACTTCTCCAGGACAAACAATGTCTTAGGACACAAGCAAGTCTCAATAAGATTGAAATTAAAAATGTTTAAAAGACTGAAAACACACAAAGCTATCTTTTCTGATCACAAAAGAAACAAACTATAAAGGAACAACAGAAATAAAACTGGAAATAAGTACTTGGAAACAAACAGTAAGCAACCAATGTGTCAAAAGAAGAAATCAAGAGGGAAATTAAAATTTTTATATGTTTATAGTTGAATGAGAATGAAGCACAACGCAATAAAATCTATTAAAATGCAGAGAAGGCAAAACTCAGAAGGAAATTCAGAGCAATAATTTCCTTAAAAAAGAGAGACTCTAAACCAAGAGCCTAGCTCTACAACTTGAGAAACTAAAAAAGGATGTACAAACTAAGTTACAAACTACCAAAGAAAGGGAGTGAGAATCGCAGCAGAAATAAATGTAACTGAGAGTGGAAACACAGTCGAGAAAAATCAAAGAACCAGAAATAGGTTTCTTTGTACCCTGACAAAGAGAAAGGGAGAACATAAAATATCCTACCTGGTTTTAAAAAGGGAGCTATTACAACCAACCCTACAGGAATGGAAAGGGGCATAAACGTTAACAGTTTGTACACAAACCAATCAGACAGCTTAAAAGGAATGGACACATTCCTGGAAGCACATAAACTTCCTACATGGATACAAGAAGAAATAACAGATCTCCACAGACCCATAAAAAAGAAAGTGACTGATAAGTAATCAAAAACCTCTCACCAAATACCCCAGGCCAGACTAGTTTCACTAGACCAGTGGCTCTCAACCTTCCTAATGTCGCGACCCTTTCATATAGTTCCTCATGTTGTGGTGACCTCTACAACCATACAATTATTTTCATTGCTACTTCATCACTGTAATTTTGCTACTGTTATGAATCTGGCAACCCCTGTGAAAGGGTCATTCGACCTCCAAAGGGGTCGCAATGCACAGGTTGAGAACCACTGCACTAGCGTATTCGACCAAACGTTTGTTGAAGTGACTCCCCAAAGTGTTTCATTATCTAGCACTATGTTAACTGAAACACAAAACATGGGTGAAGTAAGGAACATCACATTATTTTCTCATAATGTAGGAGGCGAGAAGTCAGAACTCAGGGGCCAGCTCTAAGGACTTCTCGGTTGGCTGTCAAGGAAGGTCTCTGTCTCTGTTGGTCCTAGGCAACTTTTGTAACTTGACATCTCTTTCCTCCAGCTCTGCTTTGTAGTTTATTTGTTTAATATCGTTTTATCTCAAAAGGGATTACTATAAGAGACATGGATCATAGTATCAGGAGACACCAAGATCTGCTGGCACAATCTAGATCACAGAGAAGATGCTCGCCATCCTGCTTGGATGAGTAGTTACTGGTCTTCAAAGCCCGTGAGCAGCCATGGTTCTCCTGTGTTCTGCTGACTATGCCAAGTCACTTGAGTGGGGACCACAATAAACTGCAGACAGCCTTGAGAAGGATAGGAATGTCCAAACGTTACAAAGCGCTCCTGTGAAGCCTGAAAATGGGTCAAGAGGCACTGAGTGAAGAGAGCAGGGCAATGAATGCTGCGTGGTTTGAAACCATAAAAGGGGTGCGAGAGGGTCGTATCCTCTCACCTTACTTATTCAGTCTGTATACGAAGCAAACCATCAGAGCAGCTGCATTATATGAAGAAGAATGTGGCATCGGGACTGGAGGAAGGCTTATTAACAACCTAGCACACGCAGACGACACAACCTTGCTCGCTGAGAGTGAGGACTTGAAGCTTATGCTGATGCAGATCAAGAATTGCAGCCTTCGGTGTGGATTAAAACTCAATATAAAGAAGACCAAGATTCTTACAACTATATAGAATTTAATAATTAATAGTTTACATCATGGCAAATGGAGAAAAGACTAATTGCCAAGGATCTTGCCCCGCTTGGTGGATGCTACGTTAAGGACTAAGGTGCGCCTGACCCAAGCTGTGGTATTTTCAGTCGCCTCATCGGCGTGTGAAAGTGAAACACGGAGTAAGGAAGGCTGAAGAAGAATCTTCTACTGAAAGACCCTGGTGGAGGGTACGACTGTGAAGTGGGTAACCCGTTGGGCTGCTAACCACAAGGTCAGCAGTTCAAACCTATCAGCCTTGTGAGCGAAAGGTGAAGTTTTCTGCTCCTAAAAAGATTTACACCCACAGAAACCCACAGGGCCAGTTTCATTCTGTTCATAGGGTTGCTATGAGTCAGAGATGTCTTGAGAGTAGTGATTTGGATTTTTTTTTTGGTTTGGCTATTAAGCTTACAATAGCATTATGAAAAGGTTGGAAACAGTATGAGTTATGAAGTGTGATGTGCAGCCATGAAGTGAAGAGAGCACATACTACTGTCAGGAAACTGGTCCTCTACACGGAGCTACCATAAACCAGTTACTAAAAATACACTAACTGCAAAGGGAGGCCAACTGCAGTAAAAAAACAGACTCCACAAGAAAACTAGTAGAATAATAAATGAAATCACCAAATTGGCAGAGGTCAAGGTACGCAAATTAAAACCCATTCTAGTCTCTATATATCAACAATGAGCGAACAGAAAAGAAAAAAATCTAAAATAATACCGTTTATAATATCATCTAAAATAATAAAGTACCTATGAAATTTAACCAGGAAGGAAAAAGATTTGTATGCCAGAACCATAAAACATTACTAACCCCACTCTATCCTTCATCAGAATGCACTTCAAAGGACAGCACTGGGACTACAGCTTGGGGAGAGGGGCGCGTCGGATTAGGGCACATGGAAGAAACGCAAAGGGTGGAGAGGGAGGAGAAGACATCCTGGCCCAACAAGTCCAAAGGACGTTCCTGCTCAGAGCAGACAACACACGGGGAAGACCATAGGGCTGGCCCCACCACTGGACCCGGCATCCTGCACTGAACCATGATGATACAGGGGCCAGCACCTGAGACAGCGTGGGAATAGTGCACTGTCTGCCCCCATCATGCTGGGGCGAGGCACTGAGGGCAGGCAGCAGAGCAGCAGGGGGGGCAGACTGATGAAACCCCCAGGGAAAACCAAAAACAGACTTGGGAGACAGAGTGGGGCACCCCATCAGACTGGACTGGAAAACACTTGTAAAGGCCAATAAATAGACCTTGAACTATTTACAGGCTTTTCCATTTTTGTCAGTGGCTTTTTGTTATTGTTATTTTGTTCTTGCTTTCTGCTGTTGTTATTGTTTTGTTGGTTTTGACTTCCTTTGTTGTTTTATTTGGTTTTGCCTGGTTTTTGTATCTATTAATGTATCTGCATGTCTATCTAGATAAGTGGGATAAATAATTTGAAAATGAAAAGAATGGGACCAATAGTTGGGGGGGGTATGGAGGAAGGGGAAGTGGGAGAAAGGAAGGGGGGGATCAACCCAGGGACAAGGGAACAACAAGTGATGCAAAATCGGTGGTGAGGAGGGCGTAGGAGGCCTGGTAGGGCTCAGTCAAGGGCAATGTAGCAGTGAGGAATTACTAAACCCAAATGAAGGCAGAACATGATGGTGGGACAAGAGGGAAGTAAAAAGGAAGTACAGGAAAGAACCAGGAGGCAAGGACATTTATAGAGGTCCAAATACAGGCATGGACATATGTAAATATATATATATATATATATATATATATATATATATATATATATATATATATAATGAGAGGGGGATAGAACTGTATACCCATATCTATATGTTAAGAATTAAAGTTGCAGATGGACATTGGGTCTCACTCAAGTACTCCCTTAACACAAGGAGCACATCAGCCTGTGTGATCATGAGGTGTTGCTGGGATCAGGTATCAGGCATCTAAGACCCAGAATAAAACCATACCCAAGGTGAAGGGTGGGGAAGGGCAATGGAGTGGAGACCCAATGCCAATCTGTAGACAATTGGACATCTCCTCACAGAGGGGTCACAAAGAACAGATGAGCCAGTCAGGGTACAGTATAGCACCAATGAAACACAACTTTCCTCTAGTTCTTTGGTGCTTCCTTCACCCCACTATCGTGACCTCAATTCTACCTTACAAATCAGATTAGACCAGCACATGCACACTGCTACAGATAAGAGCCCACAACACAGGAGTCCAGGATAAACCCCTCAAGGCCAACAAAGAATAGAGATACCAGGAGGATTAGGGGAGGGTGGAGGTAGAAAGGCGGAACTGATCACAAAGATCAAACCAGAACCCCCTCCCAGGGGGAACGAATAACAACGGGTAAGGGGCAACGGAGGATGATGTAAGATATGGAAATAATAATCTATAACTTATCAAGGGTTTGTGAGGGAGGGTGGGCATTGGAGGGAGCAGGAATAAATGGGGAGCAGATATCATGGACTCAAGTGGGCAGAGAATGCTTTGAAAACGATGATGGTGGCATATGTGCAAATGTGCTTGACACACTGCAGGAATGAATGATAAGGGATGTAAGAGCCTCTAATGAAAGTATTAAAAAAAATAAACAAAATAAAACAAAAACATTACTAAAAGAAATGGAATCTTTTTATGCAATCTAAGCAATATAATCATTAAAAAAAATAATGTGTCAGCACAGAAAAGATCATAAGTACTATCAAAGTATTGATGGAATTCCGTTTTTAGAATTTCATTTGGTGGTATAGAATGACAGAATTTTATTGTGTACTCCATAATTTTTTTAATGAACTGGAGATTTGTAATTTTTTGATCACTTAAAAATATTATTCTAATTTCTTTCTAGTTGTATCAACGAGCTCTATCTTTTAAAGTGCTTGCATCTTTACCCCCAAAGGACAAATTAAAACTATGAACAAGCTGCATACATTATGCTAGGCGAAATAAACCAGGCTTTCAAGACCACATACTATTAAGCCTCTGGTGAATCTTCTCTGACCCCAGACCAAGGATGTGAATAGTCTTGCAGTCACGAAGAGTACTTTGGAAAGTGAATTATTGCAGATGCGTTTGATTAAAATATGACACCGTATCATTTGATTTCCCTTTTGACCCATTTCAAATATGTTCTAGTTTGGGAATTTTCTGCTTTCTTTTTGATTAAGGTTTTTCTGTTGTATCTATGTTATTGTTGTTAATTTTTTTGTTTTGCTTTGTTTTTCTGCATATGAAATCCAGGACAGGAAAATCAACAGAGACAGTAACTCAATTAATTCAAGTATCTCAATTAACTCAGGGGTATGGCAGGGGAGGTAGGAGGAAATGGAGAGCTAATAACAAAGAGCTCAAGAAAGAAGAAAATGTTCTAAAACTGATTGTGGAGATGATTTTACAACTCTCCTTAATATGACCGAACTATTGACTTGTATGATATGTGGATTATATTCCAATAAAGCTGTTAACAAGAACCCACATATACCTTTTATATGACATTTTAGGAAAAGCAAAACTGTAAGGTAGTGGTTGACAAGGGTGGAAGATATGGGTGGAGTTGAGTACACATGAGGTCTCAAAGCCAAACAACTGCCATTCAGTGGATTCCCAAGCATCTCAGTGGCCTTACAGGGCGGAATAGAATTGCTTTCCTGGATTTTGAAGCTGTAAAACAGGAGTTTCCCAAACGGACTTGGCTCAGCTCCCCCATGGCAATTAAAAAAGTTTAAATCAGAGTCCATATTCCAAGATAATGTGTAGGCTTCTGCTTTTGCATCTTCTCCTGGATTGTGCCAGCAGCCGCCCACCAGTCCGCCTCGGGCGGGGGTGCCGGGCACTATCAAACACTGGGAAACACTGCTGTCAATCTTTCAGAGCGTAAAACGCCTCAACTTTTTCCCCAGAGGGGCTGGTGAGTTCTAACCACCGGTGCTGAGGTTAGCAGTCCACTACACCACCAGGGATCCTTTCCAATGGGGTAAAATGAGGACATTTTGTGAGTGATGAAATTGCTCTGTACCTTGCTGTGGTCGTAATCACAGGACCCTGCATGTGTCGAAACTAAGTGGTGTGCCAAAAATGCACTTTTACTCTACGTTTGACATTTCAAATAAGCACAATTAAAAAACAAAAACCTCTGGTGATAAAACTTCTTTGAGTGCTAATTACACGGGAAATGTTTTCAATAAACAATTCCGAATTTTCCTCCATCCTGGTGACCACTTCTAGTCGGAAGCAGGAACTCATGCAACGTTATCACAATCTTCCTATTGCAGTTCCTCTACAAACACATCTGCCCACAGTCCACGTTTATTCACAGGAGGCTGTGCATGAGCGGCCTGCAGAGAAGACACAGCCATGTCTACTCAATGGTACAAGTTCTGGACACTGGGATGCCACCGCCATCGAAGCCACAGGCTCCCGTTGGTGAGCCTAGGATACGATTTTCTAGGGCAATCACCAACGTGTTCGAAATGAATCAAGTACAGCAATCTGTATATACAGAGTATCATTTCTGCTTCAATCACAGTCAAGAAATCATTACAAAGTGGCAAAGAAATGTCATCAGGTTCACGCAGCAACAAAAATTATCAGAGTATCCTCTACTCTAGAAATGAACACCCCAGTCCTAGTCCCCAACAGAAGCATAAATCATGAAGTTTGGTAGGCCATTATTACCGATATTGTGCCCACGTAGCACTAGAGTTGACACTGACCAAACGCCTTGGTTTAAAAGGCCCTGCTTACATCTCACTTCCAGCCCTTTTCTCACCTCCACGATGTGATGCAAGTGAAGCGCACACATTGCACTTAAAATGCACAGTTCACCATGACGACGCGAAATAGTCCCACCCACGTAACCACTGGGGCTCCTTCGCGACGCAGGGAATCCCTCTCCACACTCGGCGGCATGGTTTCGCTTTCCGGAACCCCTCCTTCCCTCGAGAGCGCAACAACGACAAGAAGGCTTGGGATCACGAGCGCAGCACCCCCGCATTCCACTCCCGCCCGCGCGCCCCGAGTCGAGCCCGGGGTTCCAGAGTTTCAGCGTCCCGATCAAGCTGGGTCCGGGGACCGTGGGTCCGAGAGTTCGGGGATCGTCCGACCCAGCGGCAACGGGGTGTCGGTGGCCTCCCCGAGGAGGCCCCAACACCGGGAGCCCAGTCTGGGCCGGGCCCCAACTTTCCCTGCCGCCCGGCCAGCTCCTGCTTTTCCAGGGCGGTCCAGGGCGAGGGCGGCCCAAGCCTGACCTGCGTGCGCGGCGCTCGGGGATCCGCGGCGGCTCGGGGTCCGGAGCAAAGCCTGGGAGCTTCCGGCTCGGCCCAGGCACTCGGGCGGGCCGGGAATGTGCCAGGAAACGCCCGGGTCGTTCCCCTTCCTCCTGGGGCTCCTCCCGGGGCGGGGGCTTTCCCAGCTCGGCCTCTTCCTCTCGGCGCTCCGCCCCCCTCCTCCTCCGCCCGCCGGCCCGGCCGCGCCTCCCTCCGCCCCCGCCGGCCTCCAGTCCCCGCCCCGCACCCCGCCCGCCGGCCCGGCCGCGCCTCCCGCCCGCCCCCGCCGGCCTCCAGTCCCCGCCCCCCGGCCCCGCCCTCGCTCTCGCGGCCCCGCGCGCCTGCCCCGGGCTGCAGAGCCATCGCGGCTGCGCTCCCCGCGCGCCCCCGAAGCCCCTCTCCGGGCTGGAGAGCTGCGGGAGCCACCTGCCCGCTTTCTCAGCCCCGCGCTGCGCTGTGGGCCGGCGCCCCAGCTCTGCTCGTGCTTGCGAAGTGGGACCCACACCCTCCCCTCGAGAGCCCCTGAGGCCCGGGCCCAGGTGGGACGAACTGCAGAAAGCACTGGGGGCGGACGCGCAGGGTGCGCGCATCCTGGGCCCGAAGGCAAGACCCCCGCTCTTACGCGCTCCGCGGTACAGCGCGCCCTCCCAGGCCGTTCCGAGGGTCGCATCTATACAGTCCCACCTCGGCACTGAATAGTGGGTCATGGTGCTCAGACCTGTGGAAATGGAGGACAGAAGACACCTGACTTGAACGACTCCCTAAAACCACGTCTTGAAGAGAACACCATCTGGAAACGCTAGATGGAACCAGCTTGTCACAAGGATGATTCGGGGAAATTTGCCTTGAACCCATCTCTAACCCCTACTACCCCCAATTCTCCGCATCAAAGTGATGGGTACCCAATGATTTGGCCATTATTGTTAGGTTGCCATGGCGTCGGCTCCGATGTACAGCAACCCTATGTACATACAGAAGAATGAAATAATGCAGGTCCCGCACCATACTCAAAATACCATGTTTCTGCCACTGCCTATCTTGTGGATGATCTGACACTTTTTTCAGCAATTGTCCACCAAGTATGATGTCCTTTTCAAAGGACAGGTGTTTCCTGATAGCATGTCCATAATGAACACAAGAGGGGAAGTCTCACTGTCCTGCTTTTAAAGAGCATTCTGGCTCTGCCTCTTCCAAGACAGAATTGTTTGCTTTTCTGGTCGCCCAGGGAACTTTGAATATTTTTCACTGGCACCATAATTCAAATGCATCAGTCCTCCCTCGTCTTCCTTATTCACTGTCCAGCCATCACATGCAAATAAAGCGGGTGAAAATACCATAGTTGAATGCACCCTACGCCTCACATTGACATTCGTCCTAGTTCTCAAAGTGACATTCTTACTCTGCACCTCTTTAAAGAGGTCTCATGCAGCAAAACCTCTCCTCTTGCCACACATAGAGTCAAAGTGATTCCTGTGTAGTCTCTCTTTTGGGGTACATATGTATAGCCACCACTGAGTTGCTTAAAACATGCTATTTGCAATGAAGGAGTCATTAGTTTGGCAAAACTCTATTATGCAATTTCCATCTTCATTTCTAATGCCAAGGCCACGTTTTCCAACCGCTCCTCCTTCCGTTTTGTTGCTTACTTTCAAATTCCAATAACCAATAATTATCAGTGTGTCTTGATGTTATGTCTGATTAATTTCAGATCGAAGAAGGGGTAGAATTATTCAAATTTTTCATTACTAGATTTAGTGATTGTGTGTAAATTTGAATAATAGTTGTATTTGTTGGCTTCCTACTAGGCATATAGATCTCCTCCTATCACATACACCATTGTAGTTCACAATAGATCTTGAAGTTTTCTTTTTGATGATGATGCTATTCGTGATTCAAAATTGGCTAATACCAGTTCATTAATACCTAGGATATTGATCTTTAAGCGTTCTATTTCCTTTTTGATGGCTTCTAATTTCCTGGACTCACACTTTGTGCATTTCACTTTGATTACTAGTGGATGTCTGCTGTCAGGTTCCTTTCATCCACCGACAGCAAAAGAAGGTGTTCAAAGCTTTCTCTCAGCCACGTCATTAAGGCTAACTCTACTTTGAAGAAGCAGCTCTTCCTCAGTTGTGTTTGAAGTGCCTTCCAATTGGAGAGGCTCCTTTTTGGGAACTGTATCTGACAATGTCCCATTATTATTCACAAGACTTTTAGTAGCTAATCCCTCTGAAGTAGACAGCCTATTCCTTCTTCTGAATCTGTTCACCATGGGTGACTCTGCTGGTATTTAAAATATCAGAGACATAGTTCCGGGCATCATATCAACATACAAGCTACCCCACTGATAACAAACTAACAGACAAATAGCCATTATGTTTTAAAAATCACGACAGGTTCATTTCTACCTTAGTTATACTTTGGATGATGAAAAAAATTAAAAGCAAATGGGCCCTGGCAGGCTAGATTCTACCAATCATCTTACCTGTAACATTCTATTCGAGATATTCTTGGAAGTCTTTCACACACTTGGAAATATGGACTATGAGTGACTTTATAGTTCTCAGCCTACATGTTTAAAAAAAACCAGTAAGTTGTTGCTTCTCTCTTAGAGGCTAAAAATAAATTCCAAGGTTTTCCTTTTTAAGTTTGGGTGCAGTTACAAAGAGAAATGCAGTAGCTAAGATATTGCCTCTAGAATAATCACTAAGAAATAAGAAGAGGTAAAGCTAAAATCCATAAGAGTAAATGATGCACAATACTGAAATCATAGCCCAAAGGCCAAGTAGAAAATTTTAAGGGGTAGCTCGAGAAGACAAAGTAAAAAATTGTAATGAAATGTGGAAGGACCTAGAGTTAGAACACCAAAATAGGAAGAACATGGGCACATCTGAAACTGCAAGAATGGAAGAAAAAAATCAAGCCTGAAGTTGCAATATGGAAACAGTCTAGGGGCAAAATACTGAATGGTGCAGGTAGGAGCCAAAGAAGATGGAACGCATTTGCAGAATCACCGTACCAGAAAGGACTAGTTGGCATCCCACCATTTCAGGAGGTAGCATATGAGCAAGAACCAACGGTACTAAGGGAAGAAGTTCAAACTGTACTGAAGCATTAGCAAAAATCAAGCCTCCAGGAATTTACGAAATACCAACTGAAGTGGTTCAACAAGTTGATGAGCCTCTGGAAGCACTTACTCATCTATGCCAGGAAACTTGGAAGACAAGCAACTTGACCAACTGACTGGAATAAATGGACCCATTCCAAAGAAAGATCACCCAAAAGAATGCTCAAATTATAGAATGATATCATTAATATCACATGCAAGTAAAATTTTGCTAAAGCTTATCCAACAACAGTTGCAGCAGTACATGATGGACAGGGAGCTGCCAGAGGGTCAGGCTGAATTCAGAAGAGGACGTGGAATAAGGGATGTCATTACTGACTTCACGTGGATCTCTGCTAAAAGCAGAGGATACCAGAAAGGTTTTTACTTGTATTTTATTGACTATATTGAGATATTTGGTTGTACAAATAACAACAAAGGATGGATAACCTTGAGAAGAGGGGGAATTCCAGAACACTACATTAGGCTCAGATGGAACCTGTACGTGGATCAAGAGGCAATTGTGCAAACAGAACAAGAGAATACAGCATGGTTTAAAATCAGGAAAGGTGTTCATCATGGTTGTATCCTCTCACTATACTTGTTGAATCATTTACTGAGAAACGCATCAGAGAAGCTGAATTATATGAAGAATGTGGCATCAGGATCAGAGGAAGGTTTATTAACCACCTGAAATGTGCAGATGGCACAACCTTGCTTACTGAAACCGAAGAGGATTTGAAGTACTTGGTGATGAAAATCAAGGATGACAGCTTTCAATATGGATTACAACTCAATGTGAAAAGGACCAAAATTGTCACAACTGGACCAATAAATACTATCATGATAAATGGACAAAAGAGTGACGTTGTCAAGGATTTTGTCTTGCTTGGATCCACAATCCATGCTCATGGAAGCAACAGTCAAGTGATCAAATGACACATTGCATAGAGTAAGTTCATTTGACATTCAAAATATAAATACCATGGTTGTTTACAAACACAGCAAATAAGAGTGAGCAAAAATATTTATAAATATCATAGACACCTTTATTAAAGTAAAATATTAAAGTGTGAAATGATTATTTCTGGACATATCCTTCATTAAGGTCGGTACACTATTGAACACATTTATTCAATTAAAAATCATTTTATTCGGGGTTCAAACAACTCTTATCACAATCCATAAATACATCAAATTGTGTAAAGCACATGTGTACATTCATTGCCCTCATCACTCTCAAAACATTTGCTCTCCACTTAAGCTTCTGGCAGCAGCTCCTCATTTTCCCTTCCCTCCCTGCTCCCCTCCCTCATGAACCCTTAATAATTTATAAATTATTGTTTTGTCATATCTTGCACCGTCTGACATCTCCCCTCACCCACTTCTCTGTTGTCAGTCCCCAGGGAGGAGGTTATATGTAGATCCTGGTAATTGGTTCCCCCTTTCCACCCACCTTCGCTCCACCCTCTGGGTATCGCCACTCTCACCACTGGTCCTGAAGGGATCAACTGCCCTGGATTCCCTGTGTTTCCAGTTCCTATCTGTACCAGTGTCCATCCTCTGGTCTAGCCAGATTTGCAGGGTAGAATTGGGATTGTGATAGTGTGGGGGAGAGGAAGCATTTAGGAACTAGAGGAAAGTTATACATTTCATCGTTGCTACATTGCACGCTGACAGGCTCGTCTCCTCCCCACGACCTGTAAGGGGATGTTCAATTGCCTTCAGATGAGCTTTGGGTCTCCACTCCTCACTCCCCTTATTCACAATGATATGATATTTTGTTCTGATGAAGCCTGATACCTCATCCCTTTGTTACCTCCGGTCCCGTTATTTTCTCCTCCAGATTGTGCACCCAGCCTGTCTTATTTAGACAGACCTGCAGATATAATAACAGGCACAAAAACAAGACAGAGCAAAGCCAAGCTACACAATAAAACAAAACCACCACCACCACAACAAGCCAGTGACCAAAAAAGTAACACAACAAAAAAGAAAAGCTTGTAGTTAGTTCAAGGACTACTTGTTGGCCTTTAGGAGTGTTTTCCGGTCGAGTCTGATGGGGCGCTAAGCCGTGGTCCCAAAGTCTATTTGTGGTATTCCCTGGGGACTTCGTTTCTCTGTTCCCCTTGGTGTTCTGTTCCATGCCCTTAGTGTTTTGCCTCAGTGTGGTGGGATCAGATCAGGCGGAATTCCCACACTGTGTCTCCAGTATTGTCCCCTGTAGGGCTATGGGTCAGTGAGGGATGTCGTGTCTCATAGTGGGGCTGGCCATGTGGTCATCTGTGAATTGGCTTCTCTGAGCGGGAATCTCTTCGTCAAGGTTTAATGGGCCAGGTTGTGCTCCACTCTCTCTTCCTCCCCCTTCATTTGCTCCCGTGTGCTTTGATCAGACATGTCCCCCTCCCGGAGCTGCAGATTCAGTGCTGTCCTCTGAAACAAATTCTTCTGGGTGGAGGGGCAGGTGTTCACGTAGTTGGGATTGGGATCAACCCCTAAGACCTCTCCACTGGTTCTTTACTCCATGCTGGCATGTTGCATTCACATCTTGGCGCACTGGGTTGAAGTCTGATCCCACTTTCCCTGTGGAGATATAAACAATACCCCCACCCTTGGGTGGGTGAGTGCTCTGTGCTCCCACTCCCCATTTTTTTCTTCCTTCCCCACCTTGTTTTTAGTTGCCTACCATACGTATCCCTGTATTTGGTCTGGTCCCTGCCATATTACCTGGTCCTCACCCCAGGAATGTTTGTATACAGTAGCTTTTTTGCTATGCCCCTTTTGCATTTTTTTTAAGCTTACCTCCATGGACTCATGTTGTACTTGTCCTTTTGTGCTTGGCTTTCTTCGCTTAGCATGATTTCCTCCAGTTCTTCCCATGCAGTGATTCATATGTTCATCACTGCTTTTTAGCGATGCGTAGTACTCAGTTGTATGTATATACCACAGCTTTTTAATCCACTCTTCAGTTGATGGAAATTTGGGTTGTTTCCATCTCCTTGCAATTGTGAACTGTGCTGCAATGAACATTGGAGCACAGCTGTCTGGCCTTAGTTTGTTTCTTGCCTCTTCCAGGTATATGCCCAGTAGGGGGATTGCTAAGTCATATGATAACTCAATTTCCATCTGTTTTAGATACCACCAGATCGATTTCCATAGTGGCTGTACATACTTACAAGTCCACTAGCAGTGGATGAGAGTTGCTGTCTCCCCAAAGCCGCCCCCCCCCCAATACTTGTTGCTTTCTGACTTTTTTGAATTGGGCTATCTTTGAGGGTGTTAGGTGGTATCTCATTGTTGCTTTAATTTGCATTTCTCATATGGCTAAAGATCGGGAACATTTCCTCATATGTTTATTAGCCATTCAGATTTCTGCCCCTGGGAAACTTTTGTTCAGGTCCTTTGCCCACCTCCTCAGTGGGCAATTAGGTTATTTTTTTCTTTTTGGAAGCTAGCAGAGTATTGTAGATTTTAGTAATAAGGCCTTTGTCTGATGTGTCATTGCTAAAGATGTTTTCCCAGTCCGTGGACTCTCTTGTTATTCTCTTGGTGAATTCTTTCTATGTACACAGGTGTTTTATCTTCAGTATATCCCATTTGTCAATTTGTGCCTCCTCTGTGTTTGTGTCCTTCCCTATTTCTGATAGATATGTATTCCCTGTGCCAAAATTCTCAAGTTGGTCCCAATTCCCTCATTGATGACCTTAATAGTTTGGGGTTTAACTTCAAGGTCTGTGATCCACCTTGAGTTTATTCTTGTGCATGAAGTGAGATAAGGGTCTTGCTTCACTTTTCTGAAGGTAAATATCCATTTTTTCAGCACTATTTGTTAAAGAGGGCATCTGCTTCCCGTTGGATATTTCTTGGGCCCTTATCAAAGATCAGTTGTCTGTATGCTGATGATGTTATTTCTGGGTTTTCAGTTCTTTTCCATTGGTCTGAGTATCTGTCATTGTACCAATACCATGTGGTTTTGACCAATGTAACTGTAGAGTATGTGCTAAAGGCAAGTAAAGCAAGCCCTCCCACTTTGTCCTTTTTCTTGAGGAGTTCTCTGCTAATTCTGGGCTTCTTTACTCTCCATATGAAGTTGGTAATCAGTTTTTCCATTTCTTTGAAGAAAGATAAGGGTAATTGTATCGGGATTGCGTTAAACCCACATAGTGCCTTAGGCAGAACTGACATTTTTACTCTATTGAGTCTTCCAATCCATGAGCATGGGATAATCTTTCATTTGTTATGGTCACTCTTGGTTTCTTATAATAGTGTTCTGCAGTTTTCCTCATATAGATCTTTTGTTCTTTTAGTCTGGTGTATCCCTAGATATTTCAAATTGTGCTTGGCTATTGTGAAGGGTACCACTTTTTTTATCTTCTCTTCTGTGGTCTTATCCGATGTGTATAGCAGTCTGATGAACTTCTGTTTGTTGATCTTGTATCCTGACACTCTGCCAAACTCCTCCATTCCTTCCAGTACTCCCGTTGTAGCTTTTGGGATATTCCATATATAAAGTCATATGATCTTCAAATAATGATAGTTTCACGTCCCAACCACACGGAGCGCTCGTGTGGGGTTCCCCTCATGTCTGGGATTCTGTCCCCTCTCGGCCACAGCCTGGAGAAATCGCTGCTCCTGGATAGGGTGCAGCCGGCGCCCACGGGCTCGCCAAAGCTACAGTGCTTTAGAGCATTCTTGGTTTGCTTTGTGAGTGGAAATCCCACACAAAAAGGGGTTCAGGAGAAACCCTGATACCCTAGTTCTAATTTCAGGACTCCACCTCCCCATTTCCTTCACCTTACCTCCCAATTTTCTGGTCTGGCAGCAGGAGCTCCAGACAGGTGAGTCCTATCTGGTCGCCATTTTTTCCCCTCCCCATCTCGTTGGTTTAGTGTATTGGCCTGAGCCATGATTGGTTGATGTTTATGATGTTATGATACAAACCATTATTTTTTTGTCAAAATCACAGAAACTTTTATTAAACAAGAATATAAAAATGCTATTAACTTTTTACATCTTCACAAGCCAAACCATTACATTTTAATGGACAATTTTAAAGGAAATATCTAACATTTCATCATGAACTATCAATCTTTACATTTTCAGGTTAGGAAGCATCTTTTCTGGCTAGTTTGCACATTTCTTGAGATGAAAATATACCTGTGCTTTAACTGTGTATGTGATTAATTTAATTACTAAATATATAATGTTGATACAAACCTCTAGAAAACAATGTAATTTAATAATAAAATATTGAATGTTTCATAGCTTGTTATATTAAGTTAACACTTTTAATGCAGGTTTTTGCATATTCTACTGACATATATGTATATATCAAAGAACATTTTTCCATTTAGAATTTTTTGCATGTTAATTCCCTATGGGGCAACAATCATCACTATCCAGTTATAATTTCTTTATCACTCTACACAGAAGCTAAGTATTCCCTGAGCAATGATTCCTTTCTAAAGTTTTCAATGTACTTATCCTGTAATATATATCTTGTACCATCTGTTATCCAGACTGGCATTTTTATTAAGGTAGCTTCATGTAGCAAGGCAGTAGGGGACTATTTGTTCTTTGTCTATTCTTTTTTTCCAGCCCAAGCATGAGTGGATTTATTCTAAACAAAATGAGTTTAAACATGCCTCCGTAACCAGTAAACAACCGCAGACATTTTCTTCCAGTTTTCTTTTTTAATTAATTAGTTTGTTTTTAACACTTTCCCAACATACTACATACATATCATACATTTCACCAGTTCAGTTAGAATTGTACAACCCGCTATTTAGTTCAGAGATCAGATTGGAAGATTATCTGACCTGACTTTGTCTGGTCTTAAGCTTCTATTACTGGTCACATACAATATTTGTCCTTTTGTGATTGACTCATTTTTCTCTTTAAGGGGATCAATATCTTCTAAGGCAGAGAGATCAACCTGGAAGTTTAAAGGATGATTTGGAGAAACTTTAGAGGAGTAATATTGATAGATTATATGGTTTCAAGAGCTACTGTATAATCTTAGCTGGTTATTAAGAAGACAGTATAAGAAAATGGAAACTGCACTGTTGAAAAAAGAAAACCAGGGATTGAACTAAGAAATTTTCTTCCCCCAAAATTCATGTGCTCATTATTCCAAGGTAGAAAGGCCTTTCCTATGAAAATTTCTCTGGGAAAACTTCTCAAATCCACCCTACAGTCAGGAATTTTCCCTTTCTAATTTTCCTTTGTTCCCTCAATTCAAAGAACCTCTAACAGGAAAATAATTTGAGTCCCTTGAGGAGACAAAAATTATTACTCTGGTGGTACCAACAAAGAGTGCAGAATTCATTAATGAAGGCTTAGAGCAATGGAAACACCACTTTCCAAAATGTGTAGACCTAGATGGAGGCTCCACCAGTTGTGATTCAGTTTGTCATACTGTGCTGGTTTCTTGTTGCGGTGAAGTTGGAAGCGAATTCCAAATGCCAGCAAGGTCACCCAAAGTAACAGGTTTCCGTGGAGCTTTCAGACTAAGAACAAAGTACGAAGAAGGAATTTGCTGCCCACGTTGGAGGAACTAGCCTCTGAAAACTGTATGCATAGCATGAGAACATTGTCATATACTGAAAGTCTCATGAACAGAGGAATATTGTCAGAGTTGAGTGCTGGAAGCTGGGACCTTAGGATGGAAGGCATGTAAATGTGGCTGAGGAAGAGCTGCTTTCTCACGTAGAGTTGACCGTGGTGATATGAATAGAGGAACGCCAGTGGGAGTGGAGCCATCAGAATCTTCATTTTCTAAAGCAGCACAACTCTAGGTGAGAAGAAACACTTGTAAAAATCTGATCATCAGAAGTTGGGCTGTATGAAGTATGGGCCTATTAAAATAGAAAGTCATTAAAAAGGACACGCATAAAGATTGGTATCCTAGGCATTCGTGAGCTGGAATGCCTTCAGTACAGATTACAACTCAATATAAAGAAGACCAAAATCTTCACAACTGAATAACTAACTGACATCATGATATATGAATAGAAGATTGATGTTGTCAAGGTTTTGTCTTGCTTAGATCCATTATCAGTGTTCATGGAAGAAACAGGCAGGAGATCAAAAGACACATTGCATTGGGTAAATCTACTGCACAAAAACTCTTTAGAGTATTGAAAAGCAAGGATGTTACTTTGAAAAATGAGGTGCATCTAACTCTAGTCACGGCATTTTCAGTTGTCTCATATGCATGTGAAAGTTGAACATTGAATAAGCAAAAACAAAAAAGAATCAATGCATTTGAATTGTTGTGCTAGTGACGATTGAAAATACCATGGGCTACCAGAAGGACAAACAAATCTATCTTGGAAGAAGTATGGCCAGAATGCTCCTTAGAGGCCAATATGGAAACATCTAGTCTTCCATACTTAGACATGTTGTCAGGAGTGACTAGTCTCTGGAGAAGGACATCATGTTTGGTAAGGTAAGAGGCAGTGAAAAAGAGGAAGATCCTCAGGGAGCTTCAGAAACATTGTGAGAATGTGGGAACACTGAAATGTTTCATTCCTTATGGGTTGAATTGATTCATTGGCACGAAAAACAACAACAAATGTAGACTATGGAAAGAAAAAAATAGCTTCACTTTATATTTCTGATTAATGCAGGTGTCTATGATTTTGTAGCAATATTTTATCCACTCTCATATTTAGGAATTTTATATTTATAACTACTGAATCTTCAAGTTGATTTTTGTGGCATTTATATTTTCAATACTGTGATAATTACATAATCTGTTGTCAATTTGAGATTTAAGAGTGAAGGGGTGGAGGCTAGCCTGTCAATCAGGTGGCAGCTTGATGACCTCATTTGGAGGCGCTAAAGAGATAAATAGTTCACTTGATGTGCCTCACAGGCTCACTCCCTGTGAGACATCCCTGTTGAGAAGACACCTGGAGAGGTTTGATGTCAGTCAAATCCTCAGAGCTGAAGTTACCACGTGGAGACCCCTGCCAGCACTGAGATGCTTCCACTGCCACTGGATCCACAAGACTTCCGACCCACTGTTCTCCGATCTTCCTGCATTCAGCGTCATTGCATGTGTTTTGTGAGTCTGAAGAGGACTTTATAAATTAGTTTCAGACATATGGGCTAATATGGGACTTATGAACTTGATCTGGCCTGGGCTGGGATGTTTTCTCAATGCTCAATTACTCTTTTATATAAAGCTCTTTCTTACACACACATGAGTGTCTATAAATTTGTTTCTCTATTCTACCCACACTAACACAAATACCAAATGCATTTGCTTCTTTGGAATATGAAAATACCATGTAACTGAACCTTCAGAAAGTTGGATCGTTCTCCTGATTTTTTCACAGGGTTATTTCCTTATTCAATCGCAAGTAGCTACTCAAACAGGAAACACCTGATCTTTTAAAACCTCATTTAAGGGGGAAAATATATAGAGAGACCTTATATTTATAGTGAAAAGTTTTGTTAAAAGTCTCACATGTGAGTCAAAGAGTCAAGATGGCGGTCTTTTGCTGGGTGCATCTATATTTATTACGTTCATTGGTTTTTGGTCTACTGTTTCCTTGAGCATTTTATAGTGCCCCTCCTTATCTTTTGTTGTGGCTTGCACCTTGAGATCAATTTTGTCTGAATTTAAGATTGCAACCCCTACTTTTTTGAATTGCCATTTGCTTGTTTTATTTTTCTTCAGGCTTTGATTCCCAGCCCATTTTTGTCTTTAATCTTGAGATGTGTCTCCTGTAGGCTGCACATCGATGGCTTGTGTTTTCTAAGTTAGTCTGCTAGCCTCTGCCTTTTAATGCCTGCGTTCAATTCATTGATATTCGGTGTTATTACATCGATCTGTGGACTCTGTGATACCATCTTGTATCTTTTGTGTTGGGTGCTTTCCTACCTCCATTTCTTATCAGTGTGTTGTGCATGTGTTTGTGTATATAGTTCATTCTTGCCTTCTTTCCACCCTTGAGCCAAAGCTATCTTGGGAGCTGTTTTCTCTTTGCTTCCATCTGGGTGGAGTTGTTCTATGTGACAGTCTCTTATTTGTGCTTTGTGAGTGTTGATCCTCTGCCCATACCACGTTGGCAAGGCTCTTTTGTAGGGCTGGGTTTCTTTTAATGTATTCTTTGAGTTTTTTCTTGTCAGGGAAGACGCTTACTTCTCCATCTATCTCGATAGATAATTTCGCTAGATAGAGTAGTCTTGGGTTTGCGTTATTTTCTTTCAGTTTTTGGAATATGTTACTCTACTCTTTCCTCTTCTTCATAGTGTCTACTGATAGGTCTGAGCATATTCTTTTTGGATGCCTTTATAGGTGACTGCTTGTTTTCCCCTACCTACTCTTATGATTTTCTCCTTTTCCTCAAAGTTGGGTAGTTTAACTATTATATCCCTTGGTGGCTTCTTCTTGGACTTCAGTCTAGCTGGTGTTCTTTTGGCCTTCTGAATGATTGCCTGGTTTTCATTCATTAAGCTGGGGAAGTTTTCCTTTAAGAATTCCCTCGCTATTTTTGTCAAGTTCTTCATTGTGTCTTGTTCCGGTGGTTCAATTATTCTAATGTGGTTCCTCTTCATAGCATCAGACATGGCTTCCAGGTTTTCTTCAGCTTCTCTGATTATCATATTTGACAGCCTTTCCCATTTGTTTAAGTTTGCCTGGTTCTCCCTAGTTCACTGATACAATTCTCTGCCTCCTCAAGTCTGTTGGCAAAGTTTGTGACTCTGCTACTGGCTTTTGTTATCTCATCCCTTTGGTATTTTATTTCCTTTTGGTGAGTGGCCTTTATCTCCTCTATCATTTCATCCTTTTTCTGTATTGCTTCCCTCGTATCCTGTATGACTCCAAGCAATATTCTGGAGATTTCTCTCTGTGGCAGATCAGTGTCTGCTTCTTCTACGCACATCGCTCGGTTCAGGACTTCTTCAGACGTTGCCTTTTGTTTCTCCTGTTTTCTGGGTTTTTATCATTGAAGTTGTTGGGGCTGGTTGCTGTTTGCATGTTCTTTTATAAGAGCCCAATGTCATTTTCCAGAGAGTCAAAGAGTACTGGGCTTTCTCTTTGGGAGACTCGTAGGAATGTTTCTTTGAACTGCCTGCAGCTAACTACACTGAGGGGTTGGGTTACCACTTTATCCTCCTGTGGTTTCACTCTTTCTCTAGACAACCAGTATTCTGCTATTTGGAGGGCATATTGCATGGTCCTCTCAGGGGATTCTGCTCGGGTGATTGTGGGCCTGTGAGGATGGCATTGCACAGATGATCTCACAGGAAACCGTGGCAGTGGGCCCACTGTGGCTTGGAACAACTTGGAGGCTGTGCAGGGGTGTCTGCTGTGGAGGGCGAGTGGTTGTGTTCACTTTGGTCTAGAGCACCGCAGATGGTGGGCAGAATTACCCTAGTTGGCAAGATTGCCGCATCGTTTGGGCAGAAGTTCCTGCCTTAGGCGCTGTGAAGCACTGTGGCAGGTGGTAGGAAGTTCCCTCACCATACGTAGGGCAACAGAGGCTGGGAAGGGGATCCCCTAATCACGTGGAGTGCCATGGAAGGGAGGCAGAGGTTCCCCCAAGTGAGTGGACCACCACAAAGGGTGGGCGGGATTTCCCCCACCTGCTTAAAGGGCCTCGGACGGTAAGCAGGAGTTCCCTTGAGCTGCTTGAAGGGGAGATCTCCCAGCCTTTTGGGGTGCTGTGGAAGGTGGGTGGGATTTCCACAGCCACATGTAAGGCCACAGAAGGCAGGTGAGCGGGAGCTCCCCCATATGGGCGGAGGGAGGGCTGAGTTGCCCTAGGTGGAAGAGAGTGGCCTGGAGGTTGGCAGTGGTGTGTGAAAGGAAAGAGAAGAAAGAAAAAAAACCCAGTGGAAAAAAATAACTGAGCCTGCTGAGACTGTGGTTGGAAAGAGAGAAGAGAGGGGCGGGGGGAAGTAAAGAAATAGTTGAGCCCTGATCACCTGACTGTGGGGTTTAGAGGAGTTTAAACCCCACCCAAAGGTGGCGGCAAGCAATGGTTGGGTTGAAAAGCCCTTGGGTACACCAAAGAAGCCTGGCACCTGCCGACACTGTGGTGGGGCTAAGGCTAAGCCCCAGCCAGCCTCTGCAGTGGTAAGTCAAAAGCCCACAGCTCTTCAAAACCTAGTGATCTGTGTCTACTTATCTTTATGATGCTTCTCCTGCAACGTGGAAGAGTGGAGTTTCCTTCTCAGTGGCTTTCCTTTGCGGAGTCCCTCTGGTGTGTGTTATTCGGTTGCCATCCTGGCAGAACTCCACCTTTTTAAACTTCTAATTACTTTAATTCTGCAACAAAACTGTCACCCTTGTGTTGATTTGACATATATACCTACTAATGCAAATAGATATACTCTTGAAATGACAAGCTATATAGCAACTACCTATGACTTTAATGAGTAAAGACATCATTTGCTCATCACTGGTTCTTGAAGCTTTCCTTTGTACCTCAAAGTAGAGTTACTGTTTGTGTCGGCTTGTTGATTCTGACTTGATAGGGTATAGTAAATTTCCCCATAGGTTTCCTAAGCTGTCTCTTTACAGGAGCACAATATCGGCTCTTTTCTCCCAAGGATCAGCAAGTGGATTCAAATGTTTCTGTTAGCAGCCTAGCAATTAACCAGTGCACTACCAAGGCTCCTAAATAAGTATAAACCACTTAAAATATTAATATTTTCCTCACATCAAAATAAATCCTCTTTTTTCTATGCTTGGTTCTCTATGAAGCTTTTAAATAATATTCTATGCTGTTATTGTAAATTCAGCAGATAAATAGATACAAATATACACAGTCACATACTTATGAATAAATAATTATAACCTACAATTTTAATTTTATAATTTGAGTAAACATTTACTCCCCATGAAAATGTCTTAGTATATTCTTGGACTTCATTGGAGCTTAATCAAACTGAATTAAGCTGAATTATTATTTGGTTAAGAGGAGATGAAGCCTTTTTATAATAAAAATATTTAAAAGTCTGTGAAACAGCATCAGAAAGCAGACAAAGTATAATGCATAATGAATGGAAGCTTATGCACAGCAACGGGCAGAGTCTCTGTTCACTAAATCTGCAGCACCTTATGTAGATGATAAAAAGACACATTTGAAGCGGAGGAAGTACAAATTTGAGAACTGCTGAGTCTGGAAGTTTCTATCTGTCTAAAAAAGTGACAGTTTGAAAACCAGAGTGAAACTTCTAGGTCAGTAGTTCCCAAAATTAGCCTTTGGATTAATGCTGATTCATTGTTTATTAAAATACAGGGTGGAAAAATACAATAAACTGACCTGACAAAAAAACAAAAATCACTGCATTAGGCCTCCAAAACCAAAATATGCTGTCATCGAGCTGATGAACTCATAGTGATGCCGTAGAACAGACTGGAACTGCTTCCCTTGAGGGTTTCTGAAGCTGTAACACTGTGTTCTTCTGGGTTGACTAGAGAAACAAATTCATAGACATGCATCGTGTGTAATAGAGAACTTTATATCAAAGAGTAATTGTACATTAAGAAAACATCCCAGTCCAGTCCAGATCAAGTCCTTAAGTCTAATGTCAGCCCATATGTCTGATACCAGTCTCTAATTTCCTCTTCAGACTCATGCAACACATGAAATGATGCAGAATTCAGCAAGATCACAGACCAGTGGGTTGAAAGTCTTGTGGATGCAGTGGCGATGGAAGCATCTCAGCACTGGTGTTGGTCTCCCCGAGGCTCCTCCAGCTAAAGGGCTCTGGTTCCATCAGGGGTCTCCATGTGTCTTGTCATCAGCAAGATAAGCAGAGTGTATCTGGCCTCCAGTGAGCTATTTTTCTCCTTTGTGCCTTCAAATGAGGTCATCCAGTTGCAACCCGATTGACAGGCTAGACTCCACCCCTTCACAAGTTGACAAGAGAGTATATAACTGCCACAAACTCTTTACAGGAGTAGAAAGCCTCATCTTTCTCTCATGGAGTAGCTGGTGGTTTTGACCTGCTGACCTTGTAGTTAGCCAGCCAACGTGTAACCACTATGCCACCAAGGTTCCAGCTACTTTAGCTGAAACACTGAAACCTAAACATATTGTACTTCTCAGTCAATGGGACACACAGATTCTTAAGATGACCCTCAGTGATCCCATCTCCTCATATTCAGGCCCTTTTGTAATCAACACTACCCTGTGACCTACAGATATAATGCAATCCCAACCCAGATTCCACCATTATTATTTAACGATATGGAAAACTAATCATCATCTGGAAAGGAAAGAGATATCAGATAAACAAAGCGCTACTAAAGAAGAAGCAATCTTCTGTTCTTAAAACCCACTGTGCAGTCGTGGTATCAAAGCAGCCTGGTACTGGTGCAACAATAACAGATACAGACCAACTGAAACTAATTGAGAGCCTAGAAGTGAATCCATCGACCTATGAACAGCTGGTCTTTGACAAAGGGCTACAACTCATCAGTGGGGAAAACAGAGTCGATAACAAATGGTGCCGACAAAAACGGATATCCATTTGTAGAAAGGAACTGAACCCATATCTCACAACATATATTTTTTAAAATGAACTCAGTATGCATCAATGACTTAAATGTTAAATCTAAAACTATAAAGACCACCAAAGAAAATATAGAGACAAGCTTAAAGGTCTTGATATATAACATATATACACTATCAAACATAATTAAAAATGCAAAAGCAGCAGAAAAAAATAGCTTGGATTTCCTAAACATTAGACACATATGTGCATAAAACGATTTCCTGAACAGAGATCCTACAGACAGGGATTTAAAAAATTATTATTGTTATTTGTATTAAAAGATCATTTTCAGTCTGCTGGACTTGATGGGCGGCCGGGTGGTGTGCAGCGGAATCCTCTAGAGCAGAAGCTGTCTTGCCTGGAAGCAAAGCAGAAGCAGAGAACAGCGAGACACGGCGGAGGATCGACCTCACCCTGGATATCAGCCCGTAGCGGCCCAGAACCACCTTTCAGCTCCCACTGGCCAATGATGATGGCAGCCGCTCGCCGTCCTCCGAGAGCTCCCCGCAGCACCCCACGCCCCTGCCAGTCCCCACAACATACTGGGACTCCCACTTCCCATCTTCACACCCCAACGCATGGAGAGCATCGAGGTTGACCAGAAGCTGCAGGAGATCCTGCAACAGACTGGCTACCTGACCATCGAGGGTCAGCGCTACCAGGCGGAGATCAACCACCTGGAGAACCTGGGCGAGATGGGCAGCGGCACGTGCGGCCAGGTGTGGAAGATGTGCTTTTGGAAGACGGGCCACATCATAGCTGTCAAGCCGATGCGGCGCTCGGGGAACAAGGAGGAGAGCAAGCGCACCCTGATGGACCTGGACGTGGTGCTCAAGAGCCACGACTGCCCCTACATCGTGCAGTGCTTGGGGACCTTCATCACTGACGTGGACGTCTCCATCCCCAGGGAGCTCACCGGCACGTGCGCCGAGATGCTCAAGAAGCGGATGCCGGACCCCATCCCGGAGCGCATCCTGGGCAAGATGACATTGGCGATTGTGAAGGCGCTCTTCTACCCGAAGGAGAAGCACAGCGTCATCCACCACGACGTCAAGCCCTCCGACATCCAACAAGCGCGGCCAGATCAAGCCGTGAGACTTCTGCATTAGCGGTTGCTTGCTGGACTCCAAGGCGTAGACGCGCGCAGTGCTGGCTGTGCTGCCTACATGGCGCCCGAGCGCATCGACACCCCCCCCCCCACAAAGCCAGGCCCCACTACAACATCTGGGCCACGTGTGGAGTCTAGGCATCTGGCTGGGGGAGCTGGCCATGGGGCAGTTCCGCTACAAGAACTGCAAGACAGGCTTCGAGGTCCTCACCAAGGTCCTCCAGGAGGATCCCCCTCCCCTCTTGCCCGGACACATGGACTCCTCGGGGGACTTCCAGTCCTTAGTCAAAGATTGCCTTACTAAAGATCCCAGGAAGAGACCAAAGTATAATAAGCTACTTGAACACGGTTTCATCAAGCGTTAGAGACCCTGGAGGTGGATGTGGCGTCCTGGTTCAAGGATGTCATGGCCAAGACCGAGTTGCCCCGGACTAGTGGGATCCTGAGCCAGAACCTCCTACCTTTCCTCAGGTAGCTTCGTGGAGGTGGCTAGCCCTGCTATGGCCCTAGGGTGTGGCACAGGCCCCCTCTCCCACCTGGCCACCTAGGTGCTCCCCAGGGGCGATTTGAGTCCTGGAGGCCATCAAGGGCTGAAGACAAAAAGTAAGGGGCACCAACCTACCCCTGACTTCCTGCATGGCAGCCGTGAGCAGGTGGGCCTCCAGGCCCCTGGGCCAGCCAGAAGAGTGCGTCCTGACAGACACTGAACTGAAGGCCGTGGCCTGCCCAGACTTGCTATTTATTCAGCTGTGACCTCTGGGCTGGGGCAGCCCCAGCGCTGCTGTCCCCTCACCTTGTCCAGCGCACCAGTTGCCATCTCCCCTGCCTGCCAGGCACCAGGTGGCTATCTCCCCAGTCTCCCTCCAGGTCCTGGTCCCTCTCCTGGCCCAGGCCTGGCCTCAGCCAACCCCAGCAAGGCGGCCCGGTCATTGCAATGGCCGCCAGGCCAGGCCTGGTTCTCTCTTTGATCTCAGGGGCTCCTTTTTGGAGTTTATTGTACTAAGTGGGGGGGTGCGGGGGGGAATGGGAGGAGGGAGAGCTTGTGCTGGTGGATTTGGTCAGTACCTTCAGAAACTTAGCCAGTCATGTTGAGCTGCTTGTGCTTTGGGCCGGCCCTGGGCTGTCAGTGTGGCCGTACTGGCGGGGCTGTAGTCTGACCACAGCTTGGGGTGGGTTGAGGACCTCAGGGCGGGGCAGTAGGAGTGGGAGGTGGTGGTCATGGGTGGACCGGAAGAACAGAGCAGGGGCTGCAGAGAGGTGGCCAGTGGCCAGAGTGGGACCCAGAGAGGCGAGTGGAGGGCACAGAGAGTGGGCAGGAGGCTCAGGATGTGACAGGGACAGAGGCAGGAGTGTGGGAGTCAGTGGGTTCCGGGTTTGGCTTGCCCCTGAGCCTTCCTCGGCTCACCGGAACTGGCCAGCCCCACGCCTGGCCACAAGGGCCAGGGCTGCCGCAGCAGCTGGAGGAGGGGCCCTTTTTGTGGGTGATGCATGCAAACCAAGTGGACAAGGAAACAAAATAATGAAACAAAGCCCCACCCACACCAAAGGCAGCAGGGCAGGCCGTGTCCTTGTCCCTGGGTCCCTCCCGGCTCCACCTGTCTAAGAAGCAGTGCCGCTGTACTCCCTCCACCCCTGACCTGCCTTCTGCTGGCCCCAAGTTCCCTTTGTGAGCAGATAGACTCAGCCCCGGGGCATCAGGACTTGCAGGGCCTGAGGCCCAACTGCCTAGTTTGGTTTTTATTTAACTTTTCTGTATTGTGTGTGTGTCACCCTCCACCCCAACCCTGCTGCCCCTTCAGTGTTAAGCAGGAACTTTGGGGGAGCCACTCTCCCCCACCTCCCTGCCTCTCCAGTCTTCCCCTGCTCACCAACCAGCCCTCCAGACTGGGCAGAGGCGGGTGCCAGGTGGGCACCAGCCCTCTGGCCCCAACCCCCTTCTCAGGCCGTCAGTATTGCCCTGACCCTTTCTAAAACAAAATCCCCGTGTTTGTAACCTTTAGACGCTTGAGAATAAAACCCCTCCTCTTCTCCCCGTCCCCAAAAAGATCATTTTATTGAGGGCTCTTACAACTCTTATTACAATCCATACAGAAATTGCATCAGGGATATTTGTACATATGTTGCCATCATTCTTTTCTAGACAATTACTTTCTATTGGGCCCTTGGTATCAGCTCCCCTTTGCCCCATCCTTCCTGCCTCCCACTCAAATGACCCCTTGAAAGATTATAAATCATTATTATTTTCATAGCTAACACTGACTGCTGTCTTCCTTCCCCCATGGTTTCTGTTGTTCTTCCCCCTGGAGGGGTGGGTGTGGTTGTGTGTTGATCATTGTGATCAATTCCCCCTTCCTCCCCTGCCCCCCTGCCCCCTACCCTTCTGGTATTGCTATTCCCATTCCTGTTCCTGGATTCCATGTGTCATGAGCTCTTATCTCTTATCTATACCTGTGTACATGCTCTGATCTAGTCTGAAGTGAGAGGCAGCACTGAGGTCATAACAGTGAGGGGGGAGGGAGCCTCAAGGAACCAGAGGAATATAGTGTGTTTCATTGGTGCTTTATTGCACCCTCGATGACTCATCCCTTCACTGTGACCCCTCTGTGAGGGGATGTCCCATTTTCTACAGATGGGCTTTGAGTCTCTACTCCAACTTGACCTCATTCTCAATGATTTTTTTGTTTATTTGTTATGGGTCTTCTGATGCCTGTTACCTGGTCCTGATAACACCTCATACTCACACAGGCTGGTGTGCTTCTTCCATGTGGGCTTGTTGTTTCTCTGCTGGATGGCCGCTTGTTTCACTTCAAGCCTTCAAGATGCCAAATGTTATATCTTTTAACAGCCTGGCACCATCAGCTTTCCTCACCACATTTGCTTGTGCACCCATTTTGTCTTCAGCCATTGTGCAGGAGGGTGGGCATCACAGAGTGACAGTTTGTTAGAACAAAGCGTTCTTGTATTGAGGGAGGGTATGAGCAGGGGCTTGAAGTCTGTCTACTATCTCTGTGTATTGTCATATAAATATATACACACAGGCCAATATCTCTATGTTTATGGATTAATGTATTTGCATATGGACACACTCATGTTTACACCTCTATTCATAGCTTTGCTTCCTAGATCATTCCTCTGTTTGCTTTTAATTTTCTTCTGCCCCACTGTCATGCTCACCCTACTTCTGCCTCATAGTACCTCTTCTCAGCCACATTGCTGTTGCTCCAACACCCCCGGGATCTCTATAACCTCCTCATTGTTGATTTTAATTCCCTAGTTGTTCCCTTGTCTATGGCATTGTTTGCTCACCACACCCTTCCCCCACACCCTTCTCCCCTAACCCTCCAGGACCGTTGGTCCTGTTGCTTTCTCCTCGAGCTTGCTTCCCATGCCTGTCTTATGTAAGTAGGCATACCAACAATGGCATAGAACAAACAAATAGAAAACAGAAAATTGAAAGAAAGAAAGAAAGAAAAGGGGGGAAAAGAGAGAGAGAGAGAAAACAAAATAATTCCAGGTCTGTCTGCTGACCTTTATGAGTCTCTCCCCATTGGTCCTGCTGAAATTCCAGGAGTTGACCCTCCTAGCCTCACATCTATTTTGGGGGTGTTTGGGTTTGTTTGTTTTTTAAGCAAGGACTTATTGAACAAAGGACCACTCTCCAAATAATCAATTTAGAAATGGGCAAAGGACATGAAAAGGGACCCCACCTAGGAAGCCATTCAGGATGGCAACAAAACGTGAAGAAATGCTCAGGATGAGCTGATTCTGACTCGGTGACTCTAGGACAGACTAGAGCTGCTCCTTAGGGTTTTCAAGATTGCGAGCCTTCATAGGCGTAGATAACGTCATCTTTCTCCCTTAGTTAGCTGTTAGAAAATGCAAATCCAAACAATGATGAGCTATCATCTCACCTCAGCATTAATAGCAAAGTTTAAAAATAGAAAAAGTTTAAGCTCCAGAAATTAGCAAATGCTGGTGTGGAGAAACAGGAACCCTCATATGGTCCCGGGAGAATTATTAAATGGTACGAACCACTATGGAAAACAGCATAGAACTTCCTTAAAAAACTAGAAATAGAAATGGCACGTGACCCAGTAAACCCACTACTAACTATGTATCTTAGAAAAATAACAGCCATAGCACAAATGCATATATGCACACTCACGTTCAACACAGAATTATTCACAGTAACAGAAGGATGGAAACAACCTAAATGGTCATTAATATAAGTGGGTAAACAAACTATGGTGCATAAACAAAATGAAATACTAAACAATGTTAAAGAATCGTAATGAATCTGAAACACATCATAACATGGCTGAAACTGAAGGGCATTATGCTGAGTGAAATTAATCAGTCACATAAGCACATATTATATAAGACTATTTTTTTTCTAGAAACAACACAAAATATCTTTAATAGGGTAAGCAGAAAAATAAATTGTGGGCTTTTAAGCATCAGTATATGTGAGTGAATGAGCTACATTAACATGGACTACACAGGTGAATCTTACATGTACAATAAGGAGAATGGCAAATGTATAGAAGATAACATGAATTCATTCTTCTAAATCTCAAAGCACAGAAAACAAAAAATATTTATTGTTGAAGGATATAGAATATGTGTTAAATTTAGCAAGGGAATGATAAACTCAAATACCAGAAAGTTGATTTCTTCTGGAACTTAGGCATGAGATGGTATAGCCTACACATACAATTATTGATGTAAGCATATCAGTAATGTTCCTTTTCCCCCAGAAAAATGGTGTGATAGTTAAGGTTTTTTGTGCCAACCTGGCTGATGAACACATGTGGGATTAACTGAAGGGCGAAGAGATAAATGTCTCGGTGAGCCTCGCCTGTCTGGTCTCCTGCTCTCTGATGGTTAGACCAGTTGTGGCTGCCTTAGTTAGTTCTCTGCCTCAGCTGGCAAGGCTCACTTCCTGCGAGACATCCCTGAGGAGAAGCCACATGGACCTACCCAGATACAGCCCTGGATGCTGGAGAAGCTGTGTGGAGACCCCTGCCAGCACTGAGATGCTTACATACTCACTGATTCGGCTTTCCTCCTGCAGTCGGCATCATTGTGTGTGTTTTGTGAAATTGAGGAGGGTGTAGATGGGTGTGGGACATATGGGCTAATGTCACACTTATGGGCTTGGACAGCACTTGGTTGGGACACTTTCTTAATGTATACTTACTCTTTATATAAAACTCTCTCTTATAAAATATGAGTGTCTATGAATTTTGCTTTTCCAGCCTACCCAGGCCAACACAAGCCATATTACTGGGAGTTAATACAGATGTCATATCCTTCTCTGGTTCAATCACATCAAGCAGTAGTGTACAATTGCTACCACAATCAGTTTCAAGACGTTCTCTTCCTTCTTGAACCCCTTGATATCACCTCCCCTTTACCCCCACCCACCCCCACCCCACTGTAGACCCCCAGGAGTCTTACTCCACTTGTATAGGTTCATCCATCTTGAGTTTCATATACCAAAACCCAGAAAAACCTATAACCAAAATTCAAGAGGAATACCCCACTGAAACTATATATCTGAGATAAACTCCAATATGAAAAAAACAACACAACAACACAGAAAATATTGAAAACTAGATTAGGTCCAACAGGACCAGAGGGTGGATGGGTAGAGGATCAATGGAATAGGTTTTAACTGTTCAAGTAATGGTTATCATTTTGATCTCCTATTATAAAGAATCAAGGAAAAGTTTTCACACCAGAAGAAACATTATTTGATGGTTCTCAAAAGTGGAAAGAGAAGGTAAATCATTAACGTGAGGGTAGACATGTATTAGCTTATGAAGGGAAGGCAATATGTGATAAGGGGGAAATCATTTTAAAATGTTATCAATACAAAAAGAGACACTGAAAAGGACACCACGGTGGAGGAAGGAGAATGGGAAATACTCATAAATATGTAAAGAATTGACAGAAGGTATTTCCATACATGTCAGCTGTCAGTTTTTCATAAATACCATTTTGCTTCCTCTTGGATTCTGTCGACTTTTTATCATGAAAGGGTATTGGTCCTCATACTATCCTATATTGTTTATTTTCCCCCATCAAACATGTATTAATTACACAATCTGGGAGTAAAAAACAACAATGAGCTATTTTCACTGTGGACAAAGAAGAATCCATTTATCACTTTTATCAACTTGATGTATTAGAGATCTGCAGAAGGTTTCATTTGAGAGAGCCCGCTACAAAAAAATGTTTGTCTTGGCTGTGCAGAGTTTGTCTTGCACATGGCATTTCCTGCGAGGGGGGACTTCCTTACTTTAGTTTACATTGTGCTACAGAGCCTACTGCTATGGGGAAGGGGTTTCCCCTAGCTGGTTTACAGAAAAGAAGGGAGGATATTTGGACTGAACTTTACCTGGTAAAATCCGTGCATTGCTTGGTTGTTTCTCATTTGTCCCTACAAATACTTTGAGGTTGCTTGAGGTTCTGGGCCTCTTGCCAAGTTGTCAGTACTCTGAAGCACTCTGGATGGGTTATTCTAAGGATCGCCTGGGCTTATGTCTGCAGGGCAGAAAACTAGCAATGTCAATCCACTGTGGCCGCCTATGTATACATAGACCCTGGTGGTTGGGAACAAAGCTGGGAATGGGGAGGGGGTGTAGACTGGAGAGACAGATGGTCCCATTTAGGGGTACTCGCAAAGTACTCTGGAGGAGACATTCTGGGGGGCTGGGATGATGGGATTTATTAGACAGGGTCTGACGTGACTCTTAGACCAGGGAGTAGGAGCCCGACTTAAGATTACTGTGAGAATTGTCCAGAGCCAGGAAATGTTGACAAACTCAGGATAAGTTACTGGAAGGGCCACAGGAAAGATGCGGGTCTGAACAGAGGTCAGAGATGGGATTGAGAAACAGCGGGGTAGAGGGTGTAGTAAGGACCCATAATTCATTCTGTGTGTGGGTAATGGGTTTTTATAATGCAGGACATGCTGAAGACGATAACATTTGCTTAATAACTTCTGTCATTGAAAGCTTAGCAGTCAGCAGAATAATTAATGACTTTATTGGACTTGCTGGGCTGCAATATCCCCCGTGTCCTTCGAGCCTTACAGAAGCTATTCGTTTGCGTTCAGATATTAAATCCATTCTTGAGAGCGGTCCAGAAGGGAGAGAAACTGTCTCAACTGAAATAAACTTCTAAAGGCAACTTCTCTGTGAGTTGGTTTAACATCTAATATTAGAGGGGGGAGGACAAAGATTTAGAGTTTGAATAAAAACCTGTTTTTTGTACCTTTTTTTTTAACGGGGTGCCTTATTTCTCTACAAATCCTCTCTTTCTCACTTTGCCTGGGCCTGTGCAGGCTTGTCTACCTCAGGTCGGTCACTGACCCAGAGCCGGCGTGGGACCTCATTCATGTGATGAGGACAGGGTGAGATGATGCATCCTATCCTTCCAGATGTTTCCTTTCAGACATCAGTTCTGAATTGTTTGTATGTTTCTTTGTTCGGGGCGGAGTGGTGGTGATGTTATTGGTTTTCCCCAACAGTTTTATTGGCAGACAATTTACATATTGTCCAATTCAATAGTTCAACCACATTAAGAAGAGTTCCACAATCGTCAGCACTATCAGGTATAGATCATGTTCTTCTTTCTTGCCCTCATCGTTACTTATACTCGTTTCCCCCACCCTCCCCTGACACCCCCCCAAGGAACTGTCTCTATAGATTAACTATATGGGGTTTTATATACAGAAAAACAGTTTTAAAAAAACTAACAGCAATAATAAAGTAAAACAAAAAAACCTCAATCAAAAAGAAAGTAGAGGATATTAAAATTGGGATAAATATAAACAGATCATAAGGGAGATACAATGATAGAGTGCCAAATTTTAACCTAATTGCATCTGCAACGATTTGCTTTCCAATACGTTCTGCACGATACCAAGGCTATCCATGTTCTGAAATGGAGGAACTTGTGATTGTCCATCTGGACTGTTTGTAAGTCTTGTGTGTAGTTTATTGGTGAGAACACAGGAGATGAAAATGTGAGCTAAGCTGAGGTCGGAAGCATTTTTACAGCTTGGAGCTGGAAAGAAAGAGCAACAGAGATTTATTTAAAGCAGAGATGCATGAGGGTGAGTAAAAAGATACGGCTCCACTTATGTCACAAGGTTGAGGTGCAGGCAGTCAGGTGGAGGTCAGACCAAACCCAAGGAGGTCCATGTTAATCCAACACAAAGAAGAGGAAGGAGGAAGGGGGAGGGAGAAAAGAGGAGGAAGAAGGAAAATGATGGTATGGGGGAGCAGGGAACTAGCGCACCCCTAGGGGGAGAGTATTCGAGAACCCCAGTACTCGGCTGCATCAGTACTAGACATAATAGGATTTGGACGCGAAATGTTGAGAAAATTTTGCATCAGAGTTCGAACAAAACTTTGGAATCTGACCCAACGCATGTAAACTTTATAAACAAAAGCAGTTCGTGTTTCGGTCACAGTCACTCGGTGTTAGTTGGGATTGTTAGTACGTGTTGTTTAAATATTTTGCGGCTGTATTCTGAGCGTTTTGCTATAATTTTCTTAGTTTTGTGGCCTTTTGTGATGTTTTTAGATGAAAAACATGGGTCCTAAGAAAGAGTTTTTGGAAAAGAATCATCGTGATAAGGAACTGGTTACTATGGTGTTATTGATATTGTTGATGACCATTTAGTAAACCCTTTTAGAAAACAGTTAAGAAAACACCAGTAGCAGACCACAGTAGACAGATTTTTTTTTCCTTTTTTTTAAGAGAAAGCCAGCCAGGTCCTAATGAAAAAAGGCAAAGAAGGGGGCGGGGGGACTCCTGAAAAGCAGTTACCAGTCGATTTTACGGAAAGGGATTCCCCTTCCAAACAAGGACTCTCTCTCCACATCCGTGTCCACAGGTCCCATTCTCAAGGCATGGGCCATCTTGTAATTGTTAACAATGTTTTAATGTTGTGTTTCTTATTTAAAGTATATTATTCAACCCTTACTACTTTGAAATTTCTGTGTAATGTTTTGTATGAAAAGGCAAGGTTAGGGTAAACACTTGGTGGTTGAGAACAGATTGATCAGTTTTCAGTTATTTCTTATGGAAACATTGATTCGGAACCGGACTGCATCGCATCCTGACACTCCTTCTAGACTGGATTAGCTTCAAGGTCCAGGGTTCTACTGTACTGGTTATGTCTCCACAGAATTGGGAGTGTGCATACAGACCCCACCATGGCGCACCAAACCATGAGGACAATGTAACCACATGGGGAAATGCATGAACAGAGTGGGCTACAGGTCAATCAGAGCCAAACTGACCCCTCTCTCTAGTAGTAATTGGGACAGAGAACTACACTCAACCTACAGGCTGGGGACAGTGACTGGCTTGCCATGCCCACATGGAAGCAAACCCAGGAGGAAAAAGAGAAAGGGATGGTCTAGACCCCATATGGGCATACCAAGCCTGGAGGATGATGTCCCTGTATGGAGTTGCTAAGGCACAGAGGGGACTGTAGGATCAACAGCAGCTCAAGACATGTTGTCCCCTTACTGGAGCATACCTCGACAGAGGACCAATACTGGGGACACACTGCAGAGAGTCTGCTCTGAACCCCTTGGATCAAGGTGAACTAAGAAGGGAACATAAACAGATCAGCAACTGGAGCAAAGCAAAGCCACAAAGCCCCTCAAAATAGACTTCAGGCTAGGAGAGGCAGAATTCCCCAAGGACCAGTGGGGAGATGGTCATAAAGGTCAGCACACAGACCTGGAGTCATGTATGTTTTTTCTTTTTTTTCAATCTTTTGTTTGGTCTATGATATTGTTGGTTTGCCTATTTATAGAAGATAGGCATGGGGAGCAAGTTCGAGGGACCAAAGTTCTCTGAGTGACATTGGGGAGAAGGAAGTCAGGGAAGGATGCGGTGAGCAAACAATGCTATAGACAAGGGAACAACTAGGGAATTAAGGTCAATAACAAAGAGGATGTAGAAATCCTGGGGGTGTTGGAGCAACAGCAATCTAGTTTAGAGGAAGTACTAAAAGGCAGAAGTAGGGTGGGGCAGTAGGAAGGTAAAAGGAAACAGAGGAATGATTTAGGAAGCAGAACTATGGATAGAGGTGTAAGCATAGGTGTGTACATATGTAAATGCATTCATTCATAAAAATCGAGGCTTGGCCTATGTACATATATTTATATGGCAATACACTGAAGTAGTGGACATACTTTGGGCCTCTGCTCATATCTTCCCTCAATACAAAACCCTTTGTTCTAACAACCTGGCATTCTGTGATGCTCACCCTCCTGGCACAATGGCTAAAGACAAAATGGGTGCATAAGCAAATGTGGCGAAGAAAGCAGATGGTGCTACACTTTTAAAAGATATAGCATCTGGGGTCTTAAAGGCTTGAAGTTAAACAAGTGGCCATCTAGCAAAGAAGCAACAAGCCCACATGGAAGAAGCACACCAGCTGATACAATCATGTGGTGTCATTGGAACCCTGTAACAGCCATTAGAAAACCCATAACATACAAACAAACAAAAGCATATTGTTGAGAATGAGGGGGGTCAGAGCAGAAACCCAAAGCCCATCTGTAGACAATAGGACATACCCTCACGGAGGAGTCAAAGGGAAGGGATGAGTCAACCAGGGCACAGTAAAGCACCGATGAAAAAACATAATATTCCTCTGATTCCTTGAGGCTTCTTCAGCCCCAACTATCATGATCCCAGTGCTGTTTACTAGACCAGAGCATGTACACAGGTACAGATAAGAGATAAGAGCTCATGACACATGGAATACAGGAATGGGAACAGTAATACCAGAAGGGTAGGGAGAAGGTGGGGAGAGGAGGGGAGGAAGGGGGAACCAATCACAATGATAGACACATCTCACACACACACACACACACACACACACACACACACACACACCCCGCAGGGAAAGAACAGCAGAAACCATGGGGGAAGGAAGACAGTGGTTGATGTAAGATATGAAAATAATAATTATTTTTAATTTATCAGAGTCATGAGGGGGCAGGGAAGGGGGGAAAGGAGGAACTGATACCAAGGGCTCAAAAGAAAGTAATTATCTAGAAAATAATTATGGTACTTATGTAAAAATATGCTGGATATGATTGATGTATGGATTGTAATAACAGCTGTAAAAGCCCCCAGTAGACTCCCCTTTGGAACCCCAAGATGCCCCTTGTCCCTGCCAACTCCCCTTTGGATCTCTATGACTCCCCTTGTCACTGCCCACTCCCCTTTGGAACCCCATGACACCCCTTGTCTCTTCCCACTCATCTTTGGAATCCCATGATGCCCCTTGTCTCTAATCACTTATGTTTGAAATCCCATGACACCTATTGTCTCTTCCCACTCCGCTTTGGAACACCATGACGCCCCTCGTCTCTGCCCACTTATCTTTGGATTTCTATGGTGCCCCTTGTCTTGCCCACTCCCCTTTAGGACACCATGACATCCCTTCTCTCTGCCCACTCATTTTTCTAACCCTATGACACCCCTAGTCTCTGTTCACTCCCCTTTGGAACCCCATGACGTCCCTTGTCTCCCCCCACTCATCTTTGGAATTCCATGATGCCCCATATCTCTGCACACTCCTCTTTGGAACCCCATGACGCCCCTTGTGTCTGCTCACTCCCCTTTGGGACCCCATGGTGCCACTAGTCTCTGTCCACTGCCCTTTGGAATCCCATGACTTTGCTGATCTCTGCCCACTCATCTTTGGAATTCCATGACACCCCTAGTCTCTGCTCACTCCCCTTTGGAAACCCATAAAAAATTTAAAAGTCCCCAATAAAATGATCTGTTAATAATAAAAAAAGGATCCAAAATTAAAGAAAACTTCATTAAACAAAAATATCAAAGTGTATAAGGCGCTTCAAAATGTTTGGAAAGAAATGGAGTTCAAAGATAATAAAGCTCTTGTTTCATGGCATATCCTCCATGTAGTTTATACACTTCTGAAGGTGGTATTTCTATCTCTCTAACGCCTCCCTCTGCATTCATGTGTATCTATATAAAATGAGAAAATGGCAATTGGGGCATTCTCAAGGAACTCAGATCATGTTAATTTTCCATGTTCTTGAGTGTTAGGGGTTAAAATAATTCTGAAGGCGAAAGATCAGGGTGTGAGGTAGATGGAATTGGGTTCCTAACAAAATTGTCTCAAGACGGCTCTTGTTATCTTCAAAGAAACAACAGGAATATTGCTGTCATTTTAAAAAAATCCTCAATTTTCCTAAACTTTTTCTGAGCAATGCAGGTTTCAAATTTCTTAAAACTTCTTCATAAACTTCTACGATTTTCTTGTGCCCTTAGAGAAAATCTATCAAGATTACACCTTTGGGATTAAAAAAGAAAAAAAACAAACAAACCCCACAGTTGTCAGAAACGCATGGGCTGGTTGCTCTGCCTTCAAATGCCGCTGGCCCCCAAATCCCCTCGGCGACGAATGTTTTTATTTGATCTTGCTCTCTGAATCATATTGGCAAATCCAAGACTCACCCCAGTTACGATTCATTCCAGGCAACGGTACTCACTAACTTGGATCTTGCTAAAAAACTGATGAAGAGATTTCCCCTTTGAACTGGCTGGTTTTCCGGCAATGCTTACAGGACTCATCTAGCTGTAGGCTTGCTGAGCCAAGCTTTTCCCTCACGGTTGAAAATGTTGACCCACGTGAGATCCTGACCAGGAGCTCTCACGTAAGAGGTGGTTCTGTGATGTCTTTCCATCAGTTTCTGGACTTCAGTCACAGTTTCTACATTCAATGAGACTGATTGTCCCTACTTTCTTGACTCATCTCTGACATGTCCTGACCTTCCTTAAAGTGCTTGATCCGTCTATAAACTGCTGTTTGGGTGGAACAAAATTCTTGTAAATTTGTTGCTAAACATTAAAGAGGTAGGAAGCTGTCCATTTGAGTTTGGATAACATTTTTATATTACTCCTGAGGTAAAAATCATTTCTTTCGAATGCACAAAAAAAGTATCCTTCTCATGCAAGCACCCTCAGTACACTAAGACAAGGGTGTTACTGAGAGAACTGGTGTGCACCATTCACACATCAGAGACATGTGCAACCATACTTTGGAATAAACCAAAGCATCTATAAACTTGGACCATGTAGCAATATATTCTAACTTACACTTACATTTGCTCAAGAGAATACATCTCGTCTTTTATTTCATATACTTAAAGTATAAATGTCATAGCCTGGTTTCTTTAAATCGGGTGTTTTTGCGTGCATTTTCGATTTCTTTTATTTTTAACATGTTTAGCTGACATGAAATTAACATACCATAGAATTCAAGGGTTTAAATATATTTAAAAAGATTTGCAGAACTATAAAACTGTAAACCAACAATACAAAAAACAGGAACATAAAGACAAGCATATGGAGACTGAATACCTACTTTTAAAATACTGGGCAATAGACCAGTAAGGGATGAAATTAAGAAATTCCTTGAAATAAGCAAAAACAATCCTAGGAAGAGGGAAGAAACTGTAGATTAAAAAAAGAATTCCTCAAAAGGAAGAACAAAGTAGGAGGCCATTCATTACCTGACCTCAAAATTTACTACACAGCCATTGTAGTCAAGACAGCCTGGTACTAGTATAATAACAGATACTGGACCAATGGAACAGGATAGCAAACCGAGAAATAAAAACATCCACGTACAGACAACTGATTTTTGACAAAGGACCAAAAGATGTTAAATGGGAGAGAGAGACACCCTCTTCAACAACAGTGCTGGAAACACTGGACCTACATCCCAGGAGAAGGAAACACAGGCCTCTTATATCCTTCTCGCCACCGATTTTGGATCACTTGTTCCCTTGTCCCTGGGTTTGTTAACACCACTTCCCTTCCCCTACCTCTCCCTCTCCCATGTCCACCCCTTCTTCAAGTTGACAGATTATGTAAGTGCCACACCCGCCAATCAAGCTGCAACCTGATCTAACTTCGCCCGCGTGTTCCTATTGGCCTCGTGGGCACAATAACCTACCTCTTACAATGGAGCAGCGATCAGTGCATGAAGTACACCGTCGCATGGGAAGAGTTGGAGGAAATATGCTAAATGAAGTAAGCCAAGCACAAAGAGATAAATACAACATGAGTAAGCTTGAAAAGCATGATGGGCATAGAAGAAAAGCTACTAAATCCATACATTTCTGGGGCGAGGTGCAGGCACTTTGGCAGGGTCAGACCCCATTCAGGGATGCATATGGCAGCCAACTAAAAAGGAAAGGGAGAGAAAAAAAAAGATGAGGGTAGTGGAGGAACAGGCCACTAACCCACCCACAGGGAGGGTATCTTTTATGTCTCCACAGGAAAAGGAGAGAGGGACCAGACCTCAATCCTGTGCGGCAAGCCTTGAGGGAAACATGCAGGCACGGTGCATTGAACAACAGAGAGGTCTGCGGGGCTGGCCCCGATCCCAGCTATGCTGACCCCTCTCCCCAAGAGTGCGCCACAGAGGACAGCGCTGAAGATACAGCCCGGGAGAGCGGCAGGTCTGCCCAGACCACACAGGAGCAAACTAAGAGGGAAAGGGCAGAGTGGACTGCATCCTGCTCCACCAAGCCTCGAGGATGGCATTCCTGCTCAGAGCAGCCAATGCACAGAGTGGACCGTAGAGCTGGCCCCACCATGAGACACAACCTCCCTCATTGAATCCCAGCACTATGGGAGCCAGCCTGGAGACACAGTGCAGGAATTGTGCCCGCTATGACCCCCCACAGTGGGACAAAACACAAAGGGTGCTCCATAGAGCACAAGGGGAGCAAAGCAACGAAGTTCTCAAGGAATCCTGAAAATAGACTTCTCACACGGGGAGGGGCTGGGCAGGGCTTGGCACCTCATCAGACCTGATGAGAAAACAACCATAAGGGCCAACAGGTAGGCCTGGAACTATTTATAGACTTTATTCCCTCCTCCCTAAGATAGGCATGATAAACAATCCTGAGGAGAAAAATAAAGGGACCTATGATTCCAGGGGAACACGGAAGGCAGGTGAAAGGGAGAAGGCAGGTGAAAGGGAGTGGGGAGCCAACACACTCAGGGACAAGTGAACAACAAGTGATCTAAAATTGATGGCGAGGAGGACATAGAATGAATGGCGGAGTTTGAGCACATGCAATGTAGCCAAGAGGATTACTGAGCTAAACGAAGGGCAAACATGATAAGGAGAAAGGTGGAAAGTAAAAGGAAATAGAGGAAAGAACTAGGAGGCAAAGGACATTTATAGAGGTGTAAATATAAGCATGTACATATGAAAATATGTTAACATATAACTACAGGGATATAGGCTTTGTACATATATTTAGGTTAAGTATTAAGGTAGCAGATGGACATTGGGCTTCTACTCAAGCCCACCCTCAATGCAAGAACACTTTGTTCGAATAACCTGGTATTCTGTGATGCTCACCTTCCTGACACATTTGGTGAAGACAAAATGGGTGCATAAGAAAATGTAGTGAAGAAAGCTGATGGTGCCTGGTTGTTAGAAGATATAGTGTCTGGGGTCTTAAAGGATTGAAGTTAAACAAGCAGCCATCTAGCAGGGAAGCAATAAAGCTCACATGGAAGAAGAACACCAGCCTGTGTGATCACGAGATGTCAACGGGATCAGGTATCAGGCATCAGAAGATCCAAAACAATCATATAGATGTGAACAAAGAGGGTTGGAGTGAAGACCCAAAGCCCATCTCTAGACAATTGGACATCCCCTCACAGAAGGGTCACAAGGAAGGGATGAGTCAGCCAGGGTGCAGTATAGCACCCATGAAGCACACAACATTCTGCTAGTTCTTTACTGCTTCTTCCTCCCCACTATCATGACCCCAGTTCTGCCTTACAAATCCAGCTAGACCAGAGCACATACATAGGTACAGATAAGAGCTCTCAACACATGGAATCCTGGACATATAAATCGCTCAGGAACAATAGTTAGAGAAGCAATACTATGAAGGTAGGGGGTGGGTGGTGGGAGAAGGGGGGGAAAGGGGGCATTGATTAAAATGATTGAAGTATAAGCCCCACCTCCACTCCAAGGGGGATGAACAACAGAAACACAGGTGAAGGGAGACAGCATATGGTGTAAGAAAAGAGAAAAATAATAATTTATAATTTATCAATGGGTTGTGAAGGTTGGAGAGTGGAGGGAGAAGGAGCTAAGACCATGGGCTCAAGTAAAAAGAAAATGCTTTGAAAATGATGGTGGTAACATATACGCAATGTGATTAATTCAATCGATGTATGGATTGTTATAAGAACTGTAAGAGCCCCATAAAATTATTTTTTTTTAAAAAAAGAACAGGGACCCTTCTTCTTTCAGTGTTCCTCTATCACCCTCTTCTGACAAGGTCTAGTATGGTACAGTTGGCAAAAGGAAATGGTTACAGGAAGAAGCAGAGTAAGTAAAGGCATATTTGGATTTGAGAGAAAATAAATGGGCACATTAGAAGGGGAAAAACATAATTTAAATTGAAATAGCTGTAACCAACAATAAAGGTTTAATATATTAAACAAAACTTACTGATAAAAGAGAAAAATCAGAATCTTGCACTGAATTGAGAATATAGTGAGTACTGAGTAAATGTTTCTAGAATGAGTTTTAAATAAATTTCCAGAATTCACAACTGAATTGGGCTCCAAATTATATATAGTTCCCCATTCATGGAGTCTATTTCAACTGATAGTAACCTAGGTAGGGTTTTGGAGACTGTTGATCTTTAGCTTTGAACCAACAACTTTACAGTTAACAGCTCAATGTGCTACACTAGCACGGCTCCTTAATTGTCTCTATAGAAGGGGCCTTCAGTAGCACTGTTTGGAAGAAGGTGCTGGAGGGATTAACTTGGATTTGCACAGCAAGACAGTGTTTTATTTAGACTGCATTATTTGTAATGGGGAGGCCTGGTGGCAAGTGGGTTATGCACTGAGTTGCCAACCACAAGGTCAAAGGTTCAAACCCACCAACTGCTCCACAGTAGAAAGATGAGGCTTCCTACTCCCATGAAGAATTACTGTCTGAGAAACCCACAAGGGCAGTTCTACCCTGTGTGATTGAATTATTATGAGTCAGGATACTCTCTATGGCAGAGAGTTTGGAGGGTTTGGGGGTTTGTTTGTTTTTGTAATGAATTTGGGAATTGTTGTTGATAGAGGATATTGGGGAATGAACACCCTTTTCAATAAAATTCTGATATTACCTTTAATACTGTGTGGTTGCAATAGTACAATATCAGTGAATTACAGTAAAAGTAAACTAAAGACTGTTAGGAGTTAAATAATATAATTTTTGAATCTATAAAATTGCGCATATGTTTGTATGTATGTGCATACAAAAAGGCTTCAAAATTTCATGGAAACTCTTCATAGATATACTACACTACACCAATATATTCATCATTATGCCAATGTGCAACCACTTCACCACCAGGGCTGCCATAGTGATTACACATTGAGTTGCTCATACTGGCATGGCGAGGAACCAACAGAGAGGTCTGTGAGGCTGACCCAAATCCCAACTTCATGGACAACCCCCACTCCCCAGAAGAATGCACTTCAGAGGACAGCACTGAAGCTACAGGTCAGGGAGAGGGCTGCTTCAGATCAGAGCACACAGGAGCAAACAAAGAGGGAAGGAGAGAGTGGAGCACATCCTGGCCCACCAAACCCTGAGGATGATATTCCTGCTAGGAGCAGCCAATGCACAGAGAGGACCGTAGGGCCAACACTACCATGAGTCACAAGGGCCCTCACTGACCCATAGTGCTATGTGAGACAACACTGGAGACAGTGTGGGAATTGTGCCCGAGCTGACCCTACCACCGGGCAAAACATTAAAGGTGTGGAACAGAGCAGCAAGGAGAGCAAAGCAATGAAATCTGCAAGGAATACCAAAAATAGACTTCGGGCTAGGGCATGCCACCCCATCAGATTAGACTGTAAAACCCTCATAAAGGTCAACAAACGGATCTGCACCTATTTTCTTTTGTTGTTGTTTTGCTCTGTCTTGTTTTTGTGCTTATTATTGTCTCTGCATGTCTATTTAGTTAAGATAGGCAGGATAAACAATCTGGAGGAGAAAACAATGGGACTGACGGTTCCAGAGGGACACCAGAGAAGGTTAGGCAGGAGAAAGGAGGGGGCGTGCCAACAAACCCAGGGACAAGGGAACAACAAGTGATCTAAAATCAATTGCGAGGGGGCATAGGATTCCTGGTGGGGCTTGATCAAGGGCAATGTAGTTCGAGAGGAATTACTGAAACTCACATGAAGGCCAAACAAGATAGAGGGACAAGAGGAAAGTAAAAGGAAATAGAGGAAAGAACTAGGAGGCAAAGGACATTTGTGGAGGTCTAAATACAGGCACGTACATATGCAAATATATTTATATATAACAATAGGGAAATAGATCTGTGTACCTGTATTTATTTGTTAAGTATTAAGGCAGCAGACGGACATTGGGTCTCCACTCAAGTACTCCCTCAATGCAAGAACACTTTGTTCTAAGAACCCGGCCTTCTGTGATACTTACCTTCCCTGACACCATCACTGAAGACACAATGGTGCATAAGCAAATATGGTGAAGAAAGCCAATGGTGGCCGGCTAGCCACCACCATCAAAAGTTACAGTGTCTGGGGTCTTAAAGGCTTAAAGCAGGCGTCCTTAAGCTATGACCCGCAGGCCATATGCAGCCTGTTGAGGATGTTTATCTAGCCCGCTGGGTGTTTTTGCCCCTTTTGGTTTTTCACTTCAAAATAAGATATGTGCATAGGAATTTGTTCATAGTTTTTTTTTTTTTTAAACTGTAGTCTGGTCCTCCAACGGGTCTAAGGGACAGTGAACTCACCCCCTGTTTAAAAAGTTTGAAGACCCCTAGAAAGGCTTGAAGATAAACAAGTGGCCATGCAGCAGGGAAGCAACCAAGCCCACAGGGAAGCCCACCAGCTTGTGTGAGCATGAGGTGTCGATGGGATCAGGTATCAGGCATCAAAGACACAGAACAAAACATTGTATCAATGTGAATGAGGGAGAGGGTGGAGTGGAGATGGAAAGCCCATCTGTAGACAATTGAACATCCCCTTACAGAAGAGTCACAAGGAAGAGATGAGCCAGTCAGACTGCATTACAGCACCGAGGAAACATACAATGTTCCTCTGGTTCTTTAATGCTTCCTCCCCACCACTATCATGACTCCAATTCTACCTTACAAATCTGGTAGACCAGAGCATCTATGCTGGTACGGATAAGAGTTTGCAACACAGGGAATCCAGGACACATGAACCACTCAGGATCAATAATGAGAGTAGCAATACTAGGAGGGGAAAGGGAAGGTGGGGAGAGAAATGGGGGAACTGATCACAATGATCAACATATAACCCCCCTCCCAGGGGGATGGACACAGAAAGGTGGGTAAAGGGAGACAGTGGTCAGTGTAAGACATAAAATAAATTTATAAATTATCAAGGGTTCATAAGAGAGATGGGTCAGGGAGTGGGGGGGGGAGGGGGATGAGATGATACCAAGGGCTCAAGTAGAAAGAAAATGTTTTCAAAATGATGATGGTAACATATGTACAAATGTGCTTGACACAATGGATGGATGTATGGATTGTGATAAGATCTGTAACTGCTATCCACAAGGGCAATAGTTTAAAACCATTGGCCACCTTCAGGAGAAAGACAGGGCTTTCTACTCCTGTAACAAGTTAGAGTCTCTGAACCTATTGAGGTAGCTTTACTCTGTCCTATAAGGTCACTTTGAGTCAGAATCAACTCAATCACAGTAAGTTTGGAGTATGTAAATATGTATATATATTACAAATACCTCATATATCAGATACAGCAACTATATCACCAGGGTAAAAATACATACATAAAACTTTGTACCCTGCAGAATAACACACTGTATGTTCAAATTACAGTGAAACGTTTACAAAAATTGTTGTTTTAAGATCTAAAAAATAACAATTGTAGCAGCCACATTTAACAATCATGACGTGAGGGAAGCTATCAAATTTAAAATTAAAAGTCCAAGCAGATATCAAGAAAAAAGCTCTCATTGATAAAACACTGGCAAACTTAATAAAGGAAAAGAAAGAGTTGATGCAAATATCTAGAATTAGAAATGAAAAGGCTGACATCACAACAGATACAAATGAAATAAAATATACCATCTATCCAAATTAACACAGATGGAGTGTGGGGGGCGGTCAGTTGCTTACAGACATCCTTCTCTAGGGCAGTTAGTCACCAGACTATATGGCAAGCCTCACTCCCTGCTATTCCTCCCTGAGGCCTGCGACCAAGCATTCTCACTCTACCAATAATGATCTCTATCAGTTGAGTCAGGAAACAGGCCAAGCGGACTCTGTGACTTCCAAAGTTAAGTTATCCACCCATCTTATCACATGTATGCCCCCAATCCCTGCTCTTACTATTGCATGTATGTCCCTAGACCACCCCCTCTCATTACTGTATTACCTATGGCACAACCCCTCCCTGTGATGTATGGACTCACCTGTAATTAGGGGGCTTGCACGTCCCTGGAGAATATAAAAAGCTTGGGCTAGCATTAAAGATGACTCTCTCTCCCTCCCCGTGAGCCATCTAGCGGGGCAGAGGTGAGCATGCTACCATAAATTGTGTCTGACTCCATTTATTCCAATACTTCACTTCTATCTCTCATGATCTCTATAACTTTACTATGATCTTTCCTGATTATTGCTGTACAATTGCGCCTACCGGACCCGTAATGATGTGTTAGGGGCAGGCAATGGAGAGAACCTCAACAGACCCTTAACAAAAAAAGATATAGAGCAAGTCATTAACAAAAACCTCCGACCAAGAAAAGTCCAGGGCCAGATGGCTTCCACAGGGGAGTTCGACTAAATATCCTGAGAATGTCATCAATTCTGTACAGACTATGGAAGAATATAGCAAAGGATAGCAAACTCCCAAGCTGGTGTCATAAAGTGAGTATGCCCTGATCCCCAAACCAGGCAGACACCACAGGAACAAAAATTATAGGCCAATATCCCTTGTGAACACAATGCAAGAATTCTTTATTATTATGTTTAATCATTTTATCAGGGGCTCATACAATTCTTATCACAATCCATACATACATCAATTGTGTAAAGCACATTTGTACATTCATTGCCCTCATCATTCTCAAAACATTTGCTCTCCACCTAAGCCCCCGGCATCAGCTCCTCATTTTCCCCCTCTCCCTGCTCCACCCGGATGCAAGAATTCTTACCAAAGTCATAGCCAAAATGATGCACAAATATATTTAAAAAAATAATCTGGCTAGACCCAAACATGTGCACTGGTACAGATGAGAGTTTGCAACACAAGGAATCCAGGACAGATAACCCCCCAGGACCAACAATGGTAATAGCAATACTAGGAGGGGAAGGGAAGGGAAGGGGGAGGAGTAAAGGGGAACCGACCACAATGATCAACGTACAGCCCCCACCCAGGGGGATGGACAACAGAAAAGTGGGTGAAGGGAGATAAAGGTCGGTGTAAGACATGAAAAAAAAAAGAATTATCAAGAGTTCATGGGGGAGGGACGGGGGAGGGAGGGAAAATGAGGAACTGATACCAAGGACTCAAGTAGAAAGAAAATGATGATGGCAGCATATGTGCAGATGTGCTTGACACAATGGATGGATGCATGGATTGTGATAAGAGTTGTATGAGCCCCCAATAAAATGACTTTTAAAATAAAAATTAAAAATTTTTCATTGCCATTGATTGGAAGCTAAACACCTTAGAAGTCCCCTCAGATGCCAGAGGCCAAAGCCAGAGTGGGCTCAACAAGCTGGAATGGTGGCGTCAATTTAAGGAATAACCTTGACAAATGGAACAATGATGGCCTCTTGATTGGGTTTAAAAAGCTAATTGCACATAAACAGAAATGGCGAGAGGAGAGCCGAAGGACATCACCATCCAAAGGAATTAAGAGGTGGAGTTGATTCTATACTAAGTATTGGTCAAGAGGGTGAGGAAGCTGCTAAGGGTAAATGACCAGGATGACAGCGCAGGCGGCCTTGGTCTTCTCACAACGGTCACCTCTGACCACCATGCCTTGAGGTGGTCAAGGGAATCTTTGCCAAAAGATTGTCACATCAAGAACTGAAGAATTGGCGCATTCCCTGCGAGACATTGCTGAGGATGAGCCTGATGGAGCTACACTGATGCAGCCAGAATTCAGAGAGTTGGAGAGCCACGCAGAGACCCACGCCAGCACTGAGACGCTTACACTGCCACTGGATCCACAAGACTTTCCACCGACTAGCCTGTGATCTTTCTTCCCACAGTCGGTGTCATTGCAATGTGCTGTGTGCATCTGAAAAAGAATTTATAGACTGGTAACGGACATATGGACTAATATCGGATTTATGGACCTGACCTGGACTGAGTTGGGATGCTTTCTTAATGTACAATTACTCTTTGGTATAAAGTTCTCTCTTAGACATAAAAAAAAAGAACTGAGGAATTAGACTACTAAGTTTAGAAAAGTATAGGAAACGGAGCGGTCTATTAAGTGAAGGAAAAACACTTTCCCACCCACGATAAGAAATAAAAATCAAGGCAGCAGTGAAATTTTCTTTTTCAACCAGATGTTTCGATGATATAATCCATTTCAAACTATGGATTGAAGGCTTCCTTACACATCTTTTGTCACCCAGAATGGACCATTTAACAACCCCCTACTCTGTATGTACAAAATAATTTTCAGTAAGAAAATTAAAGGAAACAAAACAAAAGATATAATTATTATTCCCAGAAAAGAAATGAAAGTATATTTTTTCTTTTGCTGAACTTCACATTTGTAATCATATCAAAATCCCATTGAGAGACTCGCCCTCCAGTTCTTCTTGATGTACATCCCCTAAAATGATTCACACCCAGGCTTCCCTTTCTCTTTTTGCAAAAAGTTACAAATTCCACTTAATCAAAGGAGTGGCCTGTGTGTTAGTAATCTAACGGCACTCAGCTCAGAACTGTTTTGTCATTACTGACTTCATGGTGTCAGTAGCTATGGATTTTTCATCTGTGAAGCTTTTGTTTTTAATTAAGAACCCACACACTTTATCTTTCTGATGAATGAATTTAATCTTCCTTTCATAAACTTGAAAATGTCTCCCATGATTCTCGTAAATCAGTGTGATGAGCTGAGTGCTATCGAATGTTCAAAGTATAAAGGAGAAAAAAACTTTATGAAAACACGATCACTCTCCATTTGACGCCAAATGCAATAGATGTAGTACAGTCCCACGATCCAATAGTCAGTATTTTTTATCAGGCCCCAATACTGAGTGCATGGAACAAACATAATTTTCCATTGTACTTCAGCTACCTGAAACGAATTGCATATTATCTGCACATCTGCATGAGCAAGACAGGAGATGGCATCAGACTTAAAAGAGAACAAGGAAAAGGAGAGTCGCAGATTCTGGAAAGGACCCGCTCACGGAGCCCAGGGTTGGGTTTTCTTGTTGTTGCTTTAATATCTGTGAAGAACTGATTTTGAATCAGCGGCATATGAAGAAAATACAGACACAGAGCTTCAATATTTCCCATTCCAGTAAGTATTCATTTCTCAGATAAAGTTATAGTTCCAAATAAAAAAGAATAATGTATCCTTTCTGAAATACTTGCTTATTTTTATCCAAGAGACTTGCTTATTTTTATCCAAGTTCCTCTACTCTCAGTGCATGCCCTGGAGATGGATCCTTTCCCAGGTTCAAATAATAAATATGCAACCTTCAGGAACTCTCCTCTCCAAGGGCTGTCTCTGTCAATTAGGAAGAGCTGTAATTGCAATTGATGTTCTGTTTACTCTCAGGCACATGTGAGCAGAGTCAAGTACCTGAGCTAAGGATCTGAGCCAATGGTTGCTCTGTTTACTCTCAGGCACATGTGAACAGAATCAAGTACCAGAGCTAAGGATCTGGTCCAATTGATGCTCTGTTTACATGTGCCTGAGAGTAAACAGAGCATCCATTGGATCTTTGTAAAGGTTTTTTGCTGCTTTGCTAGTGTTGTTCATTGCCCTCCAATCAATTCTGACTCCTGCTGACCCTATGTGTGCAGAGCAGAATGTCTTCATGAGGTTTCCCAGGCTCGGGCCATTCAGAAACAGCTTACTAAGCTTGTCTTCCAAAGTACCTTTAGTTGAGTTAAAACCACCAACCAGGGACTTCTGTGGCACTCCAGCCCCTCTCAGAAGCTTCATGACTTTGTCGTGTGTTGCAGTAAGATAGAAGGAGATTTGGCTGGGATGTAATGATCTTCTGTTTTGTTTTCTAAAGAAAGAGTAGAAGGAAGAATGACAAGAAGATGGCATAATTAATATTAAGTACATTGAACGAGCAAACATATACATCATAAAACCCAACCAGTTGAGCAAATTCCTTCTCATCCCGACCTCACACAAATGAATGAGCATGAATGTGGTTGAACAAAGGATCTGTTTATAGCCATCATATTGATGCAAATGAGGGGGGTCATCATGGAGACTCAGAGCTCATCTGTAGACAATCTGTAGACCCTCACAGTCAGGTCATAAGGAAGGGATGAGTCAGACAGGGTGCAGTGTAGCACCCACAAAACACACAACATTCCTCTAGCTCTTTAATGCTAAAGAAAAAGACGGCTAACACATATTCTAATTCTAATTATGCGCTCCTTATAACTCACTGTCATGCCGCCATCTGGAAGGAGCCGGGCTTTTCTGACTACCAAAGGGTCCCCCATAGTAAACGGTAACTTAATAGTCAATCTCTTACAGGCTTTTCGCTGCCAGCAAAAGTAGCCATCATCCATTGCAAAGAACATCAAACTGACAACTCTCTTCTCTCCCTCCAAAGGCAGTTAACATCCTTAGCATGAGTCACCCTACAAAATCACCAAGCTCTTGACTTATTAACAGCAGATAAAAGAGGAGCATGCATGTTTCTAAAGAAAGAATGTTATTATATATATATATATATATATATATATATATTACATTTTATTAGGGGCTCATACAACTCTTATCACAGTCCATACATATACATACATCAATTGTATAAAGCACATCTGTACATTCTTTGCCCTAATCATTTTCTTTTTTTTCTCCTCTTTTCTTTTTTTACATTTTATTAGGGACTCATACAACTCTTAGCACAATCCATACATATACATACATCAATTGTATAAAGCACATCCATACATTCTTTGCCCTAATCATTTTCAAAGCATTTGCTCTCCACTTAAGCCCTTTGCATCAGGTTCTCTTTTTTTTCCCCTCCCTCCCCGCTCCCCCTCCCTCATGAGCCCTTGATAATTTATAGATTGTTATTTTGTCATATCTTGCCCTATCCGGAGTCTCCCTTCCCCCCTTCTCTGCCGTCCATCTCCCAGGGAGGAGGTCACATGTGGATCCTTGTTATCAGTTTCCCCTTTCCAACCACTCACCCTCCACTCTCCCAGCATTGCCCCTCACACCCCTGATCCTGAAGGTATCGTCCACCCTGGATTCCCTGTGCCTCCAGCTCCCATATGCACCAGTGTACAACCTCTGCCCTATCCAGTCCTGCAAGGTAGAACTCGGATCATGGTAGTTGGGGGGAGGAAGCATCCAGGATCTGGGGGAAAGCTGTGTTTTTCATCAGTACTACATTGCACCCTGACTGACCCATCTCCTCTCCTAAACCCCTCTGTGAGGGGATCTCCAGTGGCTGACAAATGGGCTTTGGGTCTCCACTCTGCATTCCCCCTTCATTCACTATTATATAATATATATATTCACTATTATATATATATATTATATATATATATATAATATATATATATTGCATGATGCCTTATACCTGGTCACTTTGGCACCTCGGAATCGCACAGGCTGGTGTGCTTTTTCCATGTGGGCTTTATTGCTTCTGAGCTAGATGGCCGCTTGTTCACCTTCAAGCCTTTAAGACCCCAGACACCATCTCTTTTGATAGCCGGGCACCATCAGCTTTCTTCACCACATTTGCTTATGCACCCGTTTGTCTTCGGCGATCGTATCATGGAGGTGTGCAGCCAATGATATGATTTTTTGTTCTTTGATGCCTGATAACCGATCCCTTCGGCACCACATGATCACACAGGCTGGTGTGTTCTTCCATGTGGACTTTGTTGCTTCTGAGCTAGATGGCCACTTGTTTATCTTCAAGCCTTTAAGACCCCAGACACTCTCTTTTGATAGCCGGGCACCATCAGCTTTCTTCACCACATTTACTTGTTCACCTGCTTTGGCTTCAGCAGTTGTGTTGGGAGGGTGAGCATTGTAGAGTGCCAATTTAATAAAAGAAATTATTCATGCATTGAGGGAGTGATTGAGTAGAGGCCCAAGGTCCTTCCGCCACCTTAATACTAAACCTATAAATATAGACACATAGATCTATTTCCCCATCCTCATATATATATATTTGCATGTACATGTCTTTGTCTAGACCTCCATGTTGTTATATATTAATGAATTGGGTATCCTTAAAATATTAAGGAACACCACACCATGGACAATAAAATCAGGAAATGTCAGTGGAGCACCACCAGCTTCTCATGGTTTCAATATCCTGCCATGGCCTGGGTTATGCCCCTCATCAGGCCTGATTATAATCTGTGTACTTTTGCTTTTAGCTTTTTGTGTGTTTAGAGTCTTGCAGGAATGGATAAAAAAATATCTCCAACCTGACCTTCAATTAGCTTTTTCTCCACCCTTACAGTCTGCTGCTGACCAGCCCAGCCCCAGAACCTTCCAACCCTTAATCCCCCACTTCTTCGCACTATCTCAGCAGGAAGTAGTTAAGACAAAGTACATAGCCCCCTTACCAATATTAAGAAGTTTGGAATGTTTGGGCCGGATCCGAACTAGACAGTCTCGTATGGACTAAGCTGAAGTAGGTCTGCATGTCCTTCCCTACACATCCCAAAGGTCAGCAGCAGAGGGCGCCAGATAAGATAACCGCCAGATAAGATAATCAGTGAAACCAGGTGTTCTGAGTTGGAAGAAAGCCACAAGGAGTTGACAAGCAATTCTCCCAGTTTCCAGACCCCATATGCTGATTGCCCTACATTCCTCACCACCCTTTAAAAACCCTCACCCCAGCTGCTGAGCACCACTTCCCTGACCTGTTGGCCTAGGTCATTGAACCTCATCCGGCAGCATCCCCCCCTCCAAGAAATCTATTTCTGTTTCTGCTCTCCCTTGTTCTGTCGGTTGTCTGTCTTCCTCCCTGTACCTCAGTTTCGCCTTTACAATCTCTGCTGCCAAATCCCCTTATGCCAGGGAAGAGGGTGCTCAAGTGAAGCCCCTTATGCCAGGGAAGAGGGTGCTCAAGTGAAGCTTAGACGGAGAGGCACCCACCGGGGCAGGAAGCCCTCACGACTTGCCGGCCTTGGCACAATCCCTGGCGGCTCAAGCCAAAGAGAGTGGAGCAGGATGACAGACCAATGACAAGTTGTATCTTTTGGTTGGGACTGAGAACAAGACCCATATGGGGTGCAAATTATTTAGAAATGACTAATTTGCATAAGCTATCTTTCTCATTCATATTGTACCCAGTGGGTGTTTTATGAATATGTAAATATTTGGTGACTGATTAGTATAATTTTCTAGGACCTCTTGTTCTTGAGAAAGTTTGAACTAATTGCCTTCAAAGTCCTAGTTGAGACTCTTGCACCTTGTTCATGCTGCCAGTCCTGCACCCTGGGGTGTCCCTGTTCCCTCCCAGCCTCCTATCTCAGGTCCTGTGATTGACATCACACACTTGTTCAGTGTCTCCCTGTAAGTTGCACCCACAGATCAAGGACCCCCTCCCAGCTCTGCCGTTCCCTCGGTGCTTCACTTTCCCTGGCCTGGGATGAAAGGACGACCGGGACAGTCCTTAATTGGGGTACAGGGCTCGCATTAGATATCTGTAGGTCTTCTTCATCCAGAATTGTGATGGCTTCAACCCCACAGACCTGATTTTATTGAGAGCAAGTTAAATCTTCAGGCAAATGCTTGTTTCTCTCTTTCACCCAAGTGAATAGCCTTTTGTCTTCTTCGTTCACTGCACCCCTATCAAGACCCCAAAGGGTCACATCATGGACGGGGAAGGGAGCACTCTCCATGAGAGTGAGGAGGACAGAGCGGGCTGGCCCTTGTAAAGACTGGGGTCATGGTGAGTGATGACTGACGTGTTAGGAGGGGCCAATGAGGCTGCGATGAAGAGACACCAATCTAGGAGTTGGAGGTAGAGTGGGCAGCTCATCCTTCCTCGCAGGGACCTGAGTGTACACCTCCAGTCCACGGCCTGCCTATCGTGTTCCAGCTGTCCCAGAGCCACCTGTATGTTCCCAGATGAAGCAAGAGCTTAAGTTCTATGATGTCCACCAAGAAGATTCCTCCCAGACCCTTTTCCTGGGCAGGAGGCACCATGCCTCTGTTTTCGGGGCAACCATGCACCTCCCCACCGCACCCCAAACTAGGATTAGGGTCTGGAAAGGAAGTCATGATGATATATGGGGACATGAGTCTTCCCCCCCCTCAACCTCCTTGCTCCTTTTCACAGCTTCCAGAAAGTTTTCCCTTTTCCTGCTCTACCCTGCCAGGGGAAGCCAGCCCCTAACACATCATTATGGGTCTGGTAGGCGCAACTGTACAGCCATAATAAGTAAAGATCATAGTAAAGTTACAGAGAACATGAGAGATAGAAGACAAATATTGAAATAAATGGAATCAGACACATTTCATGGTAGCATGCTCACCTCAGCTCCACTTGGTGGTCCACGTGGAGAGAGAGAGAGAGAGAGAGAGCAAATCTTTAATGCTAACCAAGGTGTTTATATTCTCTGGGAACATCAAGCCCTCTAATTACAGGTGAAGACATACGTCACAGGTAAAGGTTGTGCTATAGGTAATAAAGTAATGGGAGGGGGTGGTCTAGGGGTATCCACGCAATAGGGAGAGGAGGGATTGGGGGTATACATGTGGCAAGATGGGTGGATTCTAGATACAGGATGGCAGCCTAACTTGGGATGTCACAGAGTCGGTTTGGCCTGTTTCCTGACTCAGCTGATAGAGACCATTATCAGTAGGGTGTGAACTCCACCTACAGGAACCAAGCTAATGATTGGAAGCTTCAGGGAGAAGTAATCCATTGTCCCCAGCAGCAGGGAGCAGGCCCACCCCTGTGGTGGGGTGAGACAGCAGTCTGGCAGCCATTGCCTTCAGGGAGGATGTCTGTAAGCATCTGACCTCCCTCCACAGTACTCCTCCTCCCTGAACTGTACCTCACCTGTTTTGTGCAGGGCAGGAGAGGTATGTTGGTGGCCTCAATAGCTGAGGTTTGGCTCCCATGGTGACTGAGTTTGTCCCTCAGGTCATGCAAGACTCACTCGGCTTCCCTGGTTTGGGCAGTGACGTTAGAGTCTGGTGACAGTGTCTCAGAAACGCTTCTGTGAAGAGATCCCAGTGGAGAAATGATAGAAAGGGGGTGGGGCAGCTCATGGCATCTGGAGAGCAGCTAGGGCCTCCGGAAAGCAGAGATGGGGATATCAGAGATCTTAGCACCAGCAGCCTGCGAGACCCCTTCCCTGCCATTGCCATAAATAAGACTTAGTCTCTCTGTATCTCAGACCCCAGAAGAGGGAACCAGACGCTCCAGTTTGTGGTCAGGGCTGGGTCCCATAGGCCATCCTGATGGGATCAGACAAGCCAACCATTCTCAAGCCAACCAGCCAAGATGAGGCTGACAAGAAGGAACTGGGGGTTAAAAAAAAAAAAATCTTCTCCAGGACGAGGAAGATGGGTCATTTTTCAGGGCTGGGAAACCTTTCCCCCTTGACAGATGGTGCCAAGGCCAAGACCAGCAAGTTATTTAGTTCCTTGTATGAAGATGACACAAGCCCCTGCCCAGCCTCTTTCAAATAGACACCTTTGGTCACTAAGAAGATGACCCCGTTTCTTCCCATTCCAAGCTCATCCTTACATCCTGGCCGAGATCACCCTATGGGCTGGAGCCCATATCCAGGATGCTCAAAGACCCCTCAAGGCCGCACCTGCCGGTCTCATGTCACAGGGTGCTAGTTAACTCTCCTACTCACCGTTTCTCTCTCACCCGACTTCCGCATCGCAGTCTTGTTGCGATAGATATAATTCACGTGCGATACAATACTCTGCTAAAGTGTACAGCTCATTGCTTTCTAGTTTTCATAGTGTCACCATCACCCTGTGACATGTCAGGACATTTGCGTCCCCAAAAGAAACTCCACACCCATTAATAGTCGAGTGCTCTTACTACGCCCAGCTCCCAACAACCATGCACCAATTTGCCATCACTAAACCCATAAACAAATTCACTGCCATAGAGTTGATTCCCATGCATGGAACCCTAAAGGAGAGGGCAGAATTATCCCTGCGTGTTTCCGAAACTCTTTTGTTAAATAGTTTTATTGGCATGTAATGTATATATCATACACATCATAGCAGGTTCAATCACATCAAGAAAATAGCACGGCCATCACAGCAATATGTTTTAGAACATTCTGGAACTCATGGTTATTAGCTTCCCATTTCCCCCAACCTCCCCTGCCGTACTCCCAGGAACCATTAATCTAGTTGAGACAGTAACTCTTTATGGGAGTAGAAAGGTTCCTCTTTCTCCCACGGAATGGCTGGTGGTTTTGAACAGCCGATCTTGGAGTTATCAACCCAATGTGTAATCACTACTGTCACTAAAGATTTACCAATTTTAAATATTTCATATAAATGCAATCCTATGAGATACTATCCTTTTGTGGTTGTCAGAATTTACATTTATTAGTCATCAAAAACAACCATATAGAGCAGATTACAAGATCTGCAGATAACCTCCTCTCTGGAGAAGTGGGTGAGGGGAGACGTTGGATGGTGTAAGATATGACAAAATAATAATAATTTATAAATTATCAAGGACTCAGGGGGGAGGGGGAGCTGGGAGGGTGGTGAAAATAATGAGGAGCTGATACCAAGGGCTCAAGTAGAAAGCAGGTGTTTTGAGAATGATGATGGCAACATATGTACAAATGTGCTTGACACGATGGATGTATGCATGGATTGTGATGAGAGTTGTATGAGCCCCTAATAAAATGATTAAAAAAAAACCAACAACCATATAAAGTTGGTGCTATTTTTAGGCTCTTTTTATGAGGTGCCCTGTTTGAAACCACCAGTCACTCGGCTGGAGAAAGATGAGGCTTTCTACTCCTGTAAAGAGTTACAGTCCCAGAAACCCACAGGATCCATTCTACCCTTTTCTGCGGGACCACCACGAGCGGAATTGACTCAATGGCAATGAATTTAGCTTCTTTTTTATGATGTGGAAAACAGAGCATGGAGGACCAAGCAGCACCTAAAAGTTCTTATCCATGACACGGTCATAAAAAATGGTAGCAGAGGTGCTTAAGTACCTTTCAACTGAAAAAATAAAATCATCCTCCTGATTATCGTCAAGAGCAGGCTTAACTTCTTTGGGAAAACAGTGGACGTTGTCTTTAAGATCCACTTGTATTGAGATATTTGTTTTTAGTCCCCCGCTGATGGCATCCCTAAGCAGTCCGCGGGTAGGATAACCATCTGCATGCACAAGATTGCTGCTTTGTCCTTGCCTGGTAGGCTTCTTCACAACGCTTCTTCATCCAGTGTCTTCTTTAATGAAGCAAATCCACACAAATTTCTCCAACTGTAATTTGGCCTCTGAACTGCAGAATGCTGACACAGGAATGACTGACATTTTCTTATTTTCAGTCATCCATTTCACAAATTTCTAGTCAAGAGGTTCATTGTTCATCATCACAAAGAGGTCTAACTCTGTGAAGACACACCACCAATGAGGGGCATCGTCCATCAGGAACAATGGGTTTTAGCCCAATGTGTTCAAGTATTGGACCATCCAATCTCTTTGTACTTCCAACTCTTTTTGACAAAGAATTAACATAACACTCTGGGTCATCCATGACCTTGATGTCAATCCAAAAAGCTTGAGCCAAGCCTTCCTGTAATGGAGCTGCACACTTGTCAATGGTATTGTGTTGGGCTGTTTGTGATTGCTTTATGAAATCACCAGGTTCAACGGACCAGCCACGCTTCCAGCCAGTTGCACTGCAAGTCCTTCCAGCACTTTCTGTTGCTATTGTTCTTTTTCATATCCCTGGAAAGATGGCTATTTTAAAATGCCCTCTTGCAGCACAGACAAGTCACTCATAGCCCTCATCACGGACACTGCATGTATGAGGCTTGATGGCTTGGGACGTCCTTTTTGGTACACACCTTGCCCACGGAGTTGGGTGGAGGACTTAGGGTAATAACTTGGGCTTGGGAACTAAATTTACTTGCTAGTTCTTGAAGCTCTAGTGCTCACTTAGAAGTAGACCCCTCTTCCCCATCAACAGGTTTCGATCTTAGGGGAATAAAAACAGGTGTTGCACCAACCATTCGCACCACCGGCTCATGCAGTCATAGACAGGCGTTATCACTTCATCTCTGACCTCAGTTAATCTCTCAGTGGCCCCAAACAGGATCCATAAGCTCCTACTGCCACCCGGATTTCTTCACTTGCATGAAACTTTTCAGATAGGCAAGACAGAGCTTTCACAAGCGATGGATGACCCACACATTACCGACAAAACAAATTCACTGCCGTCTAGTTGATGCCAACTCGTAGCAAACCAGGGGAGAGGGTGGAACTGCCTCTGTGGCTTTCTGAGACTGTAACTCTTTTAAAAATCATTTTATTAGGGGCTCATACGACTCTGAACACAATCCATACATACATCAATTAAGTAAAGCACATTTGTACATTCATTGCCCTCATCATTCTCAAAACATTTGCTCTCCACTTAAGCCCCTGGCATCAGCTCCTCATGTTTTTCCTCCCTCGCCGCTCCACCCCACCCCCCGACTGTAATTCTTTACAGGAGTAGAAAACCTTGTCTTTCTCCCTGGGAGTGGCTGGTGGTTGTGAACTGTGAATTTAGTGATTAGCAGCCCAATCCACATCCTCTATGCCACCAGGTCTCCCTACACATTACTATGGGGTCCTTCAATTCATCTTCTATTTTGAATTTTTGAATTTCCAAGACATTTTCTCACTTGCCTTGCTTCCATAGGCTTGCGTCTGGCCTAGGTTTGAGAACCAGGTAGCTCACATACTGCCTTTTGTAGCTGAATCCTGCCACTTAGCTTCATGCTTTTGAGCTTCATCCGTTTTGTAACCTGTATCAGGACTTCATTCTTCTTTATTTCTGAGCAATATTTCATTGTGTGGCTATATCATAATTTTTCTATCCAATCTTCAGTTGGAGGGCTTAGGGTTGTTTTACTGTTGGGCTGTTATGAAGAATGCTGCTGCTATAAACGGTCATGGATGAGTTGTATGTGACATACACTTTCAATTCTCTTGATTACTCCATGTTTAACCTTCTGAGACACTGACAAACTCTTTTTCCAAACTATTTCATATTCCTAACAGCAAAGTTTGAGCTTCCCATTTATCCACACTCTCCCTAACCCTTATTTTTGCCTATCTTTTTCTTAACCCAAATGGCTTTAATTTGCATTTACATGATGACTAATGCTGCTAAATATCTTCTCATGGCCATTTGGACATCTGGTTTGGAGAAATCAGTTCAAGTCCTTTACCCATTTTTAATTGGACTGTGTATCTTTTTACTGTTGAATTTTAAATTCTTTATATATTCTGATAACAAGTCCCTTATCTGATGTGTGATTTGCGAATATATGCTTCCATTCTGCAGTGTCTTTTCATTTGCCTCATGGTGTCTCCTCACTGCCCACCCCTTGCCTTTAAAAATGTCGGGTTCCTCCCAACCTGGCCCTCTTCACTCCTCTTTGTGTGATTTTGCTCCTCCTTCTGGATCTAGCTGAGTTTCAGCTTCCCTTTTACCAGCATAGCCACACATCCTTCCCTACACTTCGGTCAACCTGCAATCACGTACGATGTATTCTCCTCTCCATTCACATATTCATCTACTTGTCATGTTTATTCGACAGCTATTTACTGAGTGCCCACTATGATCCCAATTCTAGTTGCACTCAGGGACACAGCCAGGAAAAAAGAGAGAGATCCGCTTTGCTCTGAGAGTGCTTACAGTCCAGCAGAAGCGAGACAGGTGATGACAATGAAGACTGCAAGCGCTGGGGTGATGGATACGACAGGATGAGCACGTACAGAGACACTTTATTTGTGCACATTATCCTTTTCCCGATGGGGATAGGGCTCAGGGAATATCTCCCGGAGGGAGTGTGGCTTAGCTGAGAGCTGAAGATTCAGGGGAGTTGGGGGGACAGGCAGGTCCCTGAACATGCAGCACCCAAAGGGCAAGAAGGGTGGCTCTCAGGAGGAGCTTCAGGAAGCTGCGGGTGGCTGTAGCAGGAACACAGAGTTCAAGAAGAAAAGATGGCACTGTGTGATGGGGTCAACAAGCAGCAGCAGGCAGATTGAACAGAGGGCCTAACCCTCTTCCTGAGAGACCCTCAGTCGAAATCCTCAGAGGTCTGTGTCCCTTGAACACTTGCCATGGACTATTAGCATGTTTTCATTCCCTAGGTATCAAGATCCGTGTACATTTTCTGGACAGATGCAACCCATATATGACACGCAGAACACAGTAGACCCCAAATTACTTATGTTCTGATGATCACTCGAAGATCTCATGCTTTAAATGTTTTCATTATTAGTGTCTTTTAATAGTACCACAAATATGTATTATGAATAAATTATTATCTTCATTATCCTAAGTGGTATCTTTGTAATTAAAGCATGGTTTTGTAAATAATAAATTGTACATCTGCATGTGGACATCCGAGAATGACATCAACAAAATATAAACCACTACATATTCCTAAAGATAAGATGTAAATGCACACATACACACAAACACATACAATAAGTATGCATAAGGTTGTAAGTACAATTCATTGTAATTCCAATATGTCTAAAGTTAAGAAGTACCTGTGTGCAATGTTTAAAAATTCCTGTTGGAAAGTAAAAAGGAAATAGAGCGATTCTCAACCTGTGGGTCACCACCCCTCTGGGTGTCAAAAGACCCTTTCACAGGGGTCAACCGATTCCTAACAGTAGCGAAATTTCAGTTATGAAATAACAACAGAAATAATTTTATGATGGGGGGGGGGTGGGTCACCACAACATGAGGAACTGTATTAAAGGGCTGCGACATTGGGAAGGTTGAGAACTGCTGAAATCGAAGGAGGCAAAAAACATTTATAGAGGTCTAAATATAGGCATGGATATATGTAAATACATTTATATATAATGATAGGGAAATACATCTATGTACATATATTCATTTATAATGTATTATGGCAGCAGATAGACATTGGGCCTTCACTCAAGTATTCTCTCAATGCAAGAACATTTTGTTCCATTAACCAAGCACTCTGTGATGCTCACCTTCCCTGACACAATGGCTGAAGACTAAATGGGTGCAGAAGCAAATGTAGTGAAGAAAGCTGACGGTGTCCGGCTACCAAAAGGTATAGCATCTAGCTCAGAAGCAACAAAGCCCACATGGAAAAAGCACACCAGCCTGTGTGATCATGAGGTGTCGATGGGATCAGGTATCAGGCATCAAAGATACAAAACAAAACAAAAATCATATCTATGTGAATGAAGGGGAGGGCAGAGTGGAGACCCAAAGTCCATCAGTAGTCAATTGGACATCCTCTGGCAGAAAGGCCACAAGGAAGAGATGAACCAGTCAGGGTGCAATAGCACTGACGAAACACACAAGTTTCCTCTAGTACTTTAAAGCTTCCCCCAACTCTCCCCCCACTATCATGACCACAAATCTGGCCAGACCAGAACATGTACACTGGTAAGGATAAGAGTTTGAGAGACAGGGAATCCAGGACAGATAAATGCCTCAGGAACATTAATGGGAATAGGGACACTAGGAGGGTAAGGGAAAGGTGGGGAGGGAGTAAGGATTAACTGATTACATGATTGATGTATGGCTACCTCCCAGGGGAACGGACAACAGAAAAATGGGTGTAGGGAGACAGAGGTCAGTGAAAGACATGAAAAAAAAATTATCAAGGGTTCATGGAGGAGGGAGGGAAAAATGAGGAGCTCATACCGAGGGCTCAAGTAGAAAGAAAATGATGGCAACAAATGTACAGATGTGATTGACACAATGGATTTATGTATGGATTGTGATAAGAGCTGTATGAGTCCCCAATAAAATGATTTTTTTAAATTCCTGTTGGAAATTTTTCTGTATAGAAATTAGCTGGTTTCTTTTTATAAAAAGAATTGTCCTTGAATTCATACCAAATGAAAGAATAGAGTGATCATCAAGTTTTGTTATTTCTCTAAGAAGTAGTGAAAACACTAAGACATCTTCTACCTTCTACCCTGGAGTAGAGGTCTCATGGCTGGCAAGATCCTCTGAGAGTAACTATTCACACTCACACACATACACGCACACAAGTACACACACATACACAAATAATAAGTTAGTAAGTAAATATGAGGGAAATGCTACAAAACCATAGAAAATTTCATTAAACAAAAATATCACGATATGAAGAAATTGTTTTCCATCTCTCTCACTCTCCCCAGAAGAATTCTGCATGGTTCTTGATTTACATCATACAAATTGGCAGTGTGTTAGTTAGTCTGGGCTGACTAGAGAAACAAATTCATAGGCACTCATATGTGTATAAGAAAGAGTTTTACATACAAGGGCAATTGAATATTGAGAAAACATCCCAGCCCAGTCCAGATCAAGTCCGTAAGTCCAATATTAGTCCATATGTCTTATACCAATCTATAAATTCCTCTTTAGACTCATGCAGCACCTGCAATGATGCCGAATGTAGGAAGATCACAGGCCCCTGGGGTGGAAAGTCTTGTGGATCCAGTGGTGGTATAAGCATCTTAGTGCCTGCAGGGGTCTCCATGTGGCTCCTCCAGCTCCAGGGCTCTAGCATAGCTCCATGTGTCTTGTCAGCAGGAAAGATGAAGCAGAGAGAGTGTGCCTGTACCTGGCCTCCAGTGAGCTATTTACCTCCGCGGAGCTTCCAAATGAGGTCATCAAGCTGCAACCTGATTGACCGGCTAGACTCCACCCCTTCACAAGTTGATACCAGATTATGTAACTGCCACAGGCAGCTTTTACATTCTTGGGGGACTCCACTAGTGTTCCTTTTAAATGTTTTTTTTGGGGGGTGGGGGGAATGTTGCTTTTTCATTTGGTGGAACAAAAATGTTTGAAGGGGCAAGATCAGGGCTGGAGGGTTGATGGAGGAACGTTTCCCAGAGAGATCAGCAACTGCCAGCCAAGAAGAATAAGCAGCTGCTTTGTCATGATGGGAGGAACATTTCTCAGGACAACTTTTCTAGCTTTTTCCTAACTGATACAATTTTCACTCTTCTGAAAATGTCATTCAGCGTCTTCCAAGAAAACCTATCAAGATTACGCCTTTGGAAGAGCAAATAATAGTCACCATAACCTTTGGGGCTGACCTCTCTGCCTTGAATTGAAGTGGCCCAGAGGATCCCCATAGAAGCCACTATATTGATCGGAACTGTTTAATCCATTGATGGCAGAGACATGGTTAAGCACCTTGCTTGGAAGAGGCCTCTACATGCATGAACTGGGACCCTAGTAGCAATACTTTTTTATATACATTCATAAATTAAAAAAATTAAAAGTGTTCAGAATCATCCATGTCTTTGAAAAACTCATTTTACTAGCAGAGGACTGAAAACCAGTCGATGTTATCTGAAGGATGTCACTCTTGAAAAGATGTGCTAGAAAATTCCTCTGGGAGCACAACAGCTGGGGGACAGAGGTGGTGGTACAGACACGCCTGTCTGTCTTCCACATGAGGTCGTGTCTTCCCCATGAGGTCGTGTCTTCCCCATGAGATCATAGCAGGCTCCGGTGTCCAGCAAGGTCTTTGTTCAGTGAGACTGCAGCAGGGGCAAACGATGCCAATTCCAGACCAAGTTCCCCGAGGAGCTGGAGGACTCGATTGATAGGCAACAATATGACGAAACAGGTCAAAATCTAAATAGCCTTTCTGCAGAAGCAGAGAAACTTGGGGGCAAATCACATCTTGAAGACTGTTTAGCTTGCTAACAGCATACACCCTATTTTTATGCATGGGAACTCATTAGGAGAAGGTTCTGGACAAGGTCTCCAAATATATTCAAGAGCAGAATGAGAAGATTAATGCTCCCCACGGCCTCCTTCGAGCATACCCCACTGAGAGAGGACTGGGAATTACTGAAACTACTGTTTATGAAGACAGACAGGAGTAGTGGAAGATAAATCTCAGAAGTAAAGATCCCAGTACAGCAGGGGCCCTCCTATACCCGCTGGCCAACCACCGTGTCCCCTAGCTCCTCTCCAGAGCATCATTCCTTTGTGTCTGCTGCCAGAGCCACGGTGCCACTTACGCCAAGGACTGCCTTTCGAAAATTCCGCTCCTGGGATGACTGCTAGCCTCTCCGCATCCACACTGTCTCCAAATCATATAGGGCTCTGTAATCTTTTGGCTGGTTTCTGAGAAAACACAATGAAGGCTTTTTAATAAAATTATGCAGTTGGTCATCCCAATGCAAAACTATTTTAAAAAATTTTTTTATCAGCAACCATTGAGTTCTCTTTGTTCTTTAAGCCACATTCCCAGGTGGCTGTAGATGGCGCAAGCCCTCTTTTACAGTGTTCAGTCTTATTTCCCCAACTTAATCAAATACATTTTCTCAAGGATTTTGTTCAAAGGGAGGCTTTGTCCATAATTGTACTATCACATCTTTCCGATCTCAAGGACCTCCCAGTGTTGCCATGACCTCGATCTCCAGTTCTACTTGTGCTGTTCACAGGTTCTCAACCGAAGCTTAGTGGGAAACACGGCGCTCTGTTATTTGTTTCAATTTAGCAGTTATTCCTAATTCAACCAGTGTTTAGTGTTTTTGGGGGTTTGTCTGTTTTTAATTTTCCGTGAGGGTTGCCTTTCCATGAACGTTGAAATGAAGTAATGCATGTTGCTTCTTCGTTACAAAAAATAAAGGACACCAAAAAGTGGATACTAACCCATCAAACACAGAACTATCCCTGCTGCGTCCCACACAACTCACACACCAAGCTCATAACTAAGGTGGGGGAGTGGGGAGGTTTAGGGGAGTCAATGTGTCACTGCAAGCCAAGATTAGAAAACACAAGGGACACAGTCATGGCCCACCGAAGCACCTCTCCTCAACCAGCAGCCAAGTCTCCCTCCAGTTCTCAGCCTCTCAGCCATGTCCTTTGGCCTCTGCCTCTCTGGGCCAGGAAGCTGACCTGCTGCTCTGCCTCATAGTCTCAGAGGCTCCGAGTTGCTCCTGTGTTCTGCTACATGGCTTCTTTCCTCTGCCTCCGGTCTGGGCCTGTCCTCTTTGCTCTGTACCAGGGTCTGTATACCATAGCCTCTGATGTGTCTGCTGCCTCTGGTCTTGGTCTCCCCATGGAGATCTCAACCATGTTCTACTCACCCATGGGTTCTTCTTCCAATGGTCCTGGGATTTTCTCTCTTCCTTCCCAGACAGCTTCTCCTTAGAGGTGGCCACTAAAACGAAGAAACTTCCTATTTGTGTAGTCCTACCCAATCATTTGGTGGGCGTTACAGAGATATGCACAGTAGAGCCATGTTAAGAAATTTCACTCTACCACAAGGTCAAAGAAAAGACTCAGCATGCTTTTCAGTAAGGTCCTAAAATGTCTTTAAACCAACTCCTCCCTTATTTTGCATTTCGCATTTTCGACCATGATAAAAAATGCATTATGTAACTCTCTTGCACATGCATAAGGTATGTCTAGCAACAATAAACACAGAGGCTTGAGGTGACAGTAGCGCTGGCTCTGAGGGTCAAGAGTATGTGTCTTACAGTTATGCAGTGATGAAATTTGGTATTTATGTAATGATGTCGTCATCTTCCATGTGTGTATAACACTTATTTTTACATAGCAACCTGTTCTTTGGAATGTAATCATGTCAATAAGTGAGATGTGAACGTGTCAATGGATTTTACTGTAATCCAAGGGCAATGGGAGCAATGGAAGGGTTTTAAGCAAAATTTATAATTTTGAAAGAACATTTTAGCTACACTATGAAGAAATTGATTGGGAAGGGTGCAACATACAAACAAGAAGACAATTTCAATGTCCAGATACAGCGGGGGGTTGAGACATACCAGGATATGCTCGCTAGACATATAGGGTAGGAACAATGGCGATTTTATGAATCACTCATCATTTGTGACTTGAAATCTTTGGTGGGGACAGTTGTGGTTAAGTGTTATCTATCCAAGTCTGCCTCAGCACCCCTGTGGACAACAAGATAATAACCCGCCCGCCCGTGCCTTGAGTCCTCCTCACAATCATTGCTGTATCTGAGCCCTTTGTGGCAGCCACTGTGTCAACCCATCTTGTTGAACATTTTCCTCTTTTTTACTGATCTGCTATGTGCCAAGCATGATGCGCACAACTGGTCTCTCTTGACAGCAATGCCCAAAGTAAGTGAGACAGAGTCAAGTTCTCGAATCTAAGGAACACCTCAACTGAAACCAAGCACAGGGAGAGGCTATGAATATGTGGAGGTGATGATGCTGTATTGAGTCTAAGTCACAGTGAGGTCGAGTTGCCTTCAAGTCAGTCAAGCGTGGACTCCGCTAAGTGCTGGATGTATGAGCCTGATTCTCAGGAGAGAAAGGAAGACTGGAGTCTGATGTTGGCAAGGCATCAGGCCAGAAATGGTGATGGGAGTCTTGGGAATAGGAACAAATGGCGAGGGATCGTGTGCTGAGCAAGACAAGAAGAAGCTAGCACAGAGCCATAGGGAGCATGGGTTCCTGAGGACGAGATCCCATCCGGAATCTCCGAGAGATATGAGAGAAAAGCCACAGGAAGTGGAGAGCAGGAAAGCAATAGAGGGAGGCCATGAGAACTGGGCTAAATGTGAACAGGAAGTGAATCGGTCCAGTGAATATTAAACAATGCATTTAGAGTTACTTAGAATTATTGATAATGTTGATGACCATGGGAAGCCAAATAGGAAGTAAACTGAGTCCTGAGAGGAAGGTGTAGACAGACAACACAATCAAAAAGGAGGGTGAGTGGAGGTGAGCAGGTGACAGCTGGAGAGACACATAGCTGGAGGGTCCATAATATACTATTCTGTCCTCCTGTAATTGTCTGAAATGTAATGCTTTGCTGTTAAACTTTATTTCTTCATGTGTCTGCCTCTCCACCTGGTCCCTAAACACTGTCAATCCAGGAGCAGTCTTGGTCTTAGTCTGCGGCACCTAACACATAAGAGGCATTCAATAAGTATTTGTAGATTTTAGTGTGTGTGTGTGTGTATACACATCTTTTTCTGGATGACAAGTGCTCTGTGTCGGAGCACTGCTCACCCACATACAAGAGCACAACACAGCTTGTGTGACTTGTCGCCGAAAGACTGGAAAGGAGTGGCTTGTGTTCTTCCCCATGAATGAAAGCACAGTGAGCCTGCTCATCCACGCGGGAGAATTCATTGTTCTTGCCACCATATGCCAAGTGTTAATAACAACAACTGGAAGGTTGAAGTTCCCAGTTCCCTACAAGTCCCAGGATAGACAAGAAGTCGTGCAAAGTGAAGAAGATTACAGACACAGCAAGACCTGGAAGAGACCTTATGGCTTGCTTGGGCCAGACCCTAAAGACCTAATATTATTACACGGGTTCTGGGCTGCTTCTGTGAAAAGCTCTCATGTGGGGTGCATTTGCTTCCATGCTGATCAGAGCTCCCAGCCCCTTTACAACCCTCATGCACATTCCTAACAACTTCAAGATTGCCCAGGCCACAATGTATTCCATTTGGATTTCTTGCAGGATCTGATAGGGCAAAAAAAAAGCAGGAGCTTGGGAGACAAGCAGTTCAAGGTCAACTCGTTTCGATTCTAAATTCAAGTCATACACTGAATTGTTATCTGAAGAGTGGTTCTCAGTGGAGTTATTCAAGGAGGTCCATGGGTCCATGGGCTCTTCTGTGCTCTAGTGCCCCACTGCCCCTAACCCTAGCTAGAGGCTAAGACACACAGACCCCCTCGGTTAACCGTAAAACTCATATGCCTCCTATAATATGATTGGGAAACTCCAGAGGGTTAACTCTCATGCCTTTTTAATTTGGGGCCATGTGGCAAAGCCCCGGTAGGTAGGCCTGTTAGCTAACTGGACCGCTAACTGTAAGGTTGGTGGTTCAAACTTAGGAGCCCCTCTATGGGAGAAAGATGAGGCTGTCTGCTCCTGTAAATATTTCCAAAGCCTTGCTGTGAGTCCGAATGGACTCGATAGCAGTGGGTCTGCTTTTTTGTTGTTGTTGTTGTTGCTGTTACTGTGCACCTATGTATGAGTGTGTGACAAATAGGAGTCATGTAAAAACGAAATATACTCTGAGAGCAAGGTTTCCATTGTATTTATCGCATTTTCCCACATTAAATCTCTTTTCTACCTGGGCCTCTAATCATGTCTTCATGAAATCTACATGCAGCTCATTACCTCATACTAAACTATGCAAAAGGAAAAAGCAATTGGGGGAGAGGAAATAAGGGGGCGAGGAAGAAGGCAAATTGAGGAAATAAGGGAGCGAGGCAGAAGGCAAATTCTAAAAGACATGAGAAGTAGCAAATGGGAGCCAGTGGGATGAGGGAGGCAGGAGGTTTTCCATATGGTGCCTCCTGAAGAAGAGAATGTCGTGGGAGGGTCCGACAGGAACAAGACCCACAAGATAAGCAGCTGAAGAGGGAGGCAACAGGAGCGCAGAGTCCCGGGCATGGCCCTGCTTCTGCAGAAGCCTGTTAACCCAGCTTCTACTCTCTGCTCTTCCTCCAACTTGCTAGGTAGCCTCAAAGTTGTTTACCTGTTGTTTTCTCGATCCAGATTTCTCCCTCGATAAACAAGGTGTCAGCCATCTAGTTGACTTCGCAGAGCCATAGTGAGGAGCCAATGGACTACCTAGACTTCCAAACCGTTAAATTCCATATGTAATGCTCTCCTATCACCATGTCCTGTCATTTGTTAGTTTGTTGGACTGTGGTGGCTTGCATGTTGCCGGGATGTTGGAAGATCACTAAAATTTCAAACACCAGCAGGGACATCCACGGTGAACAGGTTTCAGGAGAGCTTTCAGCTTATGAGCAAACTCAGAAGAAGCAATAGGCAGTCCATTTCTGAGGGATCAGCAGCAGAACATTGTCTGATAAAGTGCCGGACGATGAGACCCTCTGGTTGGAAGGCACTCAAAATACAACGGGAGAAAAACTGCTTCCGCAAAGTAGAGTTGGGTGGCAGTCCCATAATCTCATGTCAACTTGAGGGCATCGAGAGTAAATGGGGTGGAGGTTAGCCTGTCAATCAGGTCACAGCTTGATGGGAGGGTGATCAAGATAAATGGCTCCCTGGTGGCCAGCCTCCCTCTCTCACTGTTTCACCTTCCCGTTGACAAGGCACACTGAGCCACACAGAGCCCTGCATCAGCCCTGTGATGCTTCCACTGCCAGTGGATCCACAAGATTTTTCACCCACCGGCCTGTGATCTTCCTGCATTCTGCATCATTGCATGTGGTTGTGTGAGTCTGAAGAGACATTTGTGGACTAGCATCGGACTTGTGGGCTATTCTCAGACTTATGGACTTGATCTGGACTGGACTGAGATGTTTTCTTGATACACAATTGCTCTTTCTGATACATATTTGAGTGTCTCTGCATTTGCTTCTCTAGTGGATCTGGCCTAACACCAGTTAAATTTCATGATGTGGATGGAGAAAACTTTAGGGACCTTCACTTGCTGATGGGGCTTGATTCAAAATGAGAAGGAACCGTTGCAAGCATCCAGTAAGAAGCGTGAGGTGGACAGACCCAGTGGCTGCAAGAATGGGTTCAAACATTACAATTGTGAGGATGGCACAGGACCAGGCAGTGTTTCACACTCACAGATAGGGTCACTATGGGTTATAGCTCACTCGATGCCGTGGAATATTTCCATTTTATGGTTTGTTCATTTTATGGGGAGTAAAAAACAAGTTCCATTTTATGGGGAGTAAAAAAACAAGTATTAGCTATCCAGCCATGTGCTGTCATTGTCTCTTCTTCTTCTCTTTCTATCTGCACCGTGCTTTCGATTCTCTTTGCAGCAGTATTTCACCCAGCATCTTCCCCCTCACTCTTACTGGATAAATTTGCCTCATTCTTCATGGAAAAGGGACAACCCGCCCCTTGACCTCTTGCCACAGCATCCACAAACTGCCTGTACTGCGTTCCTGCTGCATCCGTCCATCGTGTCACAATCGAGAGGTCACCCCCTTCCCGAAGAGGAAGGCCCTTTCCCCTGGACCCCACCTAAGTTCTCTCAGATTCTAGAGCCTCCATCTACTCCTCCCACAGGTTGGTGACCTGCCTTGCTGTTTGCTGCCTGTGCTGGGATAGCCTAGCTCTCTCTACAGAGGACTACCTGACGGCCCTCAAGACTTGAAGGACTGCCAGTGTCTCACAACTCTCTCATGGGAGTGAGTCGCACTGAGCCATTTGTACTGCTTTATAATTTAACTGTTCATTTTTGTATTATATATCAATCTGGTTATAACTTAAATGTTAATTTCTTGTATTATATATCCAGCTGTTTATAATTTAACTGTTAATTTCTTGTGTTATATATCTATCTTTATAAATATATATATAATTATTAGCAATCTGGTTTTATCTCTCTAGAGAACGCTGTCTAACACAGATGTGATAGTCTGTGTCTGTGAAGTCTTGGAATCTCTGTGGGAATGAGTCTACTCTGTCCTGTAGGGTGAACATGAGGTGGAATCCACTTGACAGAGTGGATTTGGTTTGGGTTTTACCCTTTCCAAATTGATCGAACTAGAATCCTGAGCACAAACTTTGACAGTCCCCTCCCTAGCCTTCCATATGTAGCTCCTCACCAAGTCCAGTTGGTTCTTCCCACTGACAATCTGGAAGCATCCTTCTTTGGTCTGCCCCCCACCCCCATCCTGGTTCTAGGCATCATCTAGTACTGCCTGGCTGGTTGTCTTTAATTTCTTCTAAAGCTTCTTTGGGATGCCAATATGACCAAGTACCTCCCTCCTGAGAGCATCTTTCAGGCCAACACTGCTCTTAGGATAATACAGAAATCCTGAACCAAGTCTCTAACTGAACTCACTTTGACCCTGCCCTCCTGAGGTCATTTCCTGCCACACCTACCGCTGCCAGAGCCCTCCCTACATTCCTTTTGAACCCCAAGCTCCTTATCATTGATGGGCTTGCCTCCAATAGCTCTCCAGATCTATTTTCCCCTTGCCATGTCTTCCCAAATCCTACTTATCCTCCAGTTCTCAGCCTGAGAACCACTTCCTCCAGGCCGCTCCCCACAGGCCCGGATCTGCTCAGGGCTCCCCGTACATCTCTCCCAGCACCTGTTCTTCTCCCTCGGGCACTGGCCACAATTGTGTCACCATGTGAACAGTTCTCTGATGTCATGGAGTCAGACTGAGAGAGACCCTAGGGTGCAGGGTCTATGCACAATAGAGCAGAACGCTGCCCAGTCTTGTACCAGGCTCCTAAGGAAAGCTGTACTTGAGTCCATTGTTGCAGACACTACGTCAATCCAGCTCACTGAGGTTCTTTCTCTTTTCCTGGTCATCTGCTTTCCCAAGCGCAATGTCCTCCTGTGGGAACTGATTTCACCGGCTTGGACATCTACACAAAGTGAAATGAAGTCTCGCCATCCTCAAGTCTCAGGGGCATCCTTGGTCTCCTTCTTTCAAGGCAGATTTGTTTCTTCATGGGGCCCTCCGTGGTTAACCGTTAATATTCTTCACCAACATCACAATTCAAAGACATCCATTTTCCTTCGGTCTTCCTTATTCACTCTTCAGCTTCCACCTGCATATGAGGTGATTGAAAAGACCACGGTTTGGGTCGGGCACATGCTAGTCCTCAAAGTGACACCTTGCTTCTTTACAGTGGTAAAGAAGACGTTTGCAGCATGTTTGTCCCATGTAACATGTCATTGGACTCCTTAGCTGCTGCTTCCAAGGGCACTAATTGGGGATTAAAGTAAAATTAAATCCTTGACTCTTGCTCTTTTCTCCATTTCTCATGATGCTGTTTAATTGGGACCATTGGAAAAATGTGTGTTTTCTTTATGTTGAGATCCAACACTTTCAGAAGGCTGTGATCTTTGATCATCGTCACTAAGTGCTTCAAGCCTCTTCCCTTTTGGCCGCAAGGCTGCATCTTCTGCAGATGGAGGATGACCTTATCTTCCGCGTAAGGTCATTGTTAATGACCTTCCTCCCACTCAGATGCCATACTCTTTTCATCCAGCCCAGCTTCTCTGATGATTTCCTCGGCGTTCACATGGAAGAAGTAGAGTATAAGGACACAACCCTACCGCACACCTTTCTTGATTTTAAACCATGCAGCCTCTTTCTTGTTCTGTGTGCTTCTTCCACATGAACATAGTAAAATGCTCCGGTGTTCCGTGTCTTCGTAATGCTTGTTATGATCCACGCAGTCGAGTGCTGTGACCGCGCAGCGGTGAGGACCTGCAGTGAGTGACGACCTGAAGAAAGAGTGGCCAGTGGACTGATGAGCCGAAGGCAAGTTTTATTTCCAAAGCACAGCTTTATTTATTTGTTTGTTTATTACTTACATCATTTTATTGGGGGCTCATACAACCCTTATCACAATCCATCCATCCATTGTGTCGAGCATATTTGTACATTGGTTGCCATCATCATTCTCAAAACATTTGCTTTCTACTTGAGCCCTTGGTTTCAGCTCCTCATCCCCTCCCCCCTCATGAACCCTTGATAATTTATAAATTATTATTATGTTGCCATATCTTACACTGCCCGTGACATCTCCCCAAAGTACAGCTTTACATATTAATGAGGCAAGGGTGCATAGCGCACAGAGCCACAACAGCATCGTGATAAAAGTGCTCTAAGCACAAGCAATTCCTGGGGACTAATCTTGTCTTAACAAGTGTAGCTGTGTCCCAGCGTACTCAGTGCATCTCGGAATGTGGGAAAACACCCTAAGGACACATGTCTCCAAGCACCACAGAGAGTCAGCGACTCTCTATAGCGTGCCTTTCCCTAATCAATAAAACACAAGTAGACCTCTGCCACAAGTTCTCGGTTTTCAACCCAAATTCATTTATACAGTCAATGTTATCCTTCGGGCCACGTCCGCTTCAGAATCTAGCTTGAATGTCCGGGGCTTGCCGTCAATGTATTGCTGCAACTATTTCCTGAATGATCTTCAAGACAATTTCAAGTGCATGTGAGATCAATGACGTTGTTCAATATTTTCCACACTCACCGGTGTGATTGTAAATTGCATGAGATCAGGGACCACGCCTCCTTTATTCACTGGGATCTACAGAGGAAATTCAGGCAGGACTTGTCAAGTGAAAGAGCACGTGGGGAGCGGGGGTGGGGTTAGAAAGAGACAGGCCCGCCGTGCGCTGACAAGGAGGATGGGAAGGCAGAATAAGAGCGTGATAGAGAGACTCGCCACCTTGGTGGGTCTGGGAGGGCTATGAAATCACCAGACTCGGCAACGGGGAGTGGCAGATGCGCAGAAACCCCTGTCTTCCAGATGAGAACAGACAGGGACTCCTCCCTGCAGTCTGACAGCCTGGCTCATTGGAGGGACCTCCGTGGTGGGGTGGCACCAGGGGTAGGGTGGAATCCCTCGGAACCACCTCACCTCCACCGTCTACTGACACTTTCTGATGGCCAGCTCATTAGCCTTAGCAGGTAAGACAAGGACAGAGCACGGGCAGGGCTGGAGCAGCCGAAGATTTCCTTGCATTCTCTCTCCCTTTCTGGCCCTGGCTGGACATATTGGAAACATCTCATCTCCCAGCTTTCCTGTGTGTGGTCTGTCGAGGCCTACTCTTATGGAGACATAATCCTCCCTACTGGTGGTCCTTGCTGAGCGTGGGAGCATGAACCAGTGTCTGAGGAATACCTGGGCCTGTACCTTGAAGCCCAGCCCTGGTGAGGGAGGGGGACCGAGGATGAGCAAGCAGGCACTCAGCCTTTCTCCCCCTGGTTCCTGGTGCCTCCTGTGGACCACAGGAAGAACAAAAGCATCTCAATGCTCCTCAGGTGAGGTGCACATCCTCCATATCCCCCTCCCTTTCATGGCAGACCCTCAGGGACGCCGAGCAGGGGTGTCCCTCAGCCTCCTCTCTCTAATTGAATGTCCACAGTCCTTGGCCTGTCAGAACCCAGGGCACCAGACTTAGAGGTCGTATGCCACTCAACCATCTAGTGGAAATGTCTAATGTGACAATGTGACAGAGCCTGCCCCAGACGTGGATGCAAGGGATTTGGGTTCTAGGCCCCGCTCCTCCAGCTTTCAGCCTTTGGAGTTCAGTTTCCTCGCCTGCAGAGCAGCAACCAGATGCTTCTGCTCTGCTCTGCCCTGCCCGCAGAATGGCTCTGAGGTGCGCAGAAGATGGCCGAGTGAGGCCTTGCACACCAGTGGGCTGGGCCAGCTGGCAGGACTGGCTGCTTCCCTGGAGCCCGTTCACTGAGGCGAGGTCATCAATCACCCCTGCAGAGTTCGCGGAGGAGGGATGGACTGGCACCATGCCTGCTTCCTGCTGCCTTTCCAGAGTCAGCCTGGAGCCCTGTCCCTGAAGCGCAGAATGAAGGAGGGCGCAGTGAGCTGACCCAAGGGCGTGCTGTGTCATCAGGCAGAGGCAGGGAGCCCAAAGAAGAGGGAAAGAGATGCTGGGGTGCAGATCTGACCAGCGGCTGGGGATTTTCCAAAGCTTTCCCCCCAGTGGCTTTCTCAGCATGTCCAGGGAGGAACAGGGATCTGGGAGAGAATTCAGAGCCCCCAGACTCAGATCCAGTGGAGAGAGAGAGACAAGAGAGATCAGAGGACTCAGGGAGCCCTTCCAAGCTGCCTCTGGAGCAGTTCAATCCCCATCCTGAGGATCTCTGTGTCCCTCACCAGGCCACTCGCCTTGTTCTTTTGGGAGTGGACATGCTTGTCGACAGACGTCCAAATCTGTGCTTTCTCCGGCAGACCCTCTTCAAGAGCTAGGAGTGACTCTGTCTCCAAGCTCTCTCCTACCACAAGCCCCCATCTGCTCTCCTCTGGGGCAATCACAAGTGGCAGAGACAGAAAAACAAGCCTCTGATCTCCAGGAGCCTTATTCCAGCGGATGGAGACAGAGCACCAGTAAGCATACAAAACAGATCACGTGCCAGGGGGAAATGCTAAGAGCGAATAAAGCAAGGCATGAAAGATAGATTGAGTTGGGCTGGTGGTCCCGAGGAGGATTCAAGAGCCTGAGTTGGGTTCTAGTAGCAGCTCAAGGAGAGAGGAGGTTTCCTGGACGAGCTGCTAACATTAGGGATGGAAAGGAGTGGTGGAACGCAGAAGTTGTTTTGTAGCTAGTGCCGATTTAATTTCCTGGTAATCAAGTGAGGGCTAAGAACAAGAGCCGCAAAGATGACTCCAGGTTTCGAGGCAGAGTAACATCTCCCTGAACGGCACACAGAGCAGAGCTGATACCTCTGGGTGTGCGTCCCTGCACGGGCTCAAGAAAAGGCTGCGGTTACCTGGAACCACGAGCCTCCCAGTCTCAGACAATAAACGCTTTCACCCATCCTCAAGACACTCCTCAGAGACCACCTAATCCAGACTGCCTGCCCTGTGCCCCTCCGCAGCCCTCCAGGCAGGGACCACTCACCAGTGCTGTGCTAGAAAGTGTTTAACAACCAGCAATAGATGAGCGGGGCAGGGAAGCAGACCGAAGTGTAGTATCTGCCCAGTTCTGGGAGCCCTGGTGGTGTAGTGGTTATGCATTGGGCTGTGATCGGCATGGCCGGCAGTTCGAAACCACCAGCAGCTCCTTGGGCAAAAGACTGGGTTTTCTACTCCCATGAATAGTTATCGTCCCAGAAACCCGCAGGGGTCGCTAGGAGTCGGCACTAACTTGACGGCAGTGAGCATGTGCCTATTTCCGTGGAGCAAATACAGCCACCGATTTCAATGGGAAATCGTACTCACAACGGTCCTGAAACTCGACCAAGTGCTGCTGAAAGAAAGGAGCCCTGGTGGTGCAGTGTGTTACACGTTGGGCTGCTGACGAAAACGTCAGCAGTTCAAAACTGCCCGCCATTCCCCGGAGGAAGGTGGGGAGCGGTGCTATTGGGTCGCTATCAGGGACGCTGTAATGGGGCATCCACTCCGTGGCGGGAAGTTTGGTTTTGAGAGTTTGGCGCCTGCAAACCAGTATAGGTGGGTTCCAGTTTTCCATGACCCACCTCCCTCTTGGTGAAGATCTACTCTGGCAGAAAGCCTGACGCAGTCAGCCAGGACCTAGCCCTCCTTTCTTAGAACCATGGCCGTGGGAATTTTTTCCCCAACAGGCTCCTACTGAAATCTTATCACCTAAATAAAGCAAGCCCTCCCTTGTCCCTCGGCAGGAATAGGGGTTCAGACAGGGAAAGCTAAAAGGACATGCTGCTTTGTGATGTGGTGGTCAAATGCTTGGCGCCTACTATATAGAAGGGGATGATACCCATAAAGGTGCCAGAGATCCACAGGCAGCATTTCTGGGCCTTCATGTGACTGTGCTCCGAGCACAGCAGAGAAAAGGGACATGGTGTGGAGCGCAGGGCTGGGGCTCCCTTGGAGCGCCTTCTCTTGCCACAAATGGTGGAGACGTCTGGAGAAGCAGACGGGGCTGAGCGAGACTCTGTTCCTCCTGTTGAAGATGATCGCCGTGGTTGAGATAGAAATTGGCATCGTTGTAGATTCAGAAACCAAACACCTCCAAAGATGGGATGACCCCGACTTCCCCTGAGGGGAACATGTGATCTGCTTTCTCAATGCCTTTCTAGGGGCGATGAGCCCGCTTGATGACACTGTACTAGTTGAATCCCATGCGAAGCTGCCTGTCATCTCTACAGCAGTCCTGCAGGGATTGCCACTTCTATATGAGCCCCCGAGGACTTGGTGCTACATCTAGACAGCTGCCGAGGGAGAACTAGAACCCTTTATGAGCCCCGTGACCCCAGCTGTCCCCTCTCGGATCGTTGAGCCCTCTTGCATGTTCAGAGCCCGAAATTAATGATCACTTTGGCAGAGATTAATGCTTGTGTCTATCCAATGCTCCCATCCCATTTTTCCTGGATGGAGACAGTTAAGACATAGTCTGTCTTCCTACTCCATCAAATAGCAGTAGGAAGTACTCCATCATGGTCAACAATGCAGCATTCTCTCACAGCCCCTCTCAGGCCAGTTTCCTAGGTTTGAGAAGCTATATTATTGGTTGGATCACACCTGCATTAGATGGTCAGGCTCCTTACTGGGTAGCAGGTGTAAGAGCCAGTCCATAAATTGCCTCGTTCCCACTTTCTCTCTGCTTCAGATCAGCAAGGCTCCCGAAAGCAGCTGTTTCTAGAGCTTAAGTTCCTGCATGGGGTTCTCAACTTAGAGAACCAGCTCATGATGGACAGGCAGTGTGAGTATGAAACAAACTGTGTTATACTCTGTTACACTGTGTTACACAGTTTGGGGCTGTTTGTTACCACACTGTAACCCAATCTATCCTGACTGATAATGCTGGTCACGCGGGTCAAGGAAGCCCTGATTGGGACATTTGCAAACAAAGGACCAAGGAAGTTCATTTCTTTGGGCAAATGTAAAGTTCTAGTGAAGAAGGAAACAGATGCAGAGAGTGAACCAAGAAAAGAAGGGAAGGGCAAAGCCTTAGAGTCAATAGTTCCAGTTCCTTAGGTCAATTTCCATCTCAGCCCTTACTGTGCCTTGGTTGTCCCGAAGAATATTCCTTATTGTTTAAGCTAGTTTAAGTTGGATTTCTGTCTCCTTACAAATGGAAAATCCCTGCTTTGTACATTCCATTTTACAGAAGAAGTCACTGAGGCCCAGAGAATGGACAGGCTAAGCCTGGATGCTCAGGGCTCTTTGAGACAGCACTAAGACTTTACCTGACGTCGCCCGATGCACTTCCCCCTTCCGCAGCCAGAGGGCGCGTACTGGGTACTGGAGGGATGCTGGGAGTTTAGCTGGCTCCTGAGCCAAAAGGAAATCACAGAATTTGCAGTAAAAGACACCAAACTATAGAAAAGCCTAGAATATCAAGATGCTGAGAGACTGAATCATAGGATAATTCCCCCAAATCATTTTGTTTTCTTTTTTCCCCGAATACTTAAATCATGGCAGGAAGCTTCAAAAAGTTCCTAGGGGGGAAAAAGGACTTATTCCATGAATTTTTTGAAGTCTCCTCATCTGTCCTTGCCTTGGTCTCCTAGTGTCGTTATAACAAAATGCCCCAAGTGAATGGCTTTAATGAATTTTGTCACAGTGGGTGAGGCCCGAAGTCCCAATTCAGGTGCTAGTTGTCAGGCAAGATGCTTTCTGACCCTTTCTAGCTAGAAATCCTTGTTTGTTTCCATTTAGGCTCCTTGGCTCCTTAATGGCCTCCATGTGAGATCAGTCTTTCTATTGGTGCTTTTTTGCTTCTGTGCCTAATCTGCTCTTTATGTCTCTAATGTGGTTGGCTTAAAACACATACTTACACTGCTGCAGCCTCATTAAAATAACAGAGTTCCCAGTGGGATTAATAATTGTTCCCAAGTGGGATTAATAATTGTTTCTATGGATTGTTGTTTCCCAACAGAACGA